>NW_026991331.1:921186-1228248 GCF_036370855.1 Dromaius novaehollandiae
TATGGGGGGGTAAAATGCAGAGATTAAGAAAAGATGCAGGGCGATGTGTCCAATTATTTTCTAATATCTGCACTGGGCACAACCCAAACTGGAGTGATACCCAAATTCTTTTGAGGGAATTATTTCAACCAAATGAAGGGGATAAGATAATTAAAGATGCGGAAGAAGCGCAGCAAGCCGGGGGAAAGAGAAACCTCTGGCTAGCAAATGATCCAAATTGGGATTATAATAATGCAGGAGATAGAGCTGTGTGTCCAACAGGACTTTGAAATTTAGTAGAAGTAATTAGAGCATGCAGAGAGTTAGGAGTAAATTGGACTAGAGTGCAAGAATGCAGACAGTGATTAGATGAACACCCCCATGACTTCTGGGGACTTTTGCGGTAAGCCCCGCTAAAATAGGGAGGAATGACCCCACAAAACTTCAATGATGCTCTCGCAATTAGTGTTTTTATAGATCAAGCAGCCCCTGATACACAAAAGTATTTTAAAGAGCATATGGCAGGCTGGCAAGGGGAGGGGCGCGGAAGAACCAGGGGAGATAGATGGAATCAAAGTGAAGGGGGTGTACAATTAAGAGTTAATGATGTTTGTCATTCTTGGGGGGAACAAGGACACTGGAAGCAGGAATGCCCAGTGAGGCCCTGTGCACTTGGGAATAGAGGGGCCAGCATGAGGCAATCAAATATTGAGAAGGAGACCAGGCAATTCCCAGGCAGTCCACAATGACAGGAGATAGGAGACTCAGAAAATATTGTGGAAATGGGGGTAAATTTATGGGATGTAGATTTGGATTTGAAGGGCAGGTAATGGCAAATATAGAAGGCTTAGAAGTTCCCTTTCTAGTGGATACTGGAGCCACCCTTTCCCTTTTAAAGTTTGAGCCTAAAGGATGCAAGTCACCAGATAAAATAATGATGCAAGGAATAGCGGGAAAAGGCGAACGAATGTTATCTAAGCCCTTATTGCTTACTATTGGAGGTAAAAGAGCGTGGGGATGTATTATAATTTCCACAGACGCGCCCATGTGCCTTTTAGGGAGAGATCTCCTGCAAGCCTTGGATACTCAGATCTGCTTACAGCCAGAAGAGGTGGAATTAATAATTATGGGCTCATGTGTTCTGGCTAAGACACCAGAACCAGAGTCGACTCATCTGCAAATTCCAACAAGGTTAGAATCAGTTCCTAAACGGTTATGGAGCTCTTCAGGAATGGATGTGGGACTACTGAAATCAGCTAGTCCAGTCTCGATAAAAACAAAGGGGGGATTGCCTCCTGCAGTTAAGCAATACCCTATCCCAAAGGAAGCAGAGAAGAGCATCCAAAAACAAACCGATCATTACCTGAAACTGGGTATCCTTAGAGTCTGTGAATCCCCATATAACACCCCAATTCTGCCAGTTAAAAAGAACAGACAAGACTCTGATGGTGATCCAGAGTATCGCTTTGTACAAGACTTGAGGGCTATAAACCAACAGGTAGTTGCTCCACATCCAGTAGTCCCCGACCCATCAACCATTTTACTACAGATACCCCTTTGGGCAACTTATTTTACTGTGATCGACCTAACAGCAGCCTTTTTTAGTATACCGATAGCTGAAGATAGCCAAGATCTCCTGGCTTTCACTTGGAAGGGACAACAATTAACTTGGACGAGGCTGCCACAGGGATTTACTGGGTCTCTGACTATTCTTTCGCACAAACTCAAAAATGACCTCTCAGATATCGAACTTCCAGGACATTCTGTAGTAATACAATATGTAGATGATTTGTTATTAGCAAGTAAAGATTAACACTCTTGCAGAAAAAGGGCATCGAGCATCTCTGTCTAAACTCCAGCTGTGTCAAAGAGAGGTAAAATATTTGGGTTTTATCTTAAAAGAAGGACACAGGTTAGTTGATCCAGAACGAGTAAAGACAACTCTTGATATGCCTCGTCCTGTAACAAAAAAACAACACGGGATTTTTAGGAGCTGTAGGATTTTGCCAACCGTGGATTCCTGGGTTAGCAGAACTTACTAAGCCTCTAGTGCAGGCAACAAAAAAGGAGGAGATAGAGCCTGGGGCCTGGGGCCCAGAAAGGGAGAAAGCTTTTACATCTGTGAAAAAAGCGTTGGTTTTAGCCCCTGCTCTAGGGTGACCAGATTATAGCAAACCATTGGAATTATTTGTCCATGAACGACAGGGAGTAGCAAGTGGGGTACTCACCCAAAAACTAGGCCCTCACCACAGACCAGTGGCCTATTATTCCACGCAGCTAGATGAGGTAGCTAAAGGCACTCCAGGATGCATCAGAGCAATAGCAGCTACGGCAGCTCTTACTGAAAAAAACATGACCTGTAGTTTTGGGTCACTCATTGACTGTGTATGTGCCACATGAAGTAGAACTGTCAATGAAACAATACGTGACTCAAGCACTATCCCCACAGAGAGCTCACCGCTATGAACTGATAATACTGCATGCAGATAATGGGACCTTAAAGAGATGCAACATCTTAAATCCAGCAACACTACTGCCTCTACCTGAGGATGGAGAGCCACATCATTCCTGTGAGCAGGTGATCATCAGCTCGAGCAAGCCCCGGGAGGACCTTAAAGACAAACCTTTGGAAAACCCAGACTTAGTTCCGTTTACAGATGGATCATCCTATTATTTGGACGGAAGGCACCACTCCGGCTATGCTGTCACTAACCTCTTTGAGGTACTTGAGGCCAATCCTTTGTCTCCGTCTGTAAGTGCTCAAGCAGCAGAATTAATAGCATTGACCCAAGCAGCAAAAATTGGTAAGAACCTGCAGGTAAATATCTATACCGATTCTAAATATGCATTTGGAGTAGGTCATGTAACAGGGATGTTATGGAAAGAGCGAGGATTCTTTTCGTCATCAGGAAAGAAATTAGCTAATGGAGAAGAAATACGTAATTTGCTGGAAGCAGTCCAACTGCCCAAAGAAATTGCTGTAATACACTGCCCAGCCCATACTAAAGACACTACAGAAATTAGCAGAGGAAATGCTTTAGCCGACGCTGCTGCGAAGGCTGCAGCTCGACAACCTCTGAGAGAATGTATGGGTGTAGTTCCAAGGATGGACCAGAGTGAACGGCCAATTTTAATAGACCCCAAAACCACGTATGAAAAAGACTGCTCAGTGGAAGAGAAAAAACAATGGGAGCAGTGGGAAGCAAAACAAAGTGATGATGGAATATGGACACTTGGAAGAAAACCAATTCTACCAAAAAAAAAAATATTTAATTACTATAGCTAGGTGGTTTCACGATAAAGCTCTTGGGGGAGCGGAGGCAATAGCTAAGCAGGTACAGAAAGTATGGGCCGCTCCAGGAATCTACGCGGCTGCAAAAAGAATAACAAATAGCTGCCCGACCTGCCAGAAGTTTTCAAATAACAAGCCAAGCTCAGAGTTAGGGGGACGGTCATGGGCCTACTTCCCTTTCCAGAAGCTACAAATAGATTATGCGGATATGCCATCTGCCAATGGCTACAAACACTTGTTAGTGATAGTAGATCAGTTATCAGGCTGGGTAGAAGCTTTCCCAACAAGAAAGGCCGACACACGGGGAGTGGTAAAAGCCTTACTGAAAGAAATCATACCCAGGTATGGGGTCCCAGAAGCCACTGATTCAGACAGGGGTGCCCATTTTACAGCAAGCATAATCACTCAGTTATAGAAATCATTAGGCATAAAAAGAAACCTACAACCCCTTATCACCCACAATCTTCAGGACAAGTAGAAAGAATGAATAGAACACTAAAAGGAAAAATAGCAAGAATATGCGCACATGCTAGCCTAAAATGGCTGGGTAGGACCTTTCCCAACAAGAACGGCTGACGCAGGGCGGGTAGTAAAAGTCTTACTGAAAGAAATCATACCCAGGTATAGAGTCCCAGAAGCCATGGATTCAGACAGGGGTGTCCATTTTATGGCAAGCATAATCAGTCAGTTCTATAAATCATGAGGAATAAAAGGAAATCTATGTACCCCTTATCACCCACAATCTTCAGGACAAGTAGAAAGAATGAACAGCACATTAGAAGAAAAAATAGCAAGAAATGCACACATGCTAGCCTCAAATGGCCAGAAGCATTAAACTTAGCTCTATGGGATGTTTGAAATGTCCCATGGCAACCCATAGGACTAACACCAGCAGAAATTCTCTTTGGGAAACATTTAGCTGTACTAGGGACTTGTTATGCCAGCTAAGACTAGCCTGTTAGACGGGGATGAATGACTAACCCAGTATGTTCTAAGTATGCAAAAAAGGTTTGAAAATCTTTGAAATAAATAAATATATGCTCAATGATATCAATCCACACCACCTGAAATACAAGTGCCTGGTATACAGCCTGGGGATGAAGTTTTAGTTAAAGTATTTTCACAAAAAATCCAGGTTAAAACCTAAATGGAACGGGCCATATACTATCATACTGTGTTCTTATTTTGCTGTTCAAGTTGAACTGTACTTGTACATGTTAAAAAAAGAATGTGTATGTGTAAGAACACTTTGTAATCTTACATTCATAGATGGCATTGTTGTAGATACAAGTAATTAATTACTCAAATATTTGTATTTGTAACATTACCCAAAATTATGGGATGCGACTTTAATCATTCAGCTCCTATTAGATCTTATCAATTGTTACAATCTAATTATACACTAATTCAAAATTTACTACCTAACCCCATTGGAAAGAATCTCACACTAGTGAAGAAACTACTACAACATGACAACCTGCGTCGACTGCTAGAACGTACCCGAAACAATGGACAAAAAACCCTCTAATCACCATTCATCATGAAGCAGAAGAGATGCACCACGTCTTGGAAAGGATAAAAAGGGATGGAGAACATCATGGCTGGGAAACTCTTCTAGGGTGGTCACCAACTACAACAGCGATTTATAATCACGTGTTGCACCCACTAGTAGTTGTGTTAACTTTAACTGTGTTATGCCTATTGCTTACGATCATATTATGCATAAGATTATGGAACGTGATAGCACACCTTGAAAGGCTTCGAGAACTCTGTTTCAAGTATTAGCAGGGATGCTTCATAAAAACAAAGCGGGGAACTGTTAAAGAATAGCGAACTGAAACTGTCTAGAGGTAGCCGCTTAGCACAACTTCTCTAAAACTTGCTTAGCATGAGGAGCTAAATTTGCTGAAGCCTTAGGCCGCACTTAGCGAAAACAATGAACTTTTACTTAGTCCAGTAAGAAAAGGGCCTCAGAGCTGGTTCCAGCTGGGAAGATAAGGAAGTTACAAGCAGTCTGCATTCCTGCGTCTCACACTCCCAAAGGGAGGGTGTCAAGGCTTTGAAGTAAGACCAGTGCAGGGCATTAGGACCTTGAGGGGCAAAGCCTTAGCTCACTGCTGGGGCAGTGTTCATTGTTATGATTTAGAATCACCTCCTCCTCAGGACCTTGAGACACAACAGTAAGACCCCACAAAAACAGAGGTACAACCGTCAGCAGAGACTGCAAAAAACAAAAATAAGGAGAAAAACAGCTTACCTCAGAATGACAATGAGACACAATGAGGAGCAGGAGACCCCAGACCAAAAAATTACTATTGGTCTAACTACCACGTGAAGGGTGGGAAATGTACGTTGAAAAAACTATAATTGCCCAGGATTTGTTTATGTTAGGGTCCCTCTTCGGAGGCACCCAGCTCGAGCTGTAATTACTGCACGCACGTCATTAATATTTAATTCTTTAATTTGTTTTGATTTGGCTCTGAATTTTTCTGCGGAAACCTAGGGTCGAGCCCTCTTATGGTGGCCAACAAGCCTAATTTCCATAGAATTTCCATAACAATAACTGGGCATGGGCGCGGGAGCATTTGAGCCAGGAGGGAGGGAGGAAAGAAACCTGCCGAACGTAACACTTGTGCTAGCAGATACTAGTACCCCGGACTGTGCTCCAAAAGTTTCTGCTCCACCTGATATACCTGATGATCTCTCTGTCATTGCTTCTCCTTCTCCTCCTCCTTCTCCCTCTACTCCATTGGCTGCCGGACTCTATCCTATGATCCCCAACGTGCTGACTAACCCTGCCGCTTTACAGCCAGGGGGAAAGGGAGGGGCCAGTCCCCCTCCTCCTGTGCTGCGGGTATTTACTAATCAGCCCTGGCACCCCGGCCATCTCGCCTTATGGGGGGGTAAAATGCAGAGATTAAGAAAAGATGCAGGGCGATGTGTCCAATTATTTTCTAATATCTGCACTGGGCACAACCCAAACTGGAGTGATACCCAAATTCTTTTGAGGGAATTATTTCAACCAAATGAAGGGGATAAGATAATTAAAGATGCAGAAGAAGCGCAGCAAGCCGGGGGAAATAGAAACCTCTGGCTAGCAAATGGTCCAAATTGGGATTGTAATAATGCAGGAGATAGAGCTGTGTGTCCAACAGGACTTTGAAATTTAGTAGAAGTAATTAGAGCATGCAGAGAGTTAGGAGTAAATTGGACTAGAGTGCAAGAATGCAGACAGTGATTAGATGAACACCCCCAAGACTTCTGGGGACTTTTGCGGTAAGCCCCGCTAAAATAGGGAGGAATGACCCCACAAAACTTCAATGATGCTCTCGCAATTAGTGTTTTTATAGATCAAGCAGCCCCTGATACACAAAAGTATTTTAAAGAGCATATGGCAGGCTGGCAAGGGGAGGGGCGCGGAAGAACCAGGGGAGATAGATGGAATCAAAGTGAAGGGGGTGTACAATTAAGAGTTAATGATGTTTGTCATTCTTGGGGGGAACAAGGACACTGGAAGCAGGAATGCCCAGTGAGGCCCTGTGCACTTGGGAATAGAGGGGCCAGCATGAGGCAATCAAATATTGAGAAGGAGACCAGGCAATTCCCAGGCAGTCCACAATGACAGGAGATAGGAGACTCAGAAAATACTGTGGAAATGGGGGTAAATTTATGGGATGTAGATTTGGATTTGAAGGGCAGGTAATGGCAAATATAGAAGGCTTAGAAGTTCCCTTTCTAGTGGATACTGGAGCCACCCTTTCCCTTTTAAAGTTTGAGCCTAAAGGATGCAAGTCACCAGATAAAATAATGATGCAAGGAATAGCGGGAAAAGGCGAACGAATGTTATCTAAGCCCTTATTGCTTACTATTGGAGGTAAAAGAGCGTGGGGATGTATTACAATTTCCACAGACGCGCCCATGTGCCTTTTAGGGAGAGATCTCCTGCAAGCCTTGGATACTCAGATCTGCTTACAGCCAGAAGAGGTGGAATTAATAATTATGGGCTCATGTGTTCTGGCTAAGACACCAGAACCAGAGTCGACTCATCTGCAAATTCCAACAAGGTTAGAATCAGTTCCTAAACGGTTATGGAGCTCTTCAGGAATGGATGTGGGACTACTGAAATCAGCTAGTCCAGTCTGGATAAAAACAAAGGGGGGATTGCCTCCTGCAGTTAAGCAATACCCTATCCCAAAGGAAGCAGAGAAGAGCATCCAAAAACAAATCAATCATTATTTGAAACTGGGTATCCTTAGAGTCTGTGAATCCCCGTACAACACCCCAATTCTGCCAGTTAAAAAGAACAGGCAAGATTCTGATGGTGATCCAGAGTATCAGTTTATACAAGACTTAGGGGCTATAAACCAACAGGTAGTTGCTCCACATCCAGTAGTCCCTAACCCATCAACCATTTTACTACAGATACCCCTTTGGGCAACTTATTTTACTGTGATTGACCTAACGGCAGCTTTTTTTAGTATACCGATAGCTGAAGATAGCCAAGATCTCTTGGCTTTCACTTGGAAGGGACAACAATTAACTTGGACAAGGCTGCCACAGGGATTTACTGGGTCTCTGACTATTCTTTCGCGTATACTCAAAAATGACCTCTCAGATATCGAACTTCCAGGACATTCTGTATTAATACAATATGTAGATGATATGTTATTAGCAAGTAAAGATTATGAGACATTTTTAAAAGACACTGTTTCTCCATGTAACGCTCTTGCAGAAAAAGGGCATCAGGCATCTCTGTCTAAACTCCAGCTGTGTCAAAGAGAGGTAAAATATTTGGGTTTTATCTGAAAAGAAGGACACAGGTTAGTTGATCCAGAACGAGTAAAGACAACTCTTGATATGCCTCGTCCTGTAACAAAAAAACAACACGGGATTTTTAGGAGCTGTAGGATTTTGCCAACCGTGGATTCCTGGGTTAGCAGAACTTACTAAGCCTTTAGTGCAGGCAACAAAAAAGGAGGAGATAGAGCCTGTGGCCTGGGGCCCAGAAAGGGAGAAAGCTTTTACATCTGTGAAAAAAGCGTTGGTTTCAGCCCCTGCTCTAGGGTTACCAGATTATAGCAAACCATTGGAATTATTTGTCCATGAACGACAGGGGGTAGCAAGTGGGGTACTCACCCAAAAACTAGGCCCTCACCATAGACCAGTGGCCTATTATTCCACGCAACTAGATGAGGTAGCTAAAGGCACTCCAGGATGCATCAGAGCAATAGCAGCTACGGCAGCTCTTACTGAAAAAAACATGACCTGTAGTTTTGGGTCACTCATTAACTGTGTATGTGCCACAGGGGTAAAAGCCTTACTGAAGGAAATCATACCCAGGTATAGAGTCCCAGAAGCCATGGATTCAGATAGGGGTGCCCATTTTATGGCAAGCATAATCACTCAATTATATAAATCATTAGGAATAAAAAGAAACCTATGTACCCCTTATCACCCACAATCTTCAGGACAAGTAGAAAGAATGAACAGCACATTAAAAGAAAAAATAGCAAGAATATGCAAACGTGCTAGCCTAAAATGGCCAGAAGCATTTAACTTGGCTCTATGGGATGTTTGAAATGTCCCACGGCAACCCATAGGACTAACACCAGCAGAAATTCTCTTTGGGAAACATTTAGCTGTACTAGGGACTTGTTATGCCAGCTAAGACTAGCCTGTTAGAGATGGACAACTAACCCAGTATGTTCTAACTATGCAAAAAGGTTTGAAAATCTTTGAAATAAATAAATATATGCTCAATGATATCAATCCACACCACCTGAAATACAAGTGCTTGGTATACAGCCTGGGGATGAAGTTTTAGTTAAGGTATTTTCACAAAAATCCAAGTTAAAACCTAAATGGAACGGGCCATATACTGTCATACTGTGTTCTTATTTTGCTGTTCAAGTTGAACTGTACTTGTACATGTTAAAAAAAGAATGTGTATGTGTAAGAACACTTTGTAATCTTACATTCATAGATGGCATTGTTGTAGATACAAGTAATTAATTACTCAAATATTTGTATTTGTAACATTACCCAAAATTATGGGATGCGACTTTAATCATTCAGCTCCTATTAGATCTTATCAATTGTTACAATCTAATTATACATTAATTCAAAATTTACTACCTAACCCCATTGGAAAGAATCTCACACTAGTGAAGAAACTACTACAACATGACAGCCTGCGTCGACTGCTAGAACGTACCCGAAACAATGGACAAAAAACCCTCTAATCACCATTCATCATGAAGCGGAAGAGATGCACCACGTCTCGGAAAGGATAAAAAGGGATGGAGAACATCATGGCTGGGAAATTCTTCTAGGGTGGTCACCAACTACAACAGCGATTTATAATCACGTGTTGCACCCACTAGTAGTTGTGTTAACTTTAACTGTGTTATGCCTATTGCTTACGATCATATTATGCATAAGATTATGGAACGTGATAGCACGCCTTGAAAGGCTTCGAGAACTCTGTTTCAAGTATTAGCAGGGATGCTTCATAAAAACAAAGCGGGGAACTGTTAAAGAATAGCGAACTGAAACTGTCTAGAGGTAGCCGCTTAGCACAACTTCTCTAAAACTTGCTTAGCATGAGGAGCTAAATTTGCTGAAGCCTTAGGCCGCACTTAGCGAAACTAATGAACTTTTACTTAGTCCAGTAAGAAAAGGGCCTCAGAGCTGGTTCCAGCTGGGAAGATAAGGAAGTTACAAGCAGTCTGCATTCCTGCGTCTCACACTCCCAAAGGGAGGGTGTCTGCAGCAATGCGTCTCACACTCCCAAAGGGAGGGTGTCAAGGCTTTGAAGTAAGACCAGTGCAGGGCATTAGGACCTTGAGGGGCAAAGCCTTAGCTCACTGCTGGGGCAGTGTTCATTGTTATGATTTAGAATCACCTCCTCCTCAGGACCTTGAGACACAACAGTAAGACCCCACAAAAACAGAGGTACAACCGTCAGCAGAGACTGCAAAAAACAAAAATAAGGAGAAAAACAGCTTACCTCAGAATGACGATGAGACCCAATGAGGACCAAAAAATTACTATTGGTCTAACTACCACGTGAAGGGTGGGAAATGTACGTTGAAAAAACTATAATTGCCCAGGATTTGTTTATGTTAGGGTCCCTCTTCGGAGGCACCCAGCTCGAGCTGTAATTACTGCACGCGCGTCATTAATATTTAATTCTTTAATTTGTTTTGATTTGGCTCTGAATTTTTCTGCGGAAACCTAGCGTCAAGCCCTCTTATGGTGGCCAACAAGCCTAATTTCCATATAATTTCCATAACAATAACTGGGCATGGGCGCGGGAGCATTTGAGCCAGGAGGGAGGGAGGAAAGAAACCTGCCGAACGTAACACTTGTGCTAGCAGATACTAGTACCCCGGACTGTGCTCCAAAAGTTTCTGCTCCACCTGATATACCTGATGATCTCTGTCATTACTTCTCCTTCTCCTCCTCCTTCTCCCTCTACTCCATTGGCTGCCGGACTCTATCCTATGATCCCCAACGTGCTGACTAACCCTGCCGCTTTACAGCCGGGGGGAAAGGGAGGGGCCAGTCCCCCTCCTCCTGTGCTGCGGGTATTTACTAATCAGCCCTGGCACCCTGGCCATCTCGCCTTATGGGGGGGGGGAAATGCAGAGATTAAGAAAAGATGCAGGGCGATGTGTCCAGTTATTTTCTAATATCTGCACTGGGCACAACCCAAACTGGAGTGATACCCAAATTCTTTTGAGGGAATTATTTCAACCAAATGAAGGGGATAAGATAATTAAAGATGCAGAAGAAGCGCAGCAAGCCGGGGGAAATAGAAACCTCTGGCTAGCAAATGATCCAAATTGGGATTATAATAATGCAGGAGATAGAGCTGTGTGTCCAACAGGACTTTGAAATTTAGTAGAAGTAATTAGAGCATGCAGAGAGTTAGGAGTAAATTGGACTAGAGTGCAAGAATGCAGACAGTGATTAGATGAACACCCCCATGACTTCTGGGGACTTTTGCGGTAAGCCCCGCTAAAATAGGGAGGAATGACCCCACAAAACTTCAATGATGCTCTCGCAATTAGTGTTTTTATAGATCAAGCAGCCCCTGATACACAAAAGTATTTTAAAGAGCATATGGCAGGCTGGCAAGGGGAGGGGCGCGGAAGAACCAGGGGAGATAGATGGAATCAAAGTGAAGGGGGTGTACAATTAAGAGTTAATGATGTTTGTCATTCTTGGGGGGAACAAGGACACTGGAAGCAGGAATGCCCAGTGAGGCCCTGTGCACTTGGGAATAGAGGGGCCAGCATGAGGCAATCAAATATTGAGAAGGAGACCAGGCAATTCCCAGGCAGTCCACAATGACAGGAGATAGGAGACTCAGAAAATACTGTGGAAATGGGGGTAAATTCATGGGATGTAGATTTGGATTTGAAGGGCAGGTAATGGCAAATATAGAAGGCTTAGAAGTTCCCTTTCTAGTGGATACTGGAGCCACCCTTTCCCTTTTAAAGTTTGAGCCTAAAGGATGCAAGTCACCAGATAAAATAATGATGCAAGGAGTAGCGGGAAAAGGCGAACGAATGTTATCTAAGCCCTTATTGCTTACTATTGGAGGTAAAAGAGCGTGGGGATGTATTACAATTTCCACAGACGCGCCCATGTGCCTTTTAGGGAGAGATCTCCTGCAAGCCTTGGATACTCAGATCTGCTTACAGCCAGAAGAGGTGGAATTAATAATTATGGGCTCATGTGTTCTGGCTAAGACACCAGAACCAGAGTCGACTAATCTGCAAATTCCAACAAGGTTAGAATCAGTTCCTAAACGGTTATGGAGCTCTTCAGGAATGGATGTGGGACTACTGAAATCAGCTAGTCCAGTCTCGATAAAAACAAAGGGGGGATTGCCTCCTGCAGTTAAGCAATACCCTATCCCAAAGGAAGCAGAGAAGAGCATCCAAAAACAAACCGATCATTACCTGAAACTGGGTATCCTTAGAGTCTGTGAATCCCCATATAACACCCCAATTCTGCCAGTTAAAAAGAACAGACAAGACTCTGATGGTGATCCAGAGTATCGCTTTGTACAAGACTTGAGGGCTATAAACCAACAGGTAGTTGCTCCACATCCAGTAGTCCCCGACCCATCAACCATTTTACTACAGATACCCCTTTGGGCAACTTATTTTACTGTGATCGACCTAACAGCAGCCTTTTTTAGTATACCGATAGCTGAAGATAGCCAAGATCTCCTGGCTTTCACTTGGAAGGGACAACAATTAACTTGGACGAGGCTGCCACAGGGATTTACTGGGTCTCTGACTATTCTTTCGCACAAACTCAAAAATGACCTCTCAGATATCGAACTTCCAGGACATTCTGTAGTAATACAATATGTAGATGATTTGTTATTAGCAAGTAAAGATTAACACTCTTGCAGAAAAAGGGCATCGAGCATCTCTGTCTAAACTCCAGCTGTGTCAAAGAGAGGTAAAATATTTGGGTTTTATCTGAAAAGAAGGACACAGGTTAGTTGATCCAGAACGAGTAAAGACAACTCTTGATATGCCTCGTCCTGTAACAAAAAAACAACACGGGATTTTTAGGAGCTGTAGGATTTTGCCAACCGTGGATTCCTGGGTTAGCAGAACTTACTAAGCCTCTAGTGCAGGCAACAAAAAAGGAGGAGATGGAGCCTGTGGCCTGGGGCCCAGAAAGGGAGAAAGCTTTTACATCTGTGAAAAAAAGCGTTGGTTTTAGCCCCTGCTCTAGGGTTACCAGATTATAGCAAACCATTGGAATTATTTGTCCATGAACGACAGGGAGTAGCAAGTGGGGTACTCACCCAAAAACTAGGTCCTCACCATAGACCAGTGGCCTATTACTCCACGCAGCTAGATGAGGTAGCTAAAGGCACTCCAGGATGCATCAGAGCAATAGCAGCTATGGCAGCTCTTACTGAAAAAAACATGACCTGTAGTTTTGGGTCACTCATTGACTGTGTATGTGCCACATGAAGTAGAACTGTCAATGAAACAATACGTGACTCAAGCACTATCCCCACAGAGAGCTCACCGCTATGAACTGATAATACTGCATGCAGATAATGGGACCTTAAAGAGATGCAACATCTTAAATCCAGCAACACTACTGCCTCTACCTGAGGATGGAGAGCCACATCATTCCTGTGAGCAGGTGATCATCAGCTCGAGCAAGCCCCGGGAGGACCTTAAAGACAAACCTTTGGAAAACCCAGACTTAGTTCCGTTTACAGATGGATCATCCTATTATTTGGACGGAAGGCACCACTCCGGCTATGCTGTCACTAACCTCTTTGAGGTACTTGAGGCCAATCCTTTGTCTCCGTCTGTAAGTGCTCAAGGAGCAGAATTAATAGCATTGACCCAAGCAGCAAAAATTGGTAAGAACCTGCAGGTAAATATCTATACCGATTCTAAATATGCATTTGGAGTAGGTCATGTAACAGGGATGTTATGGAAAGAGCGAGGATTCTTTTCGTCATCAGGAAAGAAATTAGCTAATGGAGAAGAAATACGTAATTTGCTGGAAGCAGTCCAACTGCCCAAAGAAATTGCTGTAATACACTGCCCAGCCCATACTAAAGACACTACAGAAATTAGCAGAGGAAATGCTTTAGCCGACGCTGCTGCGAAGGCTGCAGCTCGACAACCTCTGAGAGAATGTATGGGTGTAGTTCCAAGGATGGACCAGAGTGAACGGCCAATTTTAATAGACCCCAAAACCATGTATGAAAAAGACTGCTCAGTGGAAGAGAAAAAACAATGGGAGCAGTGGGAAGCAAAACAAAGTGATGATGGAATATGGACACTTGGAAGAAAACCAATTCTACCAAAAAAAAAAATATTTAATTACTATAGCTAGGTGGTTTCACGATAAAGCTCTTGGGGGAGCAGAGGCAATAGCTAAGCAGGTACAGAAAGTATGGGCCGCTCCAGGAATCTACGCGGCTGCAAAAAGAATAACAAATAGCTGCCCGACCTGCCAGAAGTTTTCAAATAACAAGCCAAGCTCAGAGTTAGGGGGACGGTCATGGGCCTACTTCCCTTTCCAGAAGCTACAAATAGATTATGCGGATATGCCATCTGCCAATGGCTACAAACACTTGTTAGTGATAGTAGATCAGTTATCAGGCTGGGTAGAAGCTTTCCCAACAAGAAAGGCCGACACACGGGGAGTGGTAAAAGCCTTACTGAAAGAAATCATACCCAGGTATGGGGTCCCAGAAGCCACTGATTCAGACAGGGGTGCCCATTTTACAGCAAGCATAATCACTCAGTTATAGAAATCATTAGGCATAAAAAGAAACCTACAACCCCTTATCACCCACAATCTTCAGGACAAGTAGAAAGAATGAATAGAACACTAAAAGGAAAAATAGCAAGAATATGCGCACATGCTAGCCTAAAATGGCTGGGTAGGACCTTTCCCAACAAGAACGGCTGACGCAGGGCGGGTAGTAAAAGCCTTACTGAAAGAAATCATACCCAGGTATAGAGTCCCAGAAGCCATGGATTCAGACAGGGGTGCCCATTTTATGGCAAGCATAATCAGTCAGTTCTATAAATCATGAGGAATAAAAGGAAATCTATGTACCCCTTATCACCCACAATCTTCAGGACAAGTAGAAAGAATGAACAGCACATTAAAAGAAAAAATAGCAAGAAATGCACACATGCTAGCCTCAAATGGCCAGAAGCATTAAACTTAGCTCTATGGGATGTTTGAAATGTCCCACGGCAACCCATAGGACTAACACCAGCAGAAATTCTCTTTGGGAAACATTTAGCTGTACTAGGGACTTGTTATGCCAGCTAAGACTAGCCTGTTAGACGGGGATGAATGACTAACCCAGTATGTTCTAAGTATGCAAAAAAGGTTTGAAAATCTTTGAAATAAATAAATATATGCTCAATGATATCAATCCACACCACCTGAAATACAAGTGCCTGGTATACAGCCTGGGGATGAAGTTTTAGTTAAAGTATTTTCACAAAAAATCCAGGTTAAAACCTAAATGGAACGGGCCATATACTATCATACTGTGTTCTTATTTTGCTGTTCAAGTTGAACTGTACTTGTACATGTTAAAAAAAGAATGTGTATGTGTAAGAACACTTTGTAATCTTACATTCATAGATGGCATTGGTGTAGATACAAGTAATTAATTACTCAAATATTTGTATTTGTAACATTACCCAAAATTATGGGATGCGACTTTAATCATTCAGCTCCTATTAGATCTTATCAATTGTTACAATCTAATTATACACTAATTCAAAATTTACTACCTAACCCCATTGGAAAGAATCTCACACTAGTGAAGAAACTACTACAACATGACAACCTGCGTCGACTGCTAGAACGTACCCGAAACAATGGACAAAAAACCCTCTAATCACCATTCATCATGAAGCAGAAGAGATGCACCACGTCTTGGAAAGGATAAAAAGGGATGGAGAACATCATGGCTGGGAAACTCTTCTAGGGTGGTCACCAACTACAACAGCGATTTATAATCACGTGTTGCACCCACTAGTAGTTGTGTTAACTTTAACTGTGTTATGCCTATTGCTTACGATCATATTATGCATAAGATTATGGAACGTGATAGCACACCTTGAAAGGCTTCGAGAACTCTGTTTCAAGTATTAGCAGGGATGCTTCATAAAAACAAAGCGGGGAACTGTTAAAGAATAGCGAACTGAAACTGTCTAGAGGTAGCCGCTTAGCACAACTTCTCTAAAACTTGCTTAGCATGAGGAGCTAAATTTGCTGAAGCCTTAGGCCGCACTTAGCGAAAACAATGAACTTTTACTTAGTCCAGTAAGAAAAGGGCCTCAGAGCTGGTTCCAGCTGGGAAGATAAGGAAGTTACAAGCAGTCTGCATTCCTGCATCTCACACTCCCAAAGGGAGGGTGTCTGCATTCCTGCGTCTCACACTCCCAAAGGGAGGGTGTCAAGGCTTTGAAGTAAGACCAGTGCAGGGCATTAGGACCTTGAGGGGCAAAGCCTTAGCTCACTGCTGGGGCAGTGTTCATTGTTATGATTTAGAATCACCTCCTCCTCAGGACCTTGAGACACAACAGTAAGACCCCACAAAAACAGAGGTACAACCGTCAGCAGAGACTGCAAAAAACAAAAATAAGGAGAAAAACAGCTTACCTCAGAATGACAATGAGACACAATGAGGAGCAGGAGACCCCAGACCAAAAAATTACTATTGGTCTAACTACCACGTGAAGGGTGGGAAATGTACGTTGAAAAAACTATAATTGCCCAGGATTTGTTTATGTTAGGGTCCCTCTTCGGAGGCACCCAGCTCGAGCTGTAATTACTGCACGCACGTCATTAATATTTAATTCTTTAATTTGTTTTGATTTGGCTCTGAATTTTTCTGCGGAAACCTAGGGTCGAGCCCTCTTATGGTGGCCAACAAGCCTAATTTCCATATAATTTCCATAACAATAACTGGGCATGGGCGCGGGAGCATTTGAGCCAGGAGGGAGGGAGGAAAGAAACCTGCCGAACGTAACACTTGTGCTAGCAGATACTAGTACCCCGGACTGTGCTCCAAAAGTTTCTGCTCCACCTGATATACCTGATGATCTCTCTGTCATTACTTCTCCTTCTCCTCCTCCTTCTCCCTCTACTCCATTGGCTGCCGGACTCTATCCTATGATCCCCAACGTGCTGACTAACCCTGCCGCTTTACAGCCAGGGGGAAAGGGAGGGGCCAGTCCCCCTCCTCCTGTGCTGCGGGTATTTACTAATCAGCCCTGGCACCCCGGCCATCTCGCCTTATGGGGGGGTAAAATGCAGAGATTAAGAAAAGATGCAGGGCGATGTGTCCAGTTATTTTCTAATATCTGCACTGGGCACAACCCAAACTGGAGTGATACCCAAATTCTTTTGAGGGAATTATTTCAACCAAATGAAGGGGATAAGATAATTAAAGATGCAGAAGAAGCGCAGCAAGCCGGGGGAAATAGAAACCTCTGGCTAGCAAATGGTCCAAATTGGGATTGTAATAATGCAGGAGATAGAGCTGTGTGTCCAACAGGACTTTGAAATTTAGTAGAAGTAATTAGAGCATGCAGAGAGTTAGGAGTAAATTGGACTAGAGTGCAAGAATGCAGACAGTGATTAGATGAACACCCCCAAGACTTCTGGGGACTTTTGCGGTAAGCCCCGCTAAAATAGGGAGGAATGACCCCACAAAACTTCAATGATGCTCTCGCAATTAGTGTTTTTATAGATCAAGCAGCCCCTGATACACAAAAGTATTTTAAAGAGCATATGGCAGGCTGGCAAGGGGAGGGGCGCGGAAGAACCAGGGGAGATAGATGGAATCAAAGTGAAGGGGGTGTACAATTAAGAGTTAATGATGTTTGTCATTCTTGGGGGGAACAAGGACACTGGAAGCAGGAATGCCCAGTGAGGCCCTGTGCACTTGGGAATAGAGGGGCCAGCATGAGGCAATCAAATATTGAGAAGGAGACCAGGCAATTCCCAGGCAGTCCACAATGACAGGAGATAGGAGACTCAGAAAATACTGTGGAAATGGGGGTAAATTTATGGGATGTAGATTTGGATTTGAAGGGCAGGTAATGGCAAATATAGAAGGCTTAGAAGTTCCCTTTCTAGTGGATACTGGAGCCACCCTTTCCCTTTTAAAGTTTGAGCCTAAAGGATGCAAGTCACCAGATAAAATAATGATGCAAGGAGTAGCGGGAAAAGGCGAACGAATGTTATCTAAGCCCTTATTGCTTACTATTGGAGGTAAAAGAGCGTGGGGATGTATTATAATTTCCACAGACGCGCCCATGTGCCTTTTAGGGAGAGATCTCCTGCAAGCCTTGGATACTCAGATCTGCTTACAGCCAGAAGAGGTGGAATTAATAATTATGGGCTCATGTGTTCTGGCTAAGACACCAGAACCAGAGTCGACTAATCTGCAAATTCCAACAAGGTTAGAATCAGTTCCTAAACGGTTATGGAGCTCTTCAGGAATGGATGTGGGACTACTGAAATCAGCTAGTCCAGTCTCGATAAAAACAAAGGGGGGATTGCCTCCTGCAGTTAAGCAATACCCTATCCCAAAGGAAGCAGAGAAGAGCATCCAAAAACAAATCAATCATTATTTGAAACTGGGTATCCTTAGAGTCTGTGAATCCCCGTACAACACCCCAATTCTGCCAGTTAAAAAGAACAGGCAAGATTCTGATGGTGATCCAGAGTATCAGTTTATACAAGACTTAGGGGCTATAAACCAACAGGTAGTTGCTCCACATCCAGTAGTCCCTAACCCATCAACCATTTTACTACAGATACCCCTTTGGGCAACTTATTTTACTGTGATTGACCTAACGGCAGCTTTTTTTAGTATACCGATAGCTGAAGATAGCCAAGATCTCTTGGCTTTCACTTGGAAGGGACAACAATTAACTTGGACAAGGCTGCCACAGGGATTTACTGGGTCTCTGACTATTCTTTCGCGTATACTCAAAAATGACCTCTCAGATATCGAACTTCCAGGACATTCTGTATTAATACAATATGTAGATGATTTGTTATTAGCAAGTAAAGATTATGAGACATTTTTAAAAGACACTGTTTCTCCATGTAACGCTCTTGCAGAAAAAGGGCATCAGGCATCTCTGTCTAAACTCCAGCTGTGTCAAAGAGAGGTAAAATATTTGGGTTTTATCTTAAAAGAAGGACACAGGTTAGTTGATCCAGAACGAGTAAAGACAATTCTTGATATGCCTCGTCCTGTAACAAAAAAACAACACGGGATTTTTAGGAGCTGTAGGATTTTGCCAACCGTGGATTCCTGGGTTAGCAGAACTTACTAAGCCTTTAGTGCAGGCAACAAAAAAGGAGGAGATAGAGCCTGTGGCCTGGGGCCCAGAAAGGGAGAAAGCTTTTACATCTGTGAAAAAAGCGTTGGTTTCAGCCCCTGCTCTAGGGTGACCAGATTATAGCAAACCATTGGAATTATTTGTCCATGAACGACAGGGAGTAGCAAGTGGGGTACTCACCCAAAAACTAGGCCCTCACCACAGACCAGTGGCCTATTATTCCACGCAGCTAGATGAGGTAGCTAAAGGCACTCCAGGATGCATCAGAGCAATAGCAGCTACGGCAGCTCTTACTGAAAAAAACATGACCTGTAGTTTTGGGTCACTCATTAACTGTGTATGTGCCACAGGGGTAAAAGCCTTACTGAAGGAAATCATACCCAGGTATAGAGTCCCAGAAGCCATGGATTCAGATAGGGGTGCCCATTTTATGGCAAGCATAATCACTCAATTATATAAATCATTAGGAATAAAAAGAAACCTATGTACCCCTTATCACCCACAATCTTCAGGACAAGTAGAAAGAACGAATAGCACATTAAAAGAAAAAATAGCAAGAATATGCAAACGTGCTAGCCTAAAATGGCCAGAAGCATTTAACTTGGCTCTATGGGATGTTTGAAATGTCCCACGGCAACCCATAGGACTAACACCAGCAGAAATTCTCTTTGGGAAACATTTAGCTGTACTAGGGACTTGTTATGCCAGCTAAGACTAGCCTGTTAGAGATGGACAACTAACCCAGTATGTTCTAACTATGCAAAAAGGTTTGAAAATCTTTGAAATAAATAAATATATGCTCAATGATATCAATCCACACCACCTGAAATACAAGTGCTTGGTATACAGCCTGGGGATGAAGTTTTAGTTAAGGTATTTTCACAAAAATCCAAGTTAAAACCTAAATGGAACGGGCCATATACTGTCATACTGTGTTCTTATTTTGCTGTTCAAGTTGAACTGTACTTGTACATGTTAAAAAAAGAATGTGTATGTGTAAGAACACTTTGTAATCTTACATTCATAGATGGCATTGTTGTAGATACAAGTAATTAATTACTCAAATATTTGTATTTGTAACATTACCCAAAATTATGGGATGCGACTTTAATCATTCAGCTCCTATTAGATCTTATCAATTGTTACAATCTAATTATACACTAATTCAAAATTTACTACCTAACCCCATTGGAAAGAATCTCACACTAGTGAAGAAACTACTACAACATGACAGCCTGCGTCGACTGCTAGAACGTACCCGAAACAATGGACAAAAAACCCTCTAATCACCATTCATCATGAAGCGGAAGAGATGCACCACGTCTCGGAAAGGATAAAAAGGGATGGAGAACATCATGGCTGGGAAACTCTTCTAGGGTGGTCACCAACTACAACAGCGATTTATAATCACGTGTTGCACCCACTAGTAGTTGTGTTAACTTTAACTGTGTTATGCCTATTGCTTACGATCATATTATGCATAAGATTATGGAACGTGATAGCACGCCTTGAAAGGCTTCGAGAACTCTGTTTCAAGTATTAGCAGGGATGCTTCATAAAAACAAAGCGGGGAACTGTTAAAGAATAGCGAACTGAAACTGTCTAGAGGTAGCCGCTTAGCACAACTTCTCTAAAACTTGCTTAGCATGAGGAGCTAAATTTGCTGAAGCCTTAGGCCGCACTTAGCGAAACTAATGAACTTTTACTTAGTCCAGTAAGAAAAGGGCCTCAGAGCTGGTTCCAGCTGGGAAGATAAGGAAGTTACAAGCAGTCTGCATTCCTGCGTCTCACACTCCCAAAGGGAGGGTGTCTGCAGCAATGCGTCTCACACTCCCAAAGGGAGGGTGTCAAGGCTTTGAAGTAAGACCAGTGCAGGGCATTAGGACCTTGAGGGGCAAAGCCTTAGCTCACTGCTGGGGCAGTGTTCATTGTTATGATTTAGAATCACCTCCTCCTCAGGACCTTGAGACACAACAGTAAGACCCCACAAAAACAGAGGTACAACCGTCAGCAGAGACTGCAAAAAACAAAAATAAGGAGAAAAACAGCTTACCTCAGAATGACAATGAGACACAATGAGGAGCAGGAGACCCCAGACCAAAAAATTACTATTGGTCTAACTACCACGTGAAGGGTGGGAAATGTACGTTGAAAAAACTATAATTGCCCAGGATTTGTTTATGTTAGGGTCCCTCTTCGGAGGCACCCAGCTCGAGCTGTAATTACTGCACGCACGTCATTAATATTTAATTCTTTAATTTGTTTTGATTTGGCTCTGAATTTTTCTGCGGAAACCTAGGGTCGAGCCCTCTTATGGTGGCCAACAAGCCTAATTTCCATATAATTTCCATAACAATAACTGGGCATGGGCGCGGGAGCATTTGAGCCAGGAGGGAGGGAGGAAAGAAACCTGCCGAACGTAACACTTGTGCTAGCAGATACTAGTACCCCGGACTGTGCTCCAAAAGTTTCTGCTCCACCTGATATACCTGATGATCTCTCTGTCATTACTTCTCCTTCTCCTCCTCCTTCTCCCTCTACTCCATTGGCTGCCGGACTCTATCCTATGATCCCCAACGTGCTGACTAACCCTGCCGCTTTACAGCCAGGGGGAAAGGGAGGGGCCAGTCCCCCTCCTCCTGTGCTGCGGGTATTTACTAATCAGCCCTGGCACCCCGGCCATCTCGCCTTATGGGGGGGTAAAATGCAGAGATTAAGAAAAGATGCAGGGCGATGTGTCCAGTTATTTTCTAATATCTGCACTGGGCACAACCCAAACTGGAGTGATACCCAAATTCTTTTGAGGGAATTATTTCAACCAAATGAAGGGGATAAGATAATTAAAGATGCAGAAGAAGCGCAGCAAGCCGGGGGAAATAGAAACCTCTGGCTAGCAAATGGTCCAAATTGGGATTGTAATAATGCAGGAGATAGAGCTGTGTGTCCAACAGGACTTTGAAATTTAGTAGAAGTAATTAGAGCATGCAGAGAGTTAGGAGTAAATTGGACTAGAGTGCAAGAATGCAGACAGTGATTAGATGAACACCCCCAAGACTTCTGGGGACTTTTGCGGTAAGCCCCGCTAAAATAGGGAGGAATGACCCCACAAAACTTCAATGATGCTCTCGCAATTAGTGTTTTTATAGATCAAGCAGCCCCTGATACACAAAAGTATTTTAAAGAGCATATGGCAGGCTGGCAAGGGGAGGGGCGCGGAAGAACCAGGGGAGATAGATGGAATCAAAGTGAAGGGGGTGTACAATTAAGAGTTAATGATGTTTGTCATTCTTGGGGGGAACAAGGACACTGGAAGCAGGAATGCCCAGTGAGGCCCTGTGCACTTGGGAATAGAGGGGCCAGCATGAGGCAATCAAATATTGAGAAGGAGACCAGGCAATTCCCAGGCAGTCCACAATGACAGGAGATAGGAGACTCAGAAAATACTGTGGAAATGGGGGTAAATTTATGGGATGTAGATTTGGATTTGAAGGGCAGGTAATGGCAAATATAGAAGGCTTAGAAGTTCCCTTTCTAGTGGATACTGGAGCCACCCTTTCCCTTTTAAAGTTTGAGCCTAAAGGATGCAAGTCACCAGATAAAATAATGATGCAAGGAGTAGCGGGAAAAGGCGAACGAATGTTATCTAAGCCCTTATTGCTTACTATTGGAGGTAAAAGAGCGTGGGGATGTATTATAATTTCCACAGACGCGCCCATGTGCCTTTTAGGGAGAGATCTCCTGCAAGCCTTGGATACTCAGATCTGCTTACAGCCAGAAGAGGTGGAATTAATAATTATGGGCTCATGTGTTCTGGCTAAGACACCAGAACCAGAGTCGACTAATCTGCAAATTCCAACAAGGTTAGAATCAGTTCCTAAACGGTTATGGAGCTCTTCAGGAATGGATGTGGGACTACTGAAATCAGCTAGTCCAGTCTCGATAAAAACAAAGGGGGGATTGCCTCCTGCAGTTAAGCAATACCCTATCCCAAAGGAAGCAGAGAAGAGCATCCAAAAACAAATCAATCATTATTTGAAACTGGGTATCCTTAGAGTCTGTGAATCCCCGTACAACACCCCAATTCTGCCAGTTAAAAAGAACAGGCAAGATTCTGATGGTGATCCAGAGTATCAGTTTATACAAGACTTAGGGGCTATAAACCAACAGGTAGTTGCTCCACATCCAGTAGTCCCTAACCCATCAACCATTTTACTACAGATACCCCTTTGGGCAACTTATTTTACTGTGATTGACCTAACGGCAGCTTTTTTTAGTATACCGATAGCTGAAGATAGCCAAGATCTCTTGGCTTTCACTTGGAAGGGACAACAATTAACTTGGACAAGGCTGCCACAGGGATTTACTGGGTCTCTGACTATTCTTTCGCGTATACTCAAAAATGACCTCTCAGATATCGAACTTCCAGGACATTCTGTATTAATACAATATGTAGATGATTTGTTATTAGCAAGTAAAGATTATGAGACATTTTTAAAAGACACTGTTTCTCCATGTAACGCTCTTGCAGAAAAAGGGCATCAGGCATCTCTGTCTAAACTCCAGCTGTGTCAAAGAGAGGTAAAATATTTGGGTTTTATCTTAAAAGAAGGACACAGGTTAGTTGATCCAGAACGAGTAAAGACAATTCTTGATATGCCTCGTCCTGTAACAAAAAAACAACACGGGATTTTTAGGAGCTGTAGGATTTTGCCAACCGTGGATTCCTGGGTTAGCAGAACTTACTAAGCCTTTAGTGCAGGCAACAAAAAAGGAGGAGATAGAGCCTGTGGCCTGGGGCCCAGAAAGGGAGAAAGCTTTTACATCTGTGAAAAAAGCGTTGGTTTCAGCCCCTGCTCTAGGGTGACCAGATTATAGCAAACCATTGGAATTATTTGTCCATGAACGACAGGGAGTAGCAAGTGGGGTACTCACCCAAAAACTAGGCCCTCACCACAGACCAGTGGCCTATTATTCCACGCAGCTAGATGAGGTAGCTAAAGGCACTCCAGGATGCATCAGAGCAATAGCAGCTACGGCAGCTCTTACTGAAAAAAACATGACCTGTAGTTTTGGGTCACTCATTAACTGTGTATGTGCCACAGGGGTAAAAGCCTTACTGAAGGAAATCATACCCAGGTATAGAGTCCCAGAAGCCATGGATTCAGATAGGGGTGCCCATTTTATGGCAAGCATAATCACTCAATTATATAAATCATTAGGAATAAAAAGAAACCTATGTACCCCTTATCACCCACAATCTTCAGGACAAGTAGAAAGAACGAATAGCACATTAAAAGAAAAAATAGCAAGAATATGCAAACGTGCTAGCCTAAAATGGCCAGAAGCATTTAACTTGGCTCTATGGGATGTTTGAAATGTCCCACGGCAACCCATAGGACTAACACCAGCAGAAATTCTCTTTGGGAAACATTTAGCTGTACTAGGGACTTGTTATGCCAGCTAAGACTAGCCTGTTAGAGATGGACAACTAACCCAGTATGTTCTAACTATGCAAAAAGGTTTGAAAATCTTTGAAATAAATAAATATATGCTCAATGATATCAATCCACACCACCTGAAATACAAGTGCTTGGTATACAGCCTGGGGATGAAGTTTTAGTTAAGGTATTTTCACAAAAATCCAAGTTAAAACCTAAATGGAACGGGCCATATACTGTCATACTGTGTTCTTATTTTGCTGTTCAAGTTGAACTGTACTTGTACATGTTAAAAAAAGAATGTGTATGTGTAAGAACACTTTGTAATCTTACATTCATAGATGGCATTGTTGTAGATACAAGTAATTAATTACTCAAATATTTGTATTTGTAACATTACCCAAAATTATGGGATGCGACTTTAATCATTCAGCTCCTATTAGATCTTATCAATTGTTACAATCTAATTATACACTAATTCAAAATTTACTACCTAACCCCATTGGAAAGAATCTCACACTAGTGAAGAAACTACTACAACATGACAGCCTGCGTCGACTGCTAGAACGTACCCGAAACAATGGACAAAAAACCCTCTAATCACCATTCATCATGAAGCGGAAGAGATGCACCACGTCTCGGAAAGGATAAAAAGGGATGGAGAACATCATGGCTGGGAAACTCTTCTAGGGTGGTCACCAACTACAACAGCGATTTATAATCACGTGTTGCACCCACTAGTAGTTGTGTTAACTTTAACTGTGTTATGCCTATTGCTTACGATCATATTATGCATAAGATTATGGAACGTGATAGCACGCCTTGAAAGGCTTCGAGAACTCTGTTTCAAGTATTAGCAGGGATGCTTCATAAAAACAAAGCGGGGAACTGTTAAAGAATAGCGAACTGAAACTGTCTAGAGGTAGCCGCTTAGCACAACTTCTCTAAAACTTGCTTAGCATGAGGAGCTAAATTTGCTGAAGCCTTAGGCCGCACTTAGCGAAACTAATGAACTTTTACTTAGTCCAGTAAGAAAAGGGCCTCAGAGCTGGTTCCAGCTGGGAAGATAAGGAAGTTACAAGCAGTCTGCATTCCTGCGTCTCACACTCCCAAAGGGAGGGTGTCTGCAGCAATGCGTCTCACACTCCCAAAGGGAGGGTGTCAAGGCTTTGAAGTAAGACCAGTGCAGGGCATTAGGACCTTGAGGGGCAAAGCCTTAGCTCACTGCTGGGGCAGTGTTCATTGTTATGATTTAGAATCACCTCCTCCTCAGGACCTTGAGACACAACAGTAAGACCCCACAAAAACAGAGGTACAACCGTCAGCAGAGACTGCAAAAAACAAAAATAAGGAGAAAAACAGCTTACCTCAGAATGACGATGAGACCCAATGAGGACCAAAAAATTACTATTGGTCTAACTACCACGTGAAGGGTGGGAAATGTACGTTGAAAAAACTATAATTGCCCAGGATTTGTTTATGTTAGGGTCCCTCTTCGGAGGCACCCAGCTCGAGCTGTAATTACTGCACGCACGTCATTAATATTTAATTCTTTAATTTGTTTTGATTTGGCTCTGAATTTTTCTGCGGAAACCTAGCGTCAAGCCCTCTTATGGTGGCCAACAAGCCTAATTTCCATAGAATTTCCATAACAATAACTGGGCATGGGCGCGGGAGCATTTGAGCCAGGAGGGAGGGAGGAAAGAAACCTGCCGAACGTAACACTTGTGCTAGCAGATACTAGTACCCCGGACTGTGCTCCAAAAGTTTCTGCTCCACCTGATATACCTGATGATCTCTGTCATTACTTCTCCTTCTCCTCCTCCTTCTCCCTCTACTCCATTGGCTGCCGGACTCTATCCTATGATCCCCAACGTGCTGACTAACCCTGCCGCTTTACAGCCGGGGGGAAAGGGAGGGGCCAGTCCCCCTCCTCCTGTGCTGCGGGTATTTACTAATCAGCCCTGGCACCCTGGCCATCTCGCCTTACGGGGGGGGAAAATGCAGAGATTAAGAAAAGATGCAGGGCGATGTGTCCAGTTATTTTCTAATATCTGCACTGGGCACAACCCAAACTGGAGTGATACCCAAATTCTTTTGAGGGAATTATTTCAACCAAATGAAGGGGATAAGATAATTAAAGATGCAGAAGAAGCGCAGCAAGCCGGGGGAAATAGAAACCTCTGGCTAGCAAATGATCCAAATTGGGATTATAATAATGCAGGAGATAGAGCTGTGTGTCCAACAGGACTTTGAAATTTAGTAGAAGTAATTAGAGCATGCAGAGAGTTAGGAGTAAATTGGACTAGAGTGCAAGAATGCAGACAGTGATTAGATGAACACCCCCATGACTTCTGGGGACTTTTGCGGTAAGCCCCGCTAAAATAGGGAGGAATGACCCCACAAAACTTCAATGATGCTCTCGCAATTAGTGTTTTTATAGATCAAGCAGCCCCTGATACACAAAAGTATTTTAAAGAGCATATGGCAGGCTGGCAAGGGGAGGGGCGCGGAAGAACCAGGGGAGATAGATGGAATCAAAGTGAAGGGGGTGTACAATTAAGAGTTAATGATGTTTGTCATTCTTGGGGGGAACAAGGACACTGGAAGCAGGAATGCCCAGTGAGGCCCTGTGCACTTGGGAATAGAGGGGCCAGCATGAGGCAATCAAATATTGAGAAGGAGACCAGGCAATTCCCAGGCAGTCCACAATGACAGGAGATAGGAGACTCAGAAAATACTGTGGAAATGGGGGTAAATTTATGGGATGTAGATTTGGATTTGAAGGGCAGGTAATGGCAAATATAGAAGGCTTAGAAGTTCCCTTTCTAGTGGATACTGGAGCCACCCTTTCCCTTTTAAAGTTTGAGCCTAAAGGATGCAAGTCACCAGATAAAATAATGATGCAAGGAGTAGCGGGAAAAGGCGAACGAATGTTATCTAAGCCCTTATTGCTTACTATTGGAGGTAAAAGAGCGTGGGGATGTATTACAATTTCCACAGACGCGCCCATGTGCCTTTTAGGGAGAGATCTCCTGCAAGCCTTGGATACTCAGATCTGCTTACAGCCAGAAGAGGTGGAATTAATAATTATGGGCTCATGTGTTCTGGCTAAGACACCAGAACCAGAGTCGACTCATCTGCAAATTCCAACAAGGTTAGAATCAGTTCCTAAACGGTTATGGAGCTCTTCAGGAATGGATGTGGGACTACTGAAATCAGCTAGTCCAGTCTCGATAAAAACAAAGGGGGGATTGCCTCCTGCAGTTAAGCAATACCCTATCCCAAAGGAAGCAGAGAAGAGCATCCAAAAACAAACCGATCATTACCTGAAACTGGGTATCCTTAGAGTCTGTGAATCCCCATATAACACCCCAATTCTGCCAGTTAAAAAGAACAGACAAGACTCTGATGGTGATCCAGAGTATCGCTTTGTACAAGACTTGAGGGCTATAAACCAACAGGTAGTTGCTCCACATCCAGTAGTCCCCGACCCATCAACCATTTTACTACAGATACCCCTTTGGGCAACTTATTTTACTGTGATCGACCTAACAGCAGCCTTTTTTAGTATACCGATAGCTGAAGATAGCCAAGATCTCCTGGCTTTCACTTGGAAGGGACAACAATTAACTTGGACGAGGCTGCCACAGGGATTTACTGGGTCTCTGACTATTCTTTCGCACAAACTCAAAAATGACCTCTCAGATATCGAACTTCCAGGACATTCTGTAGTAATACAATATGTAGATGATTTGTTATTAGCAAGTAAAGATTAACACTCTTGCAGAAAAAGGGCATCGAGCATCTCTGTCTAAACTCCAGCTGTGTCAAAGAGAGGTAAAATATTTGGGTTTTATCTTAAAAGAAGGACACAGGTTAGTTGATCCAGAACGAGTAAAGACAACTCTTGATATGCCTCGTCCTGTAACAAAAAAACAACACGGGATTTTTAGGAGCTGTAGGATTTTGCCAACCGTGGATTCCTGGGTTAGCAGAACTTACTAAGCCTCTAGTGCAGGCAACAAAAAAGGAGGAGATAGAGCCTGTGGCCTGGGGCCCAGAAAGGGAGAAAGCTTTTACATCTGTGAAAAAAAGCGTTGGTTTTAGCCCCTGCTCTAGGGTTACCAGATTATAGCAAACCATTGGAATTATTTGTCCATGAACGACAGGGAGTAGCAAGTGGGGTACTCACCCAAAAACTAGGTCCTCACCATAGACCAGTGGCCTATTATTCCACGCAGCTAGATGAGGTAGCTAAAGGCACTCCAGGATGCATCAGAGCAATAGCAGCTACGGCAGCTCTTACTGAAAAAAACATGACCTGTAGTTTTGGGTCACTCATTGACTGTGTATGTGCCACATGAAGTAGAACTGTCAATGAAACAATACGTGACTCAAGCACTATCCCCACAGAGAGCTCACCGCTATGAACTGATAATACTGCATGCAGATAATGTGACCTTAAAGAGATGCAACATCTTAAATCCAGCAACACTACTGCCTCTACCTGAGGATGGAGAGCCACATCATTCCTGTGAGCAGGTGATCATCAGCTCGAGCAAGCCCCGGGAGGACCTTAAAGACAAACCTTTGGAAAACCCAGACTTAGTTCCGTTTACAGATGGATCATCCTATTATTTGGACGGAAGGCACCACTCCGGCTATGCTGTCACTAACCTCTTTGAGGTACTTGAGGCCAATCCTTTGTCTCCGTCTGTAAGTGCTCAAGCAGCAGAATTAATAGCATTGACCCAAGCAGCAAAAATTGGTAAGAACCTGCAGGTAAATATCTATACCGATTCTAAATATGCATTTGGAGTAGGTCATGTAACAGGGATGTTATGGAAAGAGCGAGGATTCTTTTCGTCATCAGGAAAGAAATTAGCTAATGGAGAAGAAATACGTAATTTGCTGGAAGCAGTCCAACTGCCCAAAGAAATTGCTGTAATACACTGCCCAGCCCATACTAAAGACACTACAGAAATTAGCAGAGGAAATGCTTTAGCCGACGCTGCTGCGAAGGCTGCAGCTCGACAACCTCTGAGAGAATGTATGGGTGTAGTTCCAAGGATGGACCAGAGTGAACGGCCAATTTTAATAGACCCCAAAACCATGTATGAAAAAGACTGCTCAGTGGAAGAGAAAAAACAATGGGAGCAGTGGGAAGCAAAACAAAGTGATGATGGAATATGGACACTTGGAAGAAAACCAATTCTACCAAAAAAAAAAATATTTAATTACTATAGCTAGGTGGTTTCACGATAAAGCTCTTGGGGGAGCGGAGGCAATAGCTAAGCAGGTACAGAAAGTATGGGCCGCTCCAGGAATCTACGCGGCTGCAAAAAGAATAACAAATAGCTGCCCGACCTGCCAGAAGTTTTCAAATAACAAGCCAAGCTCAGAGTTAGGGGGACGGTCATGGGCCTACTTCCCTTTCCAGAAGCTACAAATAGATTATGCGGATATGCCATCTGCCAATGGCTACAAACACTTGTTAGTGATAGTAGATCAGTTATCAGGCTGGGTAGAAGCTTTCCCAACAAGAAAGGCCGACACACGGGGAGTGGTAAAAGCCTTACTGAAAGAAATCATACCCAGGTATGGGGTCCCAGAAGCCACTGATTCAGACAGGGGTGCCCATTTTACAGCAAGCATAATCACTCAGTTATAGAAATCATTAGGCATAAAAAGAAACCTACAACCCCTTATCACCCACAATCTTCAGGACAAGTAGAAAGAATGAATAGAACACTAAAAGGAAAAATAGCAAGAATATGCGCACATGCTAGCCTAAAATGGCTGGGTAGGACCTTTCCCAACAAGAACGGCTGACGCAGGGCGGGTAGTAAAAGCCTTACTGAAAGAAATCATACCCAGGTATAGAGTCCCAGAAGCCATGGATTCAGACAGGGGTGCCCATTTTATGGCAAGCATAATCAGTCAGTTCTATAAATCATGAGGAATAAAAGGAAATCTATGTACCCCTTATCACCCACAATCTTCAGGACAAGTAGAAAGAATGAACAGCACATTAAAAGAAAAAATAGCAAGAAATGCACACATGCTAGCCTCAAATGGCCAGAAGCATTAAACTTAGCTCTATGGGATGTTTGAAATGTCCCATGGCAACCCATAGGACTAACACCAGCAGAAATTCTCTTTGGGAAACATTTAGCTGTACTAGGGACTTGTTATGCCAGCTAAGACTAGCCTGTTAGACGGGGATGAATGACTAACCCAGTATGTTCTAAGTATGCAAAAAAGGTTTGAAAATCTTTGAAATAAATAAATATATGCTCAATGATATCAATCCACACCACCTGAAATACAAGTGCCTGGTATACAGCCTGGGGATGAAGTTTTAGTTAAAGTATTTTCACAAAAAATCCAGGTTAAAACCTAAATGGAACGGGCCATATACTATCATACTGTGTTCTTATTTTGCTGTTCAAGTTGAACTGTACTTGTACATGTTAAAAAAAGAATGTGTATGTGTAAGAACACTTTGTAATCTTACATTCATAGATGGCATTGTTGTAGATACAAGTAATTAATTACTCAAATATTTGTATTTGTAACATTACCCAAAATTATGGGATGCGACTTTAATCATTCAGCTCCTATTAGATCTTATCAATTGTTACAATCTAATTATACACTAATTCAAAATTTACTACCTAACCCCATTGGAAAGAATCTCACACTAGTGAAGAAACTACTACAACATGACAACCTGCGTCGACTGCTAGAACGTACCCGAAACAATGGACAAAAAACCCTCTAATCACCATTCATCATGAAGCAGAAGAGATGCACCACATCTTGGAAAGGATAAAAAGGGATGGAGAACATCATGGCTGGGAAACTCTTCTAGGGTGGTCACCAACTACAACAGCGATTTATAATCACGTGTTGCACCCACTAGTAGTTGTGTTAACTTTAACTGTGTTATGCCTATTGCTTACGATCATATTATGCATAAGATTATGGAACGTGATAGCACACCTTGAAAGGCTTCGAGAACTCTGTTTCAAGTATTAGCAGGGATGCTTCATAAAAACAAAGCGGGGAACTGTTAAAGAATAGCGAACTGAAACTGTCTAGAGGTAGCCGCTTAGCACAACTTCTCTAAAACTTGCTTAGCATGAGGAGCTAAATTTGCTGAAGCCTTAGGCCGCACTTAGCGAAAACAATGAACTTTTACTTAGTCCAGTAAGAAAAGGGCCTCAGAGCTGGTTCCAGCTGGGAAGATAAGGAAGTTACAAGCAGTCTGCATTCCTGCGTCTCACACTCCCAAAGGGAGGGTGTCTGCAGCAATGCGTCTCACACTCCCAAAGGGAGGGTGTCAAGGCTTTGAAGTAAGACCAGTGCAGGGCATTAGGACCTTGAGGGGCAAAGCCTTAGCTCACTGCTGGGGCAGTGTTCATTGTTATGATTTAGAATCACCTCCTCCTCAGGACCTTGAGACACAACAGTAAGACCCCACAAAAACAGAGGTACAACCGTCAGCAGAGACTGCAAAAAACAAAAATAAGGAGAAAAACAGCTTACCTCAGAATGACGATGAGACCCAATGAGGAGCAGGAGACCCCAGACCAAAAAATTACTATTGGTCTAACTACCACGTGAAGGGTGGGAAATGTACGTTGAAAAAACTATAATTGCCCAGGATTTGTTTATGTTAGGGTCCCTCTTCGGAGGCACCCAGCTCGAGCTGTAATTACTGCACGCACGTCATTAATATTTAATTCTTTAATTTGTTTTGATTTGGCTCTGAATTTTTCTGCGGAAACCTAGCGTCGAGCCCTCTTATGGTGGCCAACAAGCCTAATTTCCATATAATTTCCATAACAATAACTGGGCATGGGCGCGGGAGCATTTGAGCCAGGAGGGAGGGAGGAAAGAAACCTGCCGAACGTAACACTTGTGCTAGCAGATACTAGTACCCCGGACTGTGCTCCAAAAGTTTCTGCTCCACCTGATATACCTGATGATCTCTCTGTCATTGCTTCTCCTTCTCCTCCTCCTTCTCCCTCTACTCCATTGGCTGCCGGACTCTATCCTATGATCCCCAACGTGCTGACTAACCCTGCCGCTTTACAGCCAGGGGGAAAGGGAGGGGCCAGTCCCCCTCCTCCTGTGCTGCGGGTATTTACTAATCAGCCCTGGCACCCCGGCCATCTCGCCTTATGGGGGGGTAAAATGCAGAGATTAAGAAAAGATGCAGGGCGATGTGTCCAGTTATTTTCTAATATCTGCACTGGGCACAACCCAAACTGGAGTGATACCCAAATTCTTTTGAGGGAATTATTTCAACCAAATGAAGGGGATAAGATAATTAAAGATGCAGAAGAAGCGCAGCAAGCCGGGGGAAATAGAAACCTCTGGCTAGCAAATGGTCCAAATTGGGTTTGTAATAATGCAGGAGATAGAGCTGTGTGTCCAACAGGACTTTGAAATTTAGTAGAAGTAATTAGAGCATGCAGAGAGTTAGGAGTAAATTGGACTAGAGTGCAAGAATGCAGACAGTGATTAGATGAACACCCCCAAGACTTCTGGGGACTTTTGCGGTAAGCCCCGCTAAAATAGGGAGGAATGACCCCACAAAACTTCAATGATGCTCTCGCAATTAGTGTTTTTATAGATCAAGCAGCCCCTGATACACAAAAGTATTTTAAAGAGCATATGGCAGGCTGGCAAGGGGAGGGGCGCGGAAGAACCAGGGGAGATAGATGGAATCAAAGTGAAGGGGGTGTACAATTAAGAGTTAATGATGTTTGTCATTCTTGGGGGGAACAAGGACACTGGAAGCAGGAATGCCCAGTGAGGCCCTGTGCACTTGGGAATAGAGGGGCCAGCATGAGGCAATCAAATATTGAGAAGGAGACCAGGCAATTCCCAGGCAGTCCACAATGACAGGAGATAGGAGACTCAGAAAATACTGTGGAAATGGGGGTAAATTTATGGGATGTAGATTTGGATTTGAAGGGCAGGTAATGGCAAATATAGAAGGCTTAGAAGTTCCCTTTCTAGTGGATACTGGAGCCACCCTTTCCCTTTTAAAGTTTGAGCCTAAAGGATGCAAGTCACCAGATAAAATAATGATGCAAGGAATAGCGGGAAAAGGCGAACGAATGTTATCTAAGCCCTTATTGCTTACTATTGGAGGTAAAAGAGCGTGGGGATGTATTATAATTTCCACAGACGCGCCCATGTGCCTTTTAGGGAGAGATCTCCTGCAAGCCTTGGATACTCAGATCTGCTTACAGCCAGAAGAGGTGGAATTAATAATTATGGGCTCATGTGTTCTGGCTAAGACACCAGAACCAGAGTCGACTCATCTGCAAATTCCAACAAGGTTAGAATCAGTTCCTAAACGGTTATGGAGCTCTTCAGGAATGGATGTGGGACTACTGAAATCAGCTAGTCCAGTCTCGATAAAAACAAAGGGGGGATTGCCTCCTGCAGTTAAGCAATACCCTATCCCAAAGGAAGCAGAGAAGAGCATCCAAAAACAAATCAATCATTATTTGAAACTGGGTATCCTTAGAGTCTGTGAATCCCCGTACAACACCCCAATTCTGCCAGTTAAAAAGAACAGGCAAGATTCTGATGGTGATCCAGAGTATCAGTTTATACAAGACTTAGGGGCTATAAACCAACATGTAGTTGCTCCACATCCAGTAGTCCCTAACCCATCAACCATTTTACTACAGATACCCCTTTGGGCAACTTATTTTACTGTGATTGACCTAACGGCAGCTTTTTTTAGTATACCGATAGCTGAAGATAGCCAAGATCTCTTGGCTTTCACTTGGAAGGGACAACAATTAACTTGGACAAGGCTGCCACAGGGATTTACTGGGTCTCTGACTATTCTTTCGCGTATACTCAAAAATGACCTCTCAGATATCGAACTTCCAGGACATTCTGTATTAATACAATATGTAGATGATATGTTATTAGCAAGTAAAGATTATGAGACATTTTTAAAAGACACTGTTTCTCCATGTAACGCTCTTGCAGAAAAAGGGCATCAGGCATCTCTGTCTAAACTCCAGCTGTGTCAAAGAGAGGTAAAATATTTGGGTTTTATCTTAAAAGAAGGACACAGGTTAGTTGATCCAGAACGAGTAAAGACAATTCTTGATATGCCTCGTCCTGTAACAAAAAAACAACACGGGATTTTTAGGAGCTGTAGGATTTTGCCAACCGTGGATTCCTGGGTTAGCAGAACTTACTAAGCCTTTAGTGCAGGCAACAAAAAAGGAGGAGATAGAGCCTGTGGCCTGGGGCCCAGAAAGGGAGAAAGCTTTTACATCTGTGAAAAAAGCGTTGGTTTCAGCCCCTGCTCTAGGGTTACCAGATTATAGCAAACCATTGGAATTATTTGTCCATGAACGACAGGGAGTAGCAAGTGGGGTACTCACCCAAAAACTAGGCCCTCACCACAGACCAGTGGCCTATTATTCCACGCAGCTAGATGAGGTAGCTAAAGGCACTCCAGGATGCATCAGAGCAATAGCAGCTATGGCAGCTCTTACTGAAAAAAACATGACCTGTAGTTTTGGGTCACTCATTGACTGTGTATGTGCCACATGAAGTAGAACTGTCAATGAAACAATACGTGACTCAAGCACTATCCCCACAGAGAGCTCACCGCTATGAACTGATAATACTGCATGCAGATAATGGGACCTTAAAGAGATGCAACATCTTAAATCCAGCAACACTATTGCCTCTACCTGAGGATGGAGAACCACATCATTCCTGTGAGCAGGTGATCGTCAGCTCGAGCAAGCCCCGGGAGGACCTTAAAGACGAACCTTTGGGAAACCCAGACTTAGTTCCGTTTACAGATGGATCATCCTAGTATTTGGACGGAAGGCACCACTCCGGCTATGCTGTCACTAACCTCTTTGAGGTACTTGAGGCCAATCCTTTGTCTCCGTCTGTAAGTGCTCAAGGAGCAGAATTAATAGCATTGACCCAAGCAGTAAAAATTGGTAAGAACCTGCAGGTAAATATCTATACCGATTCTAAATATGCATTTGGAGTAGGTCATGTAACAGGGATGTTATGGAAAGAGCGAGGATTCTTTTCGTCATCAGGAAAGAAATTAGCTAATGGAGAAGAAATACGTAATTTGCTGGAAGCAGTCCAACTGCCCAAAGAAATTGCTGTAATACACTGCCCAGCCCATACTAAAGACACTACAGAAATTAGCAGAGGAAATGCTTTAGCCGACGCTGCTGCGAAGGCTGCAGCTCGACAACCTCTGAGAGAATGTATGGGGGCAGTTCCAAGGATGGACCAGAGTGAATGGCCAATTTTAATAGACCCCAAAACCATGTATGAAAAAGACTGCTCAGTGGAAGAGAAAAAACAATGGGAGCAGTGGGAAGCAAAACAAAGTGATGATGGAATATGGACACTTGGAAGAAAACCAATTCTACCAAAAAAAAAAATTTAATTACTATAGCTAGGTGGTTTCACGATAAAGCTCATGGGGGAGCGGAGGCGGTGGCTAACCAGGTACAGAAAGTATGGGCTGCTCCAGGAATCTACGCGGCTGCAAAAAGAATAACAAATAGCTGCCCGACCTGCCAGAAGTTTTCAAATAACAAGCCAAGCTCAGAGTTAGGGGGACGGTCATGGGCCTACTTCCCTTTCCAAAAGCTACAAATAGATTATGCGGATATGCCATCTGCCAATGGCTACAAACACTTGTTAGTGATAGTAGATCAGTTATCAGGCTGGGTAGAAGCTTTCCCAACAAGAAAGGCCGACACACGGGGAGTGGTAAAAGCCTTACTGAAGGAAATCATATCCAGGTATGGGGTCCCAGAAGCCACTGATTCAGACAGGGGTGCCCATTTTACGGCAAGCATAATCACTCAGTTATAGAAATCATTAGGCATAAAAAGAAACCTACAACCCCTTATCACCCACAATCTTCAGGACAAGTAGAAAGAATGAATAGAACACTAAAAGGAAAAATAGCAAGAATATGCGCACATGCTAGCCTAAAATGGCTGGGTAGGACTTTTCCCAACAAGAACGGCTGACACAGGGCGGGTAGTAAAAGCCTTACTGAAAGAAATCATACCCAGGTACAGAGTCCCAGAAGCCACTGATTCAGACAGGGGTGTCCATTTTATGGCAAGCATAATCAGTCAGTTTTATAAATCATGAGGAATAATGAACTTTTACCTAGTTCAGTAAGAAAAGGGACTGAGAGCTGGTTCAAGCTGGAATGATAAGGGAGTTGCAAGCAGTTCGCATTCCTGTGCTTCACGCTCTGGGAGGGAGGATGTCAAGGCTTTGAAATAAGGCCTACTTGGGCACCAGGACCCTGGGAAACAAAGCCTCCTCTCACTGCTGAAACAGTGTTAATTAGGGGGTCTGGACTATCTCGGGGTCTGGATTATATCCCTTCATCAGGACCTTGGCAGATAACACCTATTGTCACTGCTGGGGCAGTGCTAATTGCTGGAACAACACCTCTTTGTCAGAGCCTGGAGAGACAAGGGCGGGACCCGAGGAACCAAGACACATCTGTCAACAAAAACCATAACAGTAAAGATAAACAGCCTGCCTAGGCACAGGGATGAGACCCAATAAGGAGCAGGAGACTCCAGGCCCAAATATTACTATTGGTCCAAACTACTGCCTGAGGGGTGGAGAGCTTACATTGGAAGGTATAATTGCCCAGGCATTTCTTTGTTTGGGGTCCCTCTTCGGAGACACCCAGTTCGAGCTGTAATTACCGCACGCGTGTCATTAAAATTTCATTATTTCATTTGCTTTGATTTGGCGCCAAACTTTTCTGCGGGAACCTAGGGTCGGGCCCTGTTATGGTGGCTGACAAGCCTCATTTCCATAACACCGAGCCCGGGGCCCGTCCCCGTGTCCGGGGGGTCCCGCCTCGCCCTCACCTCTCCTCTCCAGCGCAGCCCTCCTGTACTCCATGTATCTCCACTGCCACTCCATGCAGCTCTTCTCCAGGTAGTGCTTCAGCCTCTCAGGCTCATTCTCTGCCTCCCACTTCCTCTTGGTGATTAGCGCAGCAGCATACGCCATGACGAATGTCAGCGTGTCCTTGTCAAAGGCGATGAAATCCTTCCCGTCGTAGGCATCCCGCAGAAACCCCCAGATCCCACCGTCCTCCAGGAGGTCACAGCCGTACGTGCGCTGCACTGTGTGATACCCTGAGACACAAGCAGGGAGACGGGGGCTCAGGGGCAGCCCCGGCCCCGCACAGGGGCTTGGACACGGCACCCAGCGCAGGGCCGGGGGCACCCCAGACCCGCAGCCCCCAGCGCTGACAGCGAGCAGCTGCCGCTGGGAGCCCCGGCCCGCGCTCACCCCCGCTCTGGTTGTAGCGCTTCTGCAGTGTGTCCAGCTCCACTCTGGAAGACTAATGATTGCCATATGCGTTCTGGGGCTGCCTGTCCCAGTGGTCCTGACCCTCCTGCTCCATCCAGGCCGCACCCGGCACCGCCCTCTGCGTCTCGCTGTCGTAGCCATCGATGAGCTCTCCGTCCACGTAGCCCACGGAGACGAAGGCGGGCAGCCCCGGGCTGGGCCCCGTCACGGCGGTGTGGAAGTAGCGCAGGGAGTGGGGGCCTGCGGGGACACGGGGGGTGGTGAGGGGCCGGGGGGGGCACGTTGGGGGGCATCCGGGGGATCAAGATGTCCCGGGGGGAGAAGTCGGGGGGGTCGGGGGGGGCAGCACGTCCCGGGGGGCAGGTCAGGGGGGCAGCACGACACAGGGGGGGCACGTCGGGGGGGCAGCACATTCCGGGAGGGCAGGTCGGGGGGCTCCGGGGGGGCAGCACGTCCCGGGGGGAAGATTGGGGGGGCAGCACCTCCCGGGGGCGGTTGCAGGCCGGTCCGTGGGGCCGCTGACGGGGAGCCCGACGCCGGGGGAGGGGCAGAGGGGGGCCCGGGGGCCCCGCCCGCCCGCACTCACCGCTCGCCGCCGCCGCCGCCGCCGCCCAGCAGCAGCAGCAGCCCCGGCCCCAGCGCCCGCCCCGCTACCGCCTCCTCGCTGCCAGCGCCCTCGCCCTCACCCGGCGCCGAAGCCCACGGCGGCCACGCCCCCGCGCCACCATTGGCTCCGCTGCGGCGCACCGCCATTGGCTGCCCCACCCGCCAATAGCGGCTCTTGTCGGCTGAGGCGTCCCCAGGCGCTGGGCTGATCCCGGCGCGGCGGGTTGGGAGAAGCGACAGCGAGGGCGCTTGCGGAGGGCGCTGCGCAGCGCCGAGCCGCGGCTCCCGCTCCGCCTTGTCGCACGGCCATTGGCCCCGCCGGCGGCCGCCCGCCAATGGCGAGGCGCGGCAGCGGTGACGCCCCCGGGCGCCGGGCGGATCTCCGCGGAGCGCGTGGTGGGCGGGAGCGCGGAGGCGATGTGGGGACGGAGACGACGTGGGGATGGGGATGCCATGGGGATGGGGCCACTGGGGGGATGGGACGCCGTGGGGCTGGAGACGATGTGGGGATGGGGACACCGTGGGGCTGGAGATGGAGTTGGCTCTGTCACAGGGACAGGGGGACACTGTGGGGATGGGGATGATGGGGGGATGGGGACGATGTGGGGACGGGGACGCCATGGAGATGGGGACGATGTGGGGACGGGGACACCATTGGGATGGGGATGGAGTTGGCTCTGTCACAGGGGGGGACGCGGAGCCAGCAGTGGGAGCTCAGGGAGTGGCGCCCATCGAAGGCCGAGTGCTGGTAGGTGGTCCCCGGCCCACCCCGGCACCCATAGGTCTACTGGAAGATGTGGAAACCTGCCCAAGGTGGCACCCATGGGTGAGGAGCTGCCCAGGGCCCCAGGCGTCTAGCCCCGTTGCACCCCTGGAGCCAGGCATCCAATCCCATCAGCACCCACACCCATCCATGTGTTGTCCGAAAAGCGGATTCGTTGCCCGGTGTGCAATAAGCCAATAATTACACACTCAGGAGAGACATTTGTTTGTTTATTTCAGAGTTGCGCAAGCCTGGGTGCTCGGTGGTTTCCCACAAATCGAGCACACACACCCCAACTTTTCAAGTAGCATTTATACAAACAAATTGCCAGATTTGCGACTTTCCCTTTTACACTGATTGGTTAGTGATTTCTTCATTCCCTGGGTCCCACCCCTGCTTCTCAAGGTCCTGATCAATTAACACTGCCCCAGCTAGGTCAGTAGATGTTATCTCCCAAGGTCCTGAGGAAGAGGACATAATCCAGACCCCTTAATTAACACAGTTTCAACAGTGAGAGGAGGCTTTGCTTCCCAAGGTCCTGGCGCCCAAACAGGCCTTATTTCACAGCCTTGACATCCTCCCTTTCGGAGAGTGGGGCACAGGAATGCAGACTGCTTGTAACTCCCTTATCTTTCCAGCCTGCACCAGCTCTGGGGCCCTTTCTTACCGAACTAGGAGCGTGGCCTAAGGCTTCAGCAAATTTAGCTACTCATGCTAAGCAAGTGTGTGGCTACTCATGCTAAGCAAATTCTGTCTAAGATAGAAGTTATCCAAATCTACCTACTTCAAACATTCTTTCTGAGCTTCTCAGGGTTGTCTTGTAACAATTGCACCCATGTTATCACCCATGGGCCCAGGTGGCCACCCATCAGCACCTGTGACCACCCATGGACCCAGGTGTCCAGCCCCATTGCACCCGTGTTATCACACATGGGCCCAGGTGGCGGCCCCATCAGCACCCACCACCACCCATGGACCCAGGTGTCGACCCCCTTTGCACCCATGGACTCAGGCGTGAGGTCACATCACCACCCCTGAACCCAGGCCCCCCACCCCATTGCACCCATGGTCCCAGCCCCCTGGCCCATTGCACCTGTGTCCCCAGCCCCCCACCCCATTGCACCCACGTCCCCAGGCCCCTGCCCCTGCCCCATTACGCCCATATCCGGAGCTTCCCCGACTCATTGCACCCATATCCCCAGCCCCCTGCCCCTTTGCGCCCATGTCCCCAGGCCCCTGCCAATTGCACCCACCTCCCCAGGCCCCCTGCCCCATTGCACCCACATCCCCAGGCCCCCGCCCTATTGCACCCATATCCCAGGCCCCCACCCCATTGCACCCATATCCCCAGCCCCCTGGCCCACGCAGATGGGGCCACACTGCAGCAAGCCCAGCGCAGGCCCCCAAGCTGCCTGGCAGCTGCAGCACAGCACACAGGAGCAGAGACCAAGGGTGCTGGCTTGGTGCAGCCGGCAGAAGAGAAGGCGTAGGGGGATCTCACTGCTGCCTGCAAGTGCCTAACGGGAGCGTGCAGAGAGCATGGAGCCAGAGACGTCCTGAGGGGCCTGGGGACAGGTTGAGGGCAACGGCACAGCTTGTGGCAGGGAAAAGTCCCCTCAGAGACTGCAAATGGCCTTGGAAGCCGAATGGTGGTGCAACACTGGAGCAGGGTGCCAGGGCCGTGCGGGAATCCATCGCCAGAGACAGTCAGAGCTCGACCCTGACAGGCCCTGCGAAACCTCCTCTGCTTGCCTCCACTTGCAGCAGGAGGTTGCAGCAGACACCTCCGGAAGACCCTTCCCACCCCAGCTGCTCTCTCACTCTGCGACTGCTTGTAGGGCTTTCTCTGCAGCCCTGACTGCCTTCCTTGGCAGCGCCTGCACTAGTCTTTCTCCTGACAGTTCCCTGACACCAAGTAACACGGCGGGAACAGCTGCCGAGGGTTTATTTGGAGCAGCACATGGGCTGTGGGACACGACGCAGTAGCATTGCTGTAGCAGCCAGGAGAGAGCCTCCGTCGCTCTGCCTCTTTGCTCTGCGCCATCTCCCATCTCGGGCCACCTGTCTGGCAGCTGCATCCTCGCGCTGTTCCTCTCACTGCCCTGAGTCACAGCGGCAGCTAAAAGCTCTGCGCAGAGCCCGAAGCGCTGCCCTGAGCCGCAATGGCCATCGCCTGGAAGGCGCAGCATGCGGGAGGGCGGTGATGCCTGTGGAGGAAGGAGAGCCGTGGGCGAGGGGCTGGGCAAGTGCAGGGCAAGCCTGAGGGTCTCTGGCTGCGGGGGAGGCCTCCGCCTTTGTTCCTGTGCTGGCTGATGGGGCCAGAGGCACACTGTCCCCCGCATCCTGGCAGCCTCCCGCCAGAGCAGATGCCGCTGCCTCGGCTCCTCGGGGCACTGCTGGGGCCAGAGGCGTGCTCTGCAGGTCACCAGCTGCCTCCCTGGCAGCATCTCTGCCCTTCACAACGGGTGAGCAGGGCACCTCCTCAGGACACGGCTGTGGGTCTGCCAAGAGGCTCCTGAGGCTCGGTCTGACCCAGCTCATGACCAAGGCCATGTTTTCCTCCAGCTCCTCCCATTCCAAAGGCTCTTCATCAACATCCTCTTCCTCATCGCTCCACTCCACGCCAGCATCCTCTGGCACTTCCCAGACTCTCTTCCCAGCTCCCAGCTCCCGCGCCCTCCCGCAGGGCCGGAGGGAAGACGATGACTTGTGCTCCTCTTTGGGCTCACAGGCAACCTGCATGGGGAGAGCAGGAACACAGCCCTGTGTGATATCAGCTGGCCATGCTCAGCATCCTGGTGCCCTGGGATATAGGAGGGGGCAAAGGGTTTGGGGTGGGGGGATGCTGTGAGTGGCCGCGAGCCCCAAGGGGAGGCACATGCAGCTGGCTGGGCAATGGCACAAGGCTTGTCTTGGGGCCGTAGCAGCAGGGCTGGGCCGGGGGCCACGACGGGCAGCGGGGGATGGAGGTGGCCGGGTACGTGGCACAAGGGGGCTGGCTCGCTGGCTGTGGGAGGCGGCTGCTGCTGGGGCTGCCCCTGCCCTCCTTGCTCAGCATCCATGCCCCAGGGCTGGATGCTGTGCAGGCCGGGGAGGGCACGTCAGCCCTGGGCCTCTGGCACTTGGAAACACAGAGCACCAGGCATCTTCCCCAGGACAGAGAGTGCAGAGCGCAAAGGGCTGGGGGGACAGCTTCTCACCACGGCCGCGGGGGACCCATGCAATGGGGCAGCTCTTCTCACCCACCCTGCACACCCCAGACGCTGCTCACACCGCACCTCCCTTTGGTGGTGGGTGCCGACGCCATGCTCCTTGCTCACCTGGTGAGGAAGGCCTGCGGCCAGGGCAGAGCCTTCTGCTGCGCTTTCTTCGGGCAATGGTGGTTGGAGAGGCAGGCTGTTGCTCTCCCCACAAGGGCCTCCGCACAACTGGGAGGCCTTTGGCGCAGCCTCTGCGGGAAGCGATGGAGGCAGAGGAGCATTTTCCCCTGCATCCTCAGGGCCTCTGGCTGCAGGGGAGGCCTCTGCCTTTGCTCCTGTGCTGGCCAGTGGAGCCAGAGGCACACTGTCCCCCGCGTCCTGGCAGCCTCCTGCCAAAGGAGATGCCGCTGCCACGGCTCCTCGGGGCACTGCTGGGGCCAGAGGCGTGCTCTGCAGGTCACCAGCTGCCTCCCTGGCAGCATCTCTGCCCTTCACAACGGGTGAGCAGGGCACCTCCTCAGGACACGGCTGTGGGTCTGCCAAGAGGCTCCTGAGGCTCGGTCTGACCCAGCTCATGACCAAGGCTGTGTTTTTCTCCAGCTCCTCCCATTCCAAAGGTTCTTCTTCAACGTCCTCTTCCTCATCGCTCCACTCCACGCCAGCATCCTCTGGTGCTCCCCGGACTCTCTTCCCAGCTCCCATCTTGCGCTCCCTCCTGGGCGCATGGGCGTACAGCCGCTCCAGCACCTCCCACTTGGACCTCGCATCCTTCAGGAGCTCCACTCGCGTCACCTCCGGTTGCCACAGGTTATAGAAGGAGTTTCTGGCACAGAGCTGAAGCCAGAGAGGGAGATTTGTGAAGGCAGCTGCTTTTCCCACCAGCAATGCCCCCCGTGGCCCTGCCAGCACTGCCACCATCACACTGTTGCAGCAGGGCGCAGCGGCTGGCCCCAGCACACGGAGGGTCACCATCTGCCCTGGCCCACCCTTTGCACTCACCTCCTTGGGGCGAACATTGAGGCATCCCGATGCTGTCAGGGAGAAACGTTTCCCCTTGCCCTCCTCTTCCTCGACCTCCCTCTCCTTTGGCCTCGGCTCCTTCCTCTCCAGAAAGGCTTCTCGCAGCTGAGCCAAGCTCTGCCCGGTGCGCGCCACGCAGCTCCTGTCGAGCTCCTCCAGCGTCTCTGTTTTGATTGAGAGCACGGCGAGATACTGCGAGGGGTTGTCGGGGTGTATGCGCAGTGGCGTGCCTTGAAGGCGACAGATGATGCCCAGAGGCTGCTGTTTGGGCCTCTGCACTGCAAGTTGCCATCCTAGTGTGACCAGTCCATGGCCCCTGCCCGGGGAAGCTGGTGCACCGGCCCCCATGACCTTCCTTTTGCCCCCACGCCTGTTGCAATCTGGCCCTTGCAGAGCTGTGGCAGCTGTGTTTTTGCCACGCTCCCTGCTCTCCTTCTGCAATGCGCTTGCCAGGCCTGCTAGAGCAATGGTGTATGCCAAGGTCCTTTGTGGCCCGGCTGCCCTGAGCTCCCGGCCATGTCCCGCACTCACATCATCAGGACGGCTCAAGGCTGCAGACGCGAGCGCCAGCAGTGCGTGCATCAGAGGTGCGGCAGGCAGTGCGGGGCTGTGTGCAGCAGGTCTCTGGTCCTCAGCCCTCATTTCCATGCACACATCTGCAAGGATGTTCTCAACAGCTTGCAGCATCCTTGCTTTTCCCAGCGCGGAAGACCCAGGCCTGGCCTCAGGCAAATAGGAGACAGGAGCTTGAATTGCTCGGGGGAGAGCGCCAGCTTCCTGCTTAGCTTTTGGAGAGGCAGGCACTCTCCTTGCCACATCCTCCAGAGCCTCAGCAGTGGCCGTGCATCTCAAAGAAGATCTGCAGGATTTTTCTGGAGGTCGACGTGCGGATGCCGCTCTTTGACCTGTAGAGGCCTCCAGGCCTCCACGTGCCTGCCTAGCTGCCTTGGTTGCGTGAGGCGCTAAGCCGGGCCGATGCGGTGTCTCTGCTCTTGCACAAGGCCTGCTGTGCAGTGTCTCCCGGCGCCCCGGAGGAGCCTTCTTCACAAGGCTGCTGGAGGCATGAAGAGCTTGCACCGAGTCGAGAACCTCCCTCACAGTGTCCTCCGCCATCTGCAATCAAAGCCCATGAGGAAGGCCAAGTTACTGCTGCCCTTTACCCCTCCCCCCCAGCCTTCCCACATGCACACTCCCTGTGGCCCCTGAAACCCTCCACAACAGCAGCACTCTCCCACGCAGCTGGCTCCCAAAGGCTGCGTGGGGAGAAGGCTGGTCACCACTGGGCAAGAGATGGGCAAAGGCAGCTCCCTCGGAAACCTCGAGCCATGTCCTTGCCGACTGCCATGCAGAGCAGGCGCTCCTCCTGCTCCCTCCCACCACTTCCCGCCTGCTGCTTGGCAGCTATGCACAGTCAGGCAGAGGCTTTGCCACCATCGCTGCTCAGCTCGCTACCTTCGCGATGACGTCTTCAGGGTCTTGCCAGCTCTGTGGGCCGGGCAGCAACGGCCGCCTGTCCCTTTGCTGCGATGAAGTCGGGGTCGGGATGCATTGCGTCACTGCATGCGGCTCCCGCTGGCCCCCCTGCAGGGAGAAGGAAGCACATGATGGAGGCGGTTGCGTTCGTACAAGCGGCCCCTCAGGCACAGGAAAGCCCGGCCCCATGGCAAAGGGAAGCTCATGGCCTAGCACGACCCAGCTGTGCTAAGCCTGGAGATGCTCTCTGACCCTCAGCACAGCTCACAGGCTCCATTTGGGCCTTGCAGCACCCCAGTCGGTGTGCTTTGTGCACCAGAAAATCCCCAGCACCAGCAAGAAATACCCCCTGGCCAGAGAAGATCAGGCCTGGCTCGCTTGCCCCACCTCCTCTTCCCCACCGTCCTCATGCTTTCCGTGCGGCTCCCAGCCCTGCTGCCTGCCTCTCCCTCCAGCCCCACCGCTCACCTTGCTTCTGCGCTTCGGCCTCACAGAAAGCCCATCCACGGGCTGGGAGCCGGCATTCGCCTGCCGCCCCTTGTCCATCAGCAGGAGCTTCTCCTGCGCACCTGCCACTCTGGCACTCAAGAGAGCTGCTCCCTCCTCAGCGAGCTGCTCTCCTCAGAGGGCACAGCCAGGGGCTCTGCTCCCAGCATGGACTCGGTCACCACGGGCACCGCCCCATCACAATGGCCTTGGGGGCATGATGCTACCCCCATCACAAAGCCCTGCACGTTGCCATGGGGACCCCCGTGACCACCTCCTGCTGGCCACCAGGGGCACCCGCATCACAAGGCCTTGCTGGTGACCGTGCTAGCACCGACATCACAAGGCCTTGCTGCTCACCGGGGGCACCTCCAGCACCAGGGCTTTGCCTCCCAGCCTCTGGTGCCAGCTTCTGAGCCCAGCTCCGAGCTGCCATCTGTGCCGCAGCAGGAATTTTCCTCTCCCCACCTCTCTGCCTCCTACACCGTGCAGATGCTGCCCTTCTTCAGGCCCTCTAGAGCACACAGCCAGCCACTGCAAGACCACTCCTCTTGCTCGGGCCACTAAGCCTCACCCATATGCCTCACCGTCCAGCCCTAGGCAGAGCGTCCTGCATTCCCGCTGCTTTCTCACAGAAAGGCCAACTGCCCCTCCGCACCTTCCCAGACGGGCCTTCCCAAAGAGGCTGCAGCCATCCACCGCAGCGCTCCAGGCATGCCACGCTGCAGGCCCGCAGCTGCACACAGACTGCAAAGTGCTCCTGTCTGGTCCCCAGGCTGCAGGCATTAGCGGACGGACCCCTGAGACAGGTGCCCGCCTCTGCAGATTTCCCACAAAAGCTGTCAGAGATTCATTTCTCCAGACTGTTGCTCTCTAAGCACTTCCCTATTGGCGTGCACGCACTGCGCTGGGCCCCTCCAGGCTTTCTTTGCTCCACATCACCCTGCACCTTTGCCTTGCCCTCCCACACCATCGCTTCCTCACTCTTCCATGCATCCTCCTCTCCCCTCAGGGGCACCGACTTTTGGGCTCTCCTCACCACCTTGGCCACCGGCTTGAGCCTCACGGCAGCACACGGGCACACTCTCCTCCTGATGAAGCCTGACACCCCCCAGCCTTGGTGCCTCGCTGCTGGCTCGCCTTCGGGACGTCCAGCTGCTGGACCGCCAGGCCACCTGGGCAAGCAGGCCCTGCCCTCACCTGTGCACCTCTTCCTACTCACGGGGCTTGTGCTTTTCTTGCTTTTGCCCCCAGGGGGCACGTGGGGACCATCTCTCCACGCCAGCCTTCATGCACAAAGAGGGGCCCACGCTCATGAAACCAAAGCCCTGCTGCCAGCACCAGCTGCACACCCAGGGGCTGACCTGCTGGATCCAAGCACTGCTGCTCAAGCCCATTCCCCTCACTGGCAGCATGCAGGAAAAACCCCACCTGCCCTGCCAGGCCTACAGCCATGTCATCACACTTGGTACTTTCCAGGCAGGATCCTTGTGTTAAGGAAGAGCAAACTGAAACTGCCTACAGGCAGCCGCTTAGCACAACTTCTCTAAAACTTGCCTGGCATGAGGAGCTAAATTTGCTGAAGCCTTAGGCCGCACTTAGAGAAAATAATGAACTTTTACTTAGTCCAGTAAGAAAAGGGCCTCAGAGCTGGTTCCAGCTGGGAAGATAAGGCAGTTACAAGCAGTCTGCATTCCTTGCAATTACTGTTTTTATAGATCAAGCAGCCCCTGATACACAAAAGTATTTTAAAGAGCATATGCCAGGCTGGCAAGGGGAGGGGGCACGGAAGAACCAGGGGAGATAGATGGAGTCAAAGTGAAGGTGGTGTACAATTAAGAGTTAATGATGTTTGTCATTCTTGGGGGGAACAAGGACACTGGAAGCAGGAATGCCCAGTGAGGCCCTGTGCACTTGGGAATAGAGGGGCCAGCATGAGGCAATCAAATCAGTCCACAATGACAGGAGATAGGAGACTCAGAAAATACTGTGGAAATGGGGGTAAATTCATGGGATGTAGATTTGGATTTGAAGGGCAGGTAATGGCAAATATAGAAGGCTTAGAAGTTCCCTTTCTAGTGGATACTGGAGCCACCCTTTCCCTTTTAAAGTTTGAGCCTAAAGGATGCAAGTCACCAGATAAAATAATGATGCAAGGAGTAGCGGGAAAAGGCAAACGAATGTTATCTAAGCCCTTAGTACTCACTATTGGGGGTAAAACAGTGTGGGGATGTATTATAATTTCCACAGACGCGCCCATGTGCCTTTTAGGGAGAGATCTCCTGCAAGCCTTGGATACTCAGATCTGCTTACAGCCAGAAGAGGTGGAATTAATAATTATGGGCTCATGTGTTCTGGCTAAGACACCAGAACCAGAGTCAACTAATCTGCAAATTCCAACAGGTTTAGAACCAGTTTCTAAAAAGTTATGGAGCTCTTCAGGAATGGATGTGGGACTACTGAAATCAGCTAGTCCAGTCTGGATAAAAACAAAGGGGGGATTGCCTCCTGCAGTTAAGCAATACCCTATCCCAAAGGAAGCAGAGAAGAGCATCCAAAAACAAATCAATCATTATTTGAAACTGGGTATCCTTAGAGTCTGTGAATCCCCGTACAACACCCCAATTCTGCCAGTTAAAAAGAACAGACAAGACTCTGATGGTGATCCAGAGTATCAGTTTGTACAAGACTTAAGGGCTATAAACCAACAGGTAGTTGCTCCACATCCAGTAGTCCCCGACCTATCAACCATTTTACTACAGATACCCCTTTGGGCAACTTATTTTACTGTGATCGACCTAACGGCAGCCTTTTTTAGTATACCGATAGCTGAAGATAGCCAAGATCTCTTGGCTTTCACTTGGAAGGGACAACAATTAACTTGGACGAGGCTGCCACAGGGATTTACTGGGTCTCCGACTATTTTTTCGCGTATACTCAAAAATGACCTCTCAGATATCGAACTTCCAGGACATTCTGTAGTAATACAATATGTAGATGATTTGTTATTAGCAAGTAAAGATTAACACTCTTGCAGAAAAAGGGCATCGAGCATCTCTGTCTAAACTCCAGCTGTGTCAAAGAGAGGTAAAATATTTGGGTTTTATCTTAAAAGAAGGACACAGGTTAGTTGATCCAGAACGAGTAAAGACAACTCTTGATATGCCTCGTCCTGTAACAAAAAAACAACACGGGATTTTTAGGAGCTGTAGGATTTTGCCAACCGTGGATTCCTGGGTTAGCAGAACTTACTAAGCCTTTAGTGCAGGCAACAAAAAAGGAGGAGATGGAGCCTGTGGCCTGGGGCCCAGAAAGGGAGAAAGCTTTTACATCTGTGAAAAAAGCGTTGGTTTCAGCCCCTGCTCTAGGGTGACCAGATTATAGCAAACCATTCGAATTGTTTGTCCATGAGTGACAGGGAGTAGCAAGTGGGGTACTCACCCAAAAACTAGGCCCTCACCACAGACCAGTGGCCTATTACTCCACGCAGCTAGATGAGGTAGCTAAAGGCACTCCAGGATGCATCAGAGCAATAGCAGCTACGGCAGCTCTTACTGAAAAAAACATGACCTGTAGTTTTGGGTCACTCATTGACTGTGTATGTGCCACATGAAGTAGAACTGTTAATGAAACAATACGCGACTCAAGCACTATCCCCACAGAGAGCTCACCGCTATGAACTGATAATATTAAGGTCACATTATCTGCATGTAAAGAGATGCAACATCTTAAATCCAGCAACACTATTGCCTCTACCTGAGGATGGAGAACCACATCATTCCTGTGAGCAGGTGATCGTCAGCTCGAGCAAGCCCCGGGAGGACCTTAAAGACAAACCTTTGGAAAACCCAGACTTAGTTCCGTTTACAGATGGATCATCCTAGTATTTGGACGGAAGGCACCACTCCGGCTATGCTGTCACTAACCTCTTTGAGGTACTTGAGGCCAATCCTTTGTCTCTGTCTGTAAGTGCTCAAGCAGCAGAATTAATAGCATTGACCCAAGCAGCAAAAATCGGTAAGAACCTGCAGGTAAATATCTATACCGAGTCTAAATATGCATTTGGAGTATGTCATGTAACAGGGATGTTATGGAAAGAGCGAGGATTCTTTTCGTCATCAGGAAAGAAATTAGCTAATGGAGAAGAAATACGTAATTTGCTGGAAGCAGTCCAACTGCCCAAAGAAATTGCTGTAATACACTGCCCAGCCCATACTAAAGACACTACAGAAATTAGCAGAGGAAATGCTTTAGCCGACGCTGCTGCAAAAGCTGCAGCTCGACAACCTCTGAAAGAATGTATGGGGGCGGTTCCAAGGATGGACCAGAGTGAGTGGCCAAATTTAATAGACCCCAAAACTCTGTATGAAAAAGACTGCTCAGTGGAAGAGAAAAAACAATGGGAGCAGTGGGAAGCAAAACAAAGTGATGATGGAATATGGACAATTGGAGGAAAACCAATTCTACCAAAAAAAATAGTTAATTACTATAGCTAGGTGGTTTCATGATAAAGCTCATGGGGGAGCGGAGGCAATAGCTAAGCAGGTACAGAAAGTATGGGCTGCTCCAGGAATTTATGCAGCTGCTAAAAGAATAACAAACAGCTGCCTGACCTGCCAGAAGTTTTCAAATAACAAGCCAAGCTCAGAGTTCGGGTTGGGGGGCGCAACCATGGGCCTACTTCCCTTTCCAAAAGCTACAAATAGATTATGCGGATATGCCATCTGCCAATGGCTACAAACACTTGTTAGTGATAGTAGATCAGTTATCAGGCTGGGTAGAAGCTTTCCCAACAAGAAAGGCCGACACACGGGGAGTGGTAAAAGCCTTACTGAAGGAAATCATACCCAGGTATGGGGTCCCAGAAGCCACTGATTCAGATAGGGGTGCCCATTTTACGGCAAGCATAATCACTCAGTTATAGAAATCATGAGGAATAAAAAGAAACCTATTACCCCTTATCACCCACAATCTTCAGGACAAGTAGAAAGAATGAATAGAACACTAAAAGAAAAAACAGCAAGAATATGCACATGTCCTGGCCTAAAACGGCCAGAAACATTTAACTTAGCTCTATGGGATGTTTGAAATGTCCCATGGCAACCCATAGGACTAACACCAGCAGAAATTCTCTTTGGGAAACATTTAGCTGTACTAGGGACTTATTATTCCAGCTAAGACCAGCCTGTTAGACAGAGATGGACGACTAACCCAGTATGTTCTAAGTATGCAAAAAAGGTTTGAAAATCTTAAAAAATATATATATATGCGCTCAGTGATATCAATCCACACCACCTGAAATACAAGTGCTTGGTATACAGCCTGGGGATGAAGTTTTAGTTAAAGTATTTTCACAAAAATCCAAGTTAAAACCTAACTGCAACAGGCCATATACTGTCATACTATGTTCTTATTTTGCTGTTCAAGTTGAACTGTACTTGTATATGTTGCAAAAGAATGTGTATGTGTAAGAACACTTTGTAATCTTATATTCATAGATAACATTGGTGTAGATACAAGTAATCACTCAAATATTTGTATTTGTAACTTTACCAAAGATTATGGGATGCGACTTTAATTATTCAGCTCCTATTAGATCTTATCAATTGTTACAATCTAATTATACATTAATTCAAAATTTACTACCTAACCCCATTGGGATGAATCTCACCCTGGTATGGAAACTACTACAACATGATGATTTGAGTCGACTGCTAGAACGCATCCGAAACAATGGACAGAAAACTCTTAATCACCATTCATCATGAAGCGGGAGAGATGCACCACGTCTCAGAAAGGATAAAAAGGGATGGAGAACATCATGGCTGGGAAACTCTTCTAGGGTGGTCACCAACTACAACAGCGATTTATAATCACGTGTTGCACCCACTAGTAGTTGTGTTAACTTTAACTGTGTTATGCCTATTGCTTACGATCATATTATGCATAAGATTATGGAACGTGATAGCACGCCTTGAAAGGCTTCGAGAACTCTGTTTCAAGTATTAGCAGGGATGCTTCATAAAAACAAAGCGGGGAACTGTTAAAGAATAGCGAACTGAAACTGTCTAGAGGTAGCCGCTTAGCACAACTTCTCTAAAACTTGCTTAGCATGAGGAGCTAAATTTGCTGAAGCCTTAGGCCGCACTTAGCGAAAACAATGAACTTTTACTTAGTCCAGTAAGAAAAGGGCCTCAGAGCTGGTTCCAGCTGGGAAGATAAGGAAGTTACAAGCAGTCTGCATTCCTGCGTCTCACACTCCCAAAGGGAGGGTGTCTGCAGCAATGCGTCTCACACTCCCAAAGGGAGGGTGTCAAGGCTTTGAAGTAAGACCAGTGCAGGGCATTAGGACCTTGAGGGGCAAAGCCTTAGCTCACTGCTGGGGCAGTGTTCATTGTTATGATTTAGAATCACCTCCTCCTCAGGACCTTGAGACACAACAGTAAGACCCCACAAAAACAGAGGTACAACCGTCAGCAGAGACTGCAAAAAACAAAAATAAGGAGAAAAACAGCTTACCTCAGAATGACAATGAGACACAATGAGGAGCAGGAGACCCCAGACCAAAAAATTACTATTGGTCTAACTACCACGTGAAGGGTGGGAAATGTACGTTGAAAAAACTATAATTGCCCAGGATTTGTTTATGTTAGGGTCCCTCTTCGGAGGCACCCAGCTCGAGCTGTAATTACTGCACGCACGTCATTAATATTTAATTCTTTAATTTGTTTTGATTTGGCTCTGAATTTTTCTGCGGAAACCTAGGGTCGAGCCCTCTTATGGTGGCCAACAAGCCTAATTTCCATATAATTTCCATAACAATAACTGGGCATGGGCGCGGGAGCATTTGAGCCAGGAGGGAGGGAGGAAAGAAACCTGCCGAACGTAACACTTGTGCTAGCAGATACTAGTACCCCGGACTGTGCTCCAAAAGTTTCTGCTCCACCTGATATACCTGATGATCTCTCTGTCATTACTTCTCCTTCTCCTCCTCCTTCTCCCTCTACTCCATTGGCTGCCGGACTCTATCCTATGATCCCCAACGTGCTGACTAACCCTGCCGCTTTACAGCCGGGGGGAAAGGGAGGGGCCAGTCCCCCTCCTCCTGTGCTGCAGGTATTTACTAATCAGCCCTGGCACCCTGGCCATCTCGCCTTATGGGGGGGGGGGAAATGCAGAGATTAAGAAAAGATGCAGGGCGATGTGTCCAATTATTTTCTAATATCTGCACTGGGCACAACCCAAACTGGAGTGATACCCAAATTCTTTTGAGGGAATTATTTCAACCAAATGAAGGGGATAAGATAATTAAAGATGCAGAAGAAGCGCAGCAAGCCGGGGGAAATAGAAACCTCTGGCTAGCAAATGGTCCAAATTGGGATTGTAATAATGCAGGAGATAGAGCTGTGTGTCCAACAGGACTTTGAAATTTAGTAGAAGTAATTAGAGCATGCAGAGAGTTAGGAGTAAATTGGACTAGAGTGCAAGAATGCAGACAGTGATTAGATGAACACCCCCAAGACTTCTGGGGACTTTTGCGGTAAGCCCCGCTAAAATAGGGAGGAATGACCCCACAAAACTTCAATGATGCTCTCGCAATTAGTGTTTTTATAGATCAAGCAGCCCCTGATACACAAAAGTATTTTAAAGAGCATATGGCAGGCTGGCAAGGGGAGGGGCGCGGAAGAACCAGGGGAGATAGATGGAATCAAAGTGAAGGGGGTGTACAATTAAGAGTTAATGATGTTTGTCATTCTTGGGGGGAACAAGGACACTGGAAGCAGGAATGCCCAGTGAGGCCCTGTGCACTTGGGAATAGAGGGGCCAGCATGAGGCAATCAAATATTGAGAAGGAGACCAGGCAATTCCCAGGCAGTCCACAATGACAGGAGATAGGAGACTCAGAAAATACTGTGGAAATGGGGGTAAATTTATGGGATGTAGATTTGGATTTGAAGGGCAGGTAATGGCAAATATAGAAGGCTTAGAAGTTCCCTTTCTAGTGGATACTGGAGCCACCCTTTCCCTTTTAAAGTTTGAGCCTAAAGGATGCAAGTCACCAGATAAAATAATGATGCAAGGAATAGCGGGAAAAGGCGAACGAATGTTATCTAAGCCCTTATTGCTTACTATTGGAGGTAAAAGAGCGTGGGGATGTATTATAATTTCCACAGACGCGCCCATGTGCCTTTTAGGGAGAGATCTCCTGCAAGCCTTGGATACTCAGATCTGCTTACAGCCAGAAGAGGTGGAATTAATAATTATGGGCTCATGTGTTCTGGCTAAGACACCAGAACCAGAGTCGACTAATCTGCAAATTCCAACAAGGTTAGAATCAGTTCCTAAACGGTTATGGAGCTCTTCAGGAATGGATGTGGGACTACTGAAATCAGCTAGTCCAGTCTCGATAAAAACAAAGGGGGGATTGCCTCCTGCAGTTAAGCAATACCCTATCCCAAAGGAAGCAGAGAAGAGCATCCAAAAACAAATCAATCATTATTTGAAACTGGGTATCCTTAGAGTCTGTGAATCCCCGTACAACACCCCAATTCTGCCAGTTAAAAAGAACAGGCAAGATTCTGATGGTGATCCAGAGTATCAGTTTATACAAGACTTGAGGGCTATAAACCAACAGGTAGTTGCTCCACATCCAGTAGTCCCCGACCCATCAACCATTTTACTACAGATACCCCTTTGGGCAACTTATTTTACTGTGATCGACCTAACAGCAGCCTTTTTTAGTATACCGATAGCTGAAGATAGCCAAGATCTCCTGGCTTTCACTTGGAAGGGACAACAATTAACTTGGACGAGGCTGCCACAGGGATTTACTGGCTCTCTGACTATTCTTTCGCACAAACTCAAAAATGACCTCTCAGATATCGAACTTCCAGGACATTCTGTAGTAATACAATATGTAGATGATATGTTATTAGCAAGTAAAGATTATGAGACATTTTTAAAAGACACTGTTTCTCCATGTAACGCTCTTGCAGAAAAAGGGCATCAGGCATCTCTGTCTAAACTCCAGCTGTGTCAAAGAGAGGTAAAATATTTGGGTTTTATCTTAAAAGAAGGACACAGGTTAGTTGATCCAGAACGAGTAAAGACAACTCTTGATATGCCTCGTCCTGTAACAAAAAAACAACACGGGATTTTTAGGAGCTGTAGGATTTTGCCAACCGTGGATTCCTGGGTTAGCAGAACTTACTAAGCCTTTAGTGCAGGCAACAAAAAAGGAGGAGATAGAGCCTGTGGCCTGGGGCCCAGAAAGGGAGAAAGCTTTTACATCTGTGAAAAAAGCGTTGGTTTCAGCCCCTGCTCTAGGGTTACCAGATTATAGCAAACCATTGGAATTATTTGTCCATGAACGACAGGGAGTAGCAAGTGGGGTACTCACCCAAAAACTAGGTCCTCACCACAGACCAGTGGCCTATTATTCCACGCAGCTAGATGAGGTAGCTAAAGGCACTCCAGGATGCATCAGAGCAATAGCAGCTATGGCAGCTCTTACTGAAAAAAACATGACCTGTAGTTTTGGGTCACTCATTGACTGTGTATGTGCCACATGAAGTAGAACTGTCAATGAAACAATACGTGACTCAAGCACTATCCCCACAGAGAGCTCACCGCTATGAACTGATAATACTGCATGCAGATAATGGGACCTTAAAGAGATGCAACATCTTAAATCCAGCAACACTATTGCCTCTACCTGAGGATGGAGAACCACATCATTCCTGTGAGCAGGTGATCGTCAGCTCGAGCAAGCCCCGGGAGGACCTTAAAGACAAACCTTTGGGAAACCCAGACTTAGTTCCGTTTACAGATGGATCATCCTAGTATTTGGACGGAAGGCACCACTCCGGCTATGCTGTCACTAACCTCTTTGAGGTACTTGAGGCCAATCCTTTGTCTCCGTCTGTAAGTGCTCAAGCAGCAGAATTAATAGCATTGACCCAAGCAGTAAAAATTGGTAAGAACCTGCAGGTAAATATCTATACCGATTCTAAATATGCATTTGGAGTAGGTCATGTAACAGGGATGTTATGGAAAGAGCGAGGATTCTTTTCGTCATCAGGAAAGAAATTAGCTAATGGAGAAGAAATACGTAATTTGCTGGAAGCAGTCCAACTGCCCAAAGAAATTGCTGTAATACACTGCCCAGCCCATACTAAAGACACTACAGAAATTAGCAGAGGAAATGCTTTAGCTGACGCTGCTGCGAAGGCTGCAGCTCGACAACCTCTGAGAGAATGTATGGGGGCAGTTCCAAGGATGGACCAGAGTGAATGGCCAATTTTAATAGACCCCAAAACCATGTATGAAAAAGACTGCTCAGTGGAAGAGAAAAAACAATGGGAGCAGTGGGAAGCAAAACAAAGTGATGATGGAATATGGACACTTGGAAGAAAACCAATTCTACCAAAAAAAAAAATTTAATTACTATAGCTAGGTGGTTTCACGATAAAGCTCATGGGGGAGCGGAGGCGGTGGCTAACCAGGTACAGAAAGTATGGGCTGCTCCAGGAATCTACGCGGCTGCAAAAAGAATAACAAATAGCTGCCCGACCTGCCAGAAGTTTTCAAATAACAAGCCAAGCTCAGAGTTAGGGGGACGGTCATGGGCCTACTTCCCTTTCCAAAAGCTACAAATAGATTATGCGGATATGCCATCTGCCAATGGCTACAAACACTTGTTAGTGATAGTAGATCAGTTATCAGGCTGGGTAGAAGCTTTCCCAACAAGAAAGGCCGACACACGGGGAGTGGTAAAAGCCTTACTGAAGGAAATCATATCCAGGTATGGGGTCCCAGAAGCCACTGATTCAGACAGGGGTGCCCATTTTACGGCAAGCATAATCACTCAGTTATAGAAATCATTAGGCATAAAAAGAAACCTACAACCCCTTATCACCCACAATCTTCAGGACAAGTAGAAAGAATGAATAGAACACTAAAAGGAAAAATAGCAAGAATATGCACACATGCTAGCCTAAAATGGCTGGGTAGGACTTTTCCCAACAAGAACGGCTGACACAGGGCGGGTAGTAAAAGCCTTACTGAAAGAAATCATACCCAGGTACAGAGTCCCAGAAGCCACTGATTCAGACAGGGGTGTCCATTTTATGGCAAGCATAATCAGTCAGTTTTATAAATCATGAGGAATAATGAACTTTTACCTAGTTCAGTAAGAAAAGGGACTGAGAGCTGGTTCAAGCTGGAATGATAAGGGAGTTGCAAGCAGTTCGCATTCCTGTGCTTCACGCTCTGGGAGGGAGGATGTCAAGGCTTTGAAATAAGGCCTACTTGGGCACCAGGACCCTGGGAAACAAAGCCTCCTCTCATTGCTGAAACAGTGTTAATTAGGGGGTCTGGACTATCTCGGGGTCTGGATTATATCCCTTCATCAGGACCTTGGCAGATAACACCTATTGTCACTGCTGGGGCAGTGCTAATTGCTGGAACAACACCTCTTTGTCAGAGCCTGGAGAGACAAGGGCGGGACCCGAGGAACCAAGACACATCTGTCAACAAAAACCATAACAGTAAAGATAAACAGCCTGCCTAGGCACAGGGATGAGACCCAATAAGGAGCAGGAGACTCCAGGCCCAAATATTACTATTGGTCCAAACTACTGCCTGAGGGGTGGAGAGCTTACATTGGAAGGTATAATTGCCCAGGCATTTCTTTGTTTGGGGTCCCTCTTCGGAGACACCCAGCTCGAGCTGTAATTACCGCACGCGTGTCATTAAAATTTCATTATTTCATTTGCTTTGATTTGGCGCCAAACTTTTCTGCGGGAACCTAGGGTCGGGCCCTGTTATGGTGGCTGACAAGCCTCATTTCCATAACACCGAGCCCGGGGCCCGTCCCCGTGTCCGGGGGGTCCCGCCTCGCCCTCACCTCTCCTCTCCAGCGCAGCCCTCCTGTACTCCATGTATCTCCACTGCCACTCCATGCAGCTCTTCTCCAGGTAGTGCTTCAGCCTCTCAGGCTCATTCTCTGCCTCCCACTTCCTCTTGGTGATTAGCGCAGCAGCATACGCCATGACGAATGTCAGCGTGTCCTTGTCAAAGGCGATGAAATCCTTCCCGTCGTAGGCATCCCGCAGAAACCCCCAGATCCCACCGTCCTCCAGGAGGTCACAGCCGTACGTGCGCTGCACTGTGTGATACCCTGAGACACAAGCAGGGAGACGGGGGCTCAGGGGCAGCCCCGGCCCCGCACAGGGGCTTGGACACGGCACCCAGCGCAGGGCCGGGGGCACCCCAGACCCGCAGCCCCCAGCGCTGACAGCGAGCAGCTGCCGCTGGGAGCCCCGGCCCGCACTCACCCCCGCTCTGGTTGTAGCGCTTCTGCAGTGTGTCCAGCTCCACTCAGTAAGACTAATGATTGCCATATGCGTTCTGGGGCTGCCTGTCCCAGTGGTCCTGACCCTCCTGCTCCATCCAGGCCGCACCCGGCACCGCCCTCTGCGTCTCGCTGTCGTAGCCATCGATGAGCTCTCCGTCCACGTAGCCCACGGAGACGAAGGCGGGCAGCCCCGGGCTGGGCTCCGTCACGGCGGTGTGGAAGTAGCGCAGGGAGTGGGGGCCTGCGGGGACACGGGGGGTGGTGAGGGGCCAGGGGGGGGCACGTTGGGGGGCATCCGGGGGATCAAGATGTCCCGGGGGAAGAAGTCGGGGGGGTCGGGGGGGGCAGCACGTCCCGGGGGGCAGGTCAGGGGGGCAGCACGACACAGGGGGGGCACGTCGGGGGGGCAGCACATTCCGGGAGGGCAGGTCGGGGGGCTCCGGGGGGGCAGCACGTCCCGGGGGGAAGATCGGGGGGGCAGCACCTCCCGGGGGCGGTTGCAGGCCGGTCCGTGGGGCCGCTGACGGGGAGCCCGGCGCCGGGGGAGGGGCAGAGGGGGGCCCGGGGGCCCCGCCCGCACTCACCGCTCGCCACCGCCGCCGCCGCCGCCCAGCAGCAGCAGCCCCGGCCCCAGCGCCCGCCCCGCTACCGCCTCCTCGCTGCCAGCGCCCTCGCCCTCACCCGGCGCCGAAGCCCACGGCGGCCACGCCCCCGCGCCACCATTGGCTCCGCTGCGGCGCACCGCCATTGGCTGCCCCGCCCGCCAATAGCGGCTCTTGTCGGCTGAGGCGTCCCCAGGCGCTGGGCTGATCCCGGCGCGGCGGGTTGGGAGAAGCGACAGCGAGGGCGCTTGCGGAGGGCGCTGCGCAGCGCCGAGCCGCGGCTCCCGCTCCGCCTTGTCGCACGGCCATTGGCCCCGCCGGCGGCCGCCCGCCAATGGCGAGGCGCGGCAGCGGTGACGCCCCCGGGCGCCGGGCGGATCTCCGCGGAGCGCGTGGTGGGCGGGAGCACGGAGGCGATGTGGGAGGCCGAGGCCGATGTGGGGACGGAGACGACGTGGGGATGGGGATGCCATGGGGATGGGGCCACTGGGGGGATGGGACGCCGTGGGGCTGGAGACGATGTGGGGATGGGGACACCGTGGGGCTGGAGATGGAGTTGGCTCTGTCACAGGGACAGGGGGACACTGTGGGGATGGGGATGATGGGGGGATGGGGACGATGTGGGGACGGGGACGCCATGGAGATGGGGACGATGTGGGGACGGGGACACCATTGGGATGGGGATGGAGTTGGCTCTGTCACAGGGGGGGACGCGGAGCCAGCAGTGGGAGCTCAGGGAGTGGCGCCCATCGAAGGCCGAGTGCTGGTAGGTGGTCCCCGGCCCACCCCGGCACCCATAGGTCTACTGGAAGATGTGGAAACCTGCCCAAGGTGGCACCCATGGGTGAGGAGCTGCCCAGGGCCCCAGGCGTCTAGCCCCGTTGCACCCCTGGAGCCAGGCATCCAATCCCATCAGCACCCACACCCATCCATGTGTTGTCCGAAAAGCGGATTCGTTGCCCGGTGTGCAATAAGCCAATAATTACACACTCAGGAGAGACATTTGTTTATTTATTTCAGAGTTGCGCAAGCCTGGGTGCTCGGTGGTTTCCCACAAATCGAGCACACACACCCCAACTTTTCAAGTAGCATTTATACAAACAAATTGCCAGATTTGCGACTTTCCCTTTTACACTGATTGGTTAGTGATTTCTTCATTCCCTGGGTCCCACCCCTGCTTCTCAAGGTCCTGATCAATTAACACTGCCCCAGCTAGGTCAGTAGATGTTATCTCCCAAGGTCCTGAGGAAGAGGACATAATCCAGACCCCTTAATTAACACAGTTTCAACAGTGAGAGGAGGCTTTGCTTCCCAAGGTCCTGGCGCCCAAACAGGCCTTATTTCACAGCCTTGACATCCTCCCTTTCGGAGAGTGGGGCACAGGAATGCAGACTGCTTGTAACTCCCTTATCTTTCCAGCCTGCACCAGCTCTGGGGCCCTTTCTTACCGAACTAGGAGCGTGGCCTAAGGCTTCAGCAAATTTAGCTACTCATGCTAAGCAAGTGTGTGGCTACTCATGCTAAGCAAATTCTGTCTAAGATAGAAGTTATCCAAATCTACCTACTTCAAACATTCTTTCTGAGCTTCTCAGGGTTGTCTTGTAACAATTGCACCCATGTTATCACCCATGGGCCCAGGTGGCCACCCATCAGCACCTGTGACCACCCATGGACCCAGGTGTCCAGCCCCATTGCACCCGTGTTATCACACATGGGCCCAGGTGGCGGCCCCATCAGCACCCACCACCACCCATGGACCCAGGTGTCGACCCCCTTTGCACCCATGGACTCAGGCGTGAGGTCACATCACCACCCCTGAACCCAGGCCCCCCACCCCATTGCACCCATGGTCCCAGCCCCCTGGCCCATTGCACCTGTGTCCCCAGCCCCCCACCCCATTGCACCCACGTCCCCAGGCCCCTGCCCCTGCCCCATTACGCCCATATCCGGAGCTTCCCCGACTCATTGCACCCATATCCCCAGCCCCCTGCCCCTTTGCGCCCATGTCCCCAGGCCCCTGCCAATTGCAACCACCTCCCCAGGCCCCCTGCCCCATTGCACCCACATCCCCAGGCCCCCGCCCTATTGCACCCATATCCCAGGCCCCCACCCCATTGCACCCATATCCCCAGCCCCCTGGCCCACGCAGATGGGGCCACACTGCAGCAAGCCCAGCGCAGGCCCCCAAGCTGCCTGGCAGCTGCAGCACAGCACACAGGAGCAGAGACCAAGGGTGCTGGCTTGGTGCAGCCGGCAGAAGAGAAGGCGTAGGGGGATCTCACTGCTGCCTGCAAGTGCCTAACGGGAGCGTGCAGAGAGCATGGAGCCAGAGACGTCCTGAGGGGCCTGGGGACAGGTTGAGGGCAACGGCACGGCTTGTGGCAGGGAAAAGTCCCCTCAGAGACTGCAAATGGCCTTGGAAGCCGAATGGTGGTGCAACACTGGAGCAGGGTGCCAGGGCCGTGCGGGAATCCATCGCCAGAGACAGTCAGAGCTCGACCCTGACAGGCCCTGCGAAACCTCCTCTGCTTGCCTCCACTTGCAGCAGGAGGTTGCAGCAGACACCTCCGGAAGACCCTTCCCACCCCAGCTGCTCTCTCACTCTGCGACTGCTTGTAGGGCTTTCTCTGCAGCCCTGACTGCCTTCCTTGGCAGCGCCTGCACTAGTCTTTCTCCTGACAGTTCCCTGACACCAAGTAACACGGCGGGAACAGCTGCCGAGGGTTTATTTGGAGCAGCACATGGGCTGTGGGACACGACGCAGTAGCATTGCTGTAGCAGCCAGGAGAGAGCCTCCGTCGCTCTGCCTCTTTGCTCTGCGCCATCTCCCATCTCGGGCCACCTGTCTGGCAGCTGCATCCTCGCGCTGTTCCTCTCACTGCCCTGAGTCACAGCGGCAGCTAAAAGCTCTGCGCAGAGCCCGAAGCGCTGCCCTGAGCCGCAATGGCCATCGCCTGGAAGGCGCAGCATGCGGGAGGGCGGTGATGCCTGTGGAGGAAGGAGAGCCGTGGGCGAGGGGCTGGGCAAGTGCAGGGCAAGCCTGAGGGTCTCTGGCTGCGGGGGAGGCCTCCGCCTTTGTTCCTGTGCTGGCTGATGGGGCCAGAGGCACACTGTCCCCCGCATCCTGGCAGCCTCCCGCCAGAGCAGATGCCGCTGCCTCGGCTCCTCGGGGCACTGCTGGGGCCAGAGGCGTGCTCTGCAGGTCACCAGCTGCCTCCCTGGCAGCATCTCTGCCCTTCACAACGGGTGAGCAGGGCACCTCCTCAGGACACGGCTGTGGGTCTGCCAAGAGGCTCCTGAGGCTCGGTCTGACCCAGCTCATGACCAAGGCCATGTTTTCCTCCAGCTCCTCCCATTCCAAAGGCTCTTCATCAACATCCTCTTCCTCATCGCTCCACTCCACGCCAGCATCCTCTGGCACTTCCCAGACTCTCTTCCCAGCTCCCAGCTCCCGCGCCCTCCCGCAGGGCCGGAGGGAAGACGATGACTTGTGCTCCTCTTTGGGCTCACAGGCAACCTGCATGGGGAGAGCAGGAACACAGCCCTGTGTGATATCAGCTGGCCATGCTCAGCATCCTGGTGCCCTGGGATATAGGAGGGGGCAAAGGGTTTGGGGTGGGGGGATGCTGTGAGTGGCCGCGAGCCCCAAGGGGAGGCACATGCAGCTGGCTGGGCAATGGCACAAGGCTTGTCTTGGGGCCGTAGCAGCAGGGCTGGGCCGGGGGCCACGACGGGCAGCGGGGGATGGAGGTGGCCGGGTACGTGGCACAAGGGGGCTGGCTCGCTGGCTGTGGGAGGCGGCTGCTGCTGGGGCTGCCCCTGCCCTCCTTGCTCAGCATCCATGCCCCAGGGCTGGATGCTGTGCAGGCCGGGGAGGGCACGTCAGCCCTGGGCCTCTGGCACTTGGAAACACAGAGCACCAGGCATCTTCCCCAGGACAGAGAGTGCAGAGCGCAAAGGGCTGGGGGGACAGCTTCTCACCACGGCCGCGGGGGACCCATGCAATGGGGCAGCTCTTCTCACCCACCCTGCACACCCCAGACGCTGCTCACACCGCACCTCCCTTTGGTGGTGGGTGCCGACGCCATGCTCCTTGCTCACCTGGTGAGGAAGGCCTGCGGCCAGGGCAGAGCCTTCTGCTGCGCTTTCTTCGGGCAATGGTGGTTGGAGAGGCAGGCTGTTGCTCTCCCCACAAGGGCCTCCGCACAACTGGGAGGCCTTTGGCGCAGCCTCTGCGGGAAGCGATGGAGGCAGAGGAGCATTTTCCCCTGCATCCTCAGGGCCTCTGGCTGCAGGGGAGGCCTCTGCCTTTGCTCCTGTGCTGGCCAGTGGAGCCAGAGGCACACTGTCCCCCGCGTCCTGGCAGCCTCCTGCCAAAGGAGATGCCGCTGCCACGGCTCCTCGGGGCACTGCTGGGGCCAGAGGCGTGCTCTGCAGGTCACCAGCTGCCTCCCTGGCAGCATCTCTGCCCTTCACAACGGGTGAGCAGGGCACCTCCTCAGGACACGGCTGTGGGTCTGCCAAGAGGCTCCTGAGGCTCGGTCTGACCCAGCTCATGACCAAGGCTGTGTTTTTCTCCAGCTCCTCCCATTCCAAAGGTTCTTCTTCAACGTCCTCTTCCTCATCGCTCCACTCCACGCCAGCATCCTCTGGTGCTCCCCGGACTCTCTTCCCAGCTCCCATCTTGCGCTCCCTCCTGGGCGCATGGGCGTACAGCCGCTCCAGCACCTCCCACTTGGACCTCGCATCCTTCAGGAGCTCCACTCGCGTCACCTCCGGTTGCCACAGGTTATAGAAGGAGTTTCTGGCACAGAGCTGAAGCCAGAGAGGGAGATTTGTGAAGGCAGCTGCTTTTCCCACCAGCAATGCCCCCCGTGGCCCTGCCAGCACTGCCACCATCACACTGTTGCAGCAGGGCGCAGCGGCTGGCCCCAGCACACGGAGGGTCACCATCTGCCCTGGCCCACCCTTTGCACTCACCTCCTTGGGGCGAACATTGAGGCATCCCGATGCTGTCAGGGAGAAACGTTTCCCCTTGCCCTCCTCTTCCTCGACCTCCCTCTCCTTTGGCCTCGGCTCCTTCCTCTCCAGAAAGGCTTCTCGCAGCTGAGCCAAGCTCTGCCCGGTGCGCGCCACGCAGCTCCTGTCGAGCTCCTCCAGCGTCTCTGTTTTGATTGAGAGCACGGCGAGATACTGCGAGGGGTTGTCGGGGTGTATGCGCAGTGGCGTGCCTTGAAGGCGACAGATGATGCCCAGAGGCTGCTGTTTGGGCCTCTGCACTGCAAGTTGCCATCCTAGTGTGACCAGTCCATGGCCCCTGCCCGGGGAAGCTGGTGCACCGGCCCCCATGACCTTCCTTTTGCCCCCACGCCTGTTGCAATCTGGCCCTTGCAGAGCTGTGGCAGCTGTGTTTTTGCCACGCTCCCTGCTCTCCTTCTGCAATGCGCTTGCCAGGCCTGCTAGAGCAATGGTGTATGCCAAGGTCCTTTGTGGCCCGGCTGCCCTGAGCTCCCGGCCATGTCCCGCACTCACATCATCAGGACGGCTCAAGGCTGCAGACGCGAGCGCCAGCAGTGCGTGCATCAGAGGTGCGGCAGGCAGTGCGGGGCTGTGTGCAGCAGGTCTCTGGTCCTCAGCCCTCATTTCCATGCACACATCTGCAAGGATGTTCTCAACAGCTTGCAGCATCCTTGCTTTTCCCAGCGCGGAAGACCCAGGCCTGGCCTCAGGCAAATAGGAGACAGGAGCTTGAATTGCTCGGGGGAGAGCGCCAGCTTCCTGCTTAGCTTTTGGAGAGGCAGGCACTCTCCTTGCCACATCCTCCAGAGCCTCAGCAGTGGCCGTGCATCTCAAAGAAGATCTGCAGGATTTTTCTGGAGGTCGACATGCGGATGCCGCTCTTTGACCTGTAGAGGCCTCCAGGCCTCCACGTGCCTGCCTAGCTGCCTTGGTTGCGTGAGGCGCTAAGCCGGGCCGATGCGGTGTCTCTGCTCTTGCACAAGGCCTGCTGTGCAGTGTCTCCCGGCGCCCCGGAGGAGCCTTCTTCACAAGGCTGCTGGAGGCATGAAGAGCTTGCACCGAGTCGAGAACCTCCCTCACAGTGTCCTCCGCCATCTGCAATCAAAGCCCATGAGGAAGGCCAAGTTACTGCTGCCCTTTACCCCTCCCCCCCAGCCTTCCCACATGCACACTCCCTGTGGCCCCTGAAACCCTCCACAACAGCAGCACTCTCCCACGCAGCTGGCTCCCAAAGGCTGCGTGGGGAGAAGGCTGGTCACCACTGGGCAAGAGATGGGCAAAGGCAGCTCCCTCGGAAACCTCGAGCCATGTCCTTGCCGACTGCCATGCAGAGCAGGCGCTCCTCCTGCTCCCTCCCACCACTTCCCGCCTGCTGCTTGGCAGCTATGCACAGTCAGGCAGAGGCTTTGCCACCATCGCTGCTCAGCTCGCTACCTTCGCGATGACGTCTTCAGGGTCTTGCCAGCTCTGTGGGCCGGGCAGCAACGGCCGCCTGTCCCTTTGCTGCGATGAAGTCGGGGTCGGGATGCGTTGCGTCACTGCATGCGGCTCCCGCTGGCCCCCCTGCAGGGAGAAGGAAGCACATGATGGAGGCGGTTGCGTTCGTACAAGCGGCCCCTCAGGCACAGGAAAGCCCGGCCCCATGGCAAAGGGAAGCTCATGGCCTAGCACGACCCAGCTGTGCTAAGCCTGGAGATGCTCTCTGACCCTCAGCACAGCTCACAGGCTCCATTTGGGCCTTGCAGCACCCCAGTCGGTGTGCTTTGTGCACCAGAAAATCCCCAGCACCAGCAAGAAATACCCCCTGGCCAGAGAAGATCAGGCCTGGCTCGCTTGCCCCACCTCCTCTTCCCCACCGTCCTCATGCTTTCCGTGCGGCTCCCAGCCCTGCTGCCTGCCTCTCCCTCCAGCCCCACCGCTCACCTTGCTTCTGCGCTTCGGCCTCACAGAAAGCCCATCCACGGGCTGGGAGCCGGCATTCGCCTGCCGCCCCTTGTCCATCAGCAGGAGCTTCTCCTGCGCACCTGCCACTCTGGCACTCAAGAGAGCTGCTCCCTCCTCAGCGAGCTGCTCTCCTCAGAGGGCACAGCCAGGGGCTCTGCTCCCAGCATGGACTCGGTCACCACGGGCACTGCCCCATCACAATGGCCTTGGGGGCATGATGCCACCCCCATCACAAAGCCCTGCACGTTGCCATGGGGACCCCCGTGACCACCTCCTGCTGGCCACCAGGGGCACCCGCATCACAAGGCCTTGCTGGTGACCGTGCTAGCACCGACATCACAAGGCCTTGCTGCTCACCGGGGGCACCTCCAGCACCAGGGCTTTGCCTCCCAGCCTCTGGTGCCAGCTTCTGAGCCCAGCTCCGAGCTGCCATCTGTGCCGCAGCAGGAATTTTCCTCTCCCCACCTCTCTGCCTCCTACACCGTGCAGATGCTGCCCTTCTTCAGGCCCTCTAGAGCACACAGCCAGCCACTGCAAGACCACTCCTCTTGCTCGGGCCACTAAGCCTCACCCATATGCCTCACCGTCCAGCCCTAGGCAGAGCGTCCTGCATTCCCGCTGCTTTCTCACAGAAAGGCCAACTGCCCCTCCGCACCTTCCCAGACGGGCCTTCCCAAAGAGGCTGCAGCCATCCACCGCAGCGCTCCAGGCATGCCACGCTGCAGGCCCGCAGCTGCACACAGACTGCAAAGTGCTCCTGTCTGGTCCCCAGGCTGCAGGCATTAGCGGACGGACCCCTGAGACAGGTGCCCGCCTCTGCAGATTTCCCACAAAAGCTGTCAGAGATTCATTTCTCCAGACTGTTGCTCTCTAAGCACTTCCCTATTGGCGTGCACGCACTGCGCTGGGCCCCTCCAGGCTTTCTTTGCTCCACATCACCCTGCACCTTTGCCTTGCCCTCCCACACCATCGCTTCCTCACTCTTCCATGCATCCTCCTCTCCCCTCAGGGGCACCGACTTTTGGGCTCTCCTCACCACCTTGGCCACCGGCTTGAGCCTCACGGCAGCACACGGGCACACTCTCCTCCTGATGAAGCGTGACACCCCCCAGCCTTGGTGCCTCGCTGCTGGCTCGCCTTCGGGACGTCCAGCTGCTGGACCGCCAGGCCACCTGGGCAAGCAGGCCCTGCCCTCACCTGTGCACCTCTTCCTACTCACGGGGCTTGTGCTTTTCTTGCTTTTGCCCCCAGGGGGCACGTGGGGACCATCTCTCCACGCCAGCCTTCATGCACAAAGAGGGGCCCACGCTCATGAAAACAAAGCCCTGCTGCCAGCACCAGCTGCACACCCAGGGGCTGACCTGCTGGATCCAAGCACTGCTGCTCAAGCCCATTCCCCTCACTGGCAGCATGCAGGAAAAACCCCACCTGCCCTGCCAGGCCTACAGCCATGTCATCACACTTGGTACTTTCCAGGCAGGATCCTTGTGTTAAGGAAGAGCAAACTGAAACTGCCTACAGGCAGCCGCTTAGCACAACTTCTCTAAAACTTGCCTGGCATGAGGAGCTAAATTTGCTGAAGCCTTAGGCCGCACTTAGCGAAAATAATGAACTTTTACTTAGTCCAGTAAGAAAAGGGCCTCAGAGCTGGTTCCAGCTGGGAAGATAAGGCAGTTACAAGCAGTCTGCATTCCTTGCAATTACTGTTTTTATAGATCAAGCAGCCCCTGATACACAAAAGTATTTTAAAGAGCATATGCCAGGCTGGCAAGGGGAGGGGGCGCGGAAGAACCAGGGGAGATAGATGGAGTCAAAGTGAAGGTGGTGTACAATTAAGAGTTAATGATGTTTGTCATTCTTGGGGGGAACAAGGACACTGGAAGCAGGAATGCCCAGTGAGGCCCTGTGCACTTGGGAATAGAGGGGCCAGCATGAGGCAATCAAATCAGTCCACAATGACAGGAGATAGGAGATTCAGAAAATACTGTGGAAATGGGGGTAAATTCATGGGATGTAGATTTGGATTTGAAGGGCAGGTAATGGCAAATATAGAAGGCTTAGAAGTTCCCTTTCTAGTGGATACTGGAGCCACCCTTTCCCTTTTAAAGTTTGAGCCTAAAGGATGCAAGTCACCAGATAAAATAATGATGCAAGGAGTAGCGGGAAAAGGCAAACGAATGTTATCTAAGCCCTTAGTACTCACTATTGGGGGTAAAACAGTGTGGGGATGTATTATAATTTCCACAGACGCGCCCATGTGCCTTTTAGGGAGAGATCTCCTGCAAGCCTTGGATACTCAGATCTGCTTACAGCCAGAAGAGGTGGAATTAATAATTATGGGCTCATGTGTTCTGGCTAAGACACCAGAACCAGAGTCAACTAATCTGCAAATTCCAACAGGTTTAGAACCAGTTTCTAAAAAGTTATGGAGCTCTTCAGGAATGGATGTGGGACTACTGAAATCAGCTAGTCCAGTCTCGATAAAAACAAAGGGGGGATTGCCTCCTGCAGTTAAGCAATACCCTATCCCAAAGGAAGCAGAGAAGAGCATCCAAAAACAAATCAATCATTATTTGAAACTGGGTATCCTTAGAGTCTGTGAATCCCCGTACAACACCCCAATTCTGCCAGTTAAAAAGAACAGACAAGACTCTGATGGTGATCCAGAGTATCAGTTTGTACAAGACTTAAGGGCTATAAACCAACAGGTAGTTGCTCCACATCCAGTAGTCCCTAACCCATCAACCATTTTACTACAGATACCCCTTTGGGCAACTTATTTTACTGTGATCGACCTAACGGCAGCCTTTTTTAGTATACCGATAGCTGAAGATAGCCAAGATCTCCTGGCTTTCACTTGGAAGGGACAACAATTAACTTGGACGAGGCTGCCACAGGGATTTACTGGGTCTCCGACTATTTTTTCGCGTATACTCAAAAATGACCTCTCAGATATCGAACTTCCAGGACATTCTGTATTAATACAATATGTAGATGATTTGTTATTAGCAAGTAAAGATTAACACTCTTGCAGAAAAAGGGCATCGAGCATCTCTGTCTAAACTCCAGCTGTGTCAAAGAGAGGTAAAATATTTGGGTTTTATCTTAAAAGAAGGACACAGGTTAGTTGATCCAGAACGAGTAAAGACAACTCTTGATATGCCTCGTCCTGTAACAAAAAAACAACACGGGATTTTTAGGAGCTGTAGGATTTTGCCAACCGTGGATTCCTGGGTTAGCAGAACTTACTAAGCCTTTAGTGCAGGCAACAAAAAAGGAGGAGATGGAGCCTGTGGCCTGGGGCCCAGAAAGGGAGAAAGCTTTTACATCTGTGAAAAAAGCATTGGTTTCAGCCCCTGCTCTAGGGTGACCAGATTATAGCAAACCATTCGAATTGTTTGTCCATGAGTGACAGGGAGTAGCAAGTGGGGTACTCACCCAAAAACTAGGCCCTCACCACAGACCAGTGGCCTATTACTCCACGCAGCTAGATGAGGTAGCTAAAGGCACTCCAGGATGCATCAGAGCAATAGCAGCTACGGCAGCTCTTACTGAAAAAAACATGACCTGTAGTTTTGGGTCACTCATTGACTGTGTATGTGCCACATGAAGTAGAACTGTTAATGAAACAATACGCGACTCAAGCACTATCCCCACAGAGAGCTCACCGCTATGAACTGATAATATTAAGGTCACATTATCTGCATGTAAAGAGATGCAACATCTTAAATCCAGCAACACTATTGCCTCTACCTGAGGATGGAGAACCACATCATTCCTGTGAGCAGGTGATCGTCAGCTCGAGCAAGCCCCGGGAGGACCTTAAAGACAAACCTTTGGAAAACCCAGACTTAGTTCCGTTTACAGATGGATCATCCTAGTATTTGGACGGAAGGCACCACTCCGGCTATGCTGTCACTAACCTCTTTGAGGTACTTGAGGCCAATCCTTTGTCTCTGTCTGTAAGTGCTCAAGGAGCAGAATTAATAGCATTGACCCAAGCAGCAAAAATCGGTAAGAACCTGCAGGTAAATATCTATACCGAGTCTAAATATGCATTTGGAGTATGTCATGTAACAGGGATGTTATGGAAAGAGCGAGGATTCTTTTCGTCATCAGGAAAGAAATTAGCTAATGGAGAAGAAATACGTAATTTGCTGGAAGCAGTCCAACTGCCCAAAGAAATTGCTGTAATACACTGCCCAGCCCATACTAAAGACACTACAGAAATTAGCAGAGGAAATGCTTTAGCCGACGCTGCTGCAAAAGCTGCAGCTCGACAACCTCTGAAAGAATGTATGGGGGCGGTTCCAAGGATGGACCAGAGTGAGTGGCCAAATTTAATAGACCCCAAAACTCTGTATGAAAAAGACTGCTCAGTGGAAGAGAAAAAACAATGGGAGCAGTGGGAAGCAAAACAAAGTGATGATGGAATATGGACAATTGGAGGAAAACCAATTCTACCAAAAAAAATAGTTAATTACTATAGCTAGGTGGTTTCATGATAAAGCTCATGGGGGAGCCGAGGCAATAGCTAAGCAGGTACAGAAAGTATGGGCTGCTCCAGGAATTTATGCAGCTGCTAAAAGAATAACAAACAGCTGCCTGACCTGCCAGAAGTTTTCAAATAACAAGCCAAGCTCAGAGTTCGGGTTGGGGGGCGCAACCATGGGCCTACTTCCCTTTCCAAAAGCTACAAATAGATTATGCGGATATGCCATCTGCCAATGGCTACAAACACTTGTTAGTGATAGTAGATCAGTTATCAGGCTGGGTAGAAGCTTTCCCAACAAGAAAGGCCGACACACGGGGAGTGGTAAAAGCCTTACTGAAGGAAATCATACCCAGGTATGGGGTCCCAGAAGCCACTGATTCAGATAGGGGTGCCCATTTTACGGCAAGCATAATCACTCAGTTATAGAAATCATGAGGAATAAAAAGAAACCTATTACCCCTTATCACCCACAATCTTCAGGACAAGTAGAAAGAATGAATAGAACACTAAAAGAAAAAACAGCAAGAATATGCACATGTCCTGGCCTAAAACGGCCAGAAACATTTAACTTAGCTCTATGGGATGTTTGAAATGTCCCATGGCAACCCATAGGACTAACACCAGCAGAAATTCTCTTTGGGAAACATTTAGCTGTACTAGGGACTTATTATTCCAGCTAAGACCAGCCTGTTAGACAGAGATGGACGACTAACCCAGTATGTTCTAAGTATGCAAAAAAGGTTTGAAAATCTTAAAAAATATATATATATGCGCTCAGTGATATCAATCCACACCACCTGAAATACAAGTGCTTGGTATACAGCCTGGGGATGAAGTTTTAGTTAAAGTATTTTCACAAAAATCCAAGTTAAAACCTAACTGCAACAGGCCATATACTGTCATACTATGTTCTTATTTTGCTGTTCAAGTTGAACTGTACTTGTATATGTTGCAAAAGAATGTGTATGTGTAAGAACACTTTGTAATCTTATATTCATAGATAACATTGGTGTAGATACAAGTAATCACTCAAATATTTGTATTTGTAACTTTACCAAAGATTATGGGATGCGACTTTAATTATTCAGCTCCTATTAGATCTTATCAATTGTTACAATCTAATTATACATTAATTCAAAATTTACTACCTAACCCCATTGGGATGAATCTCACCCTGGTATGGAAACTACTACAACATGATGATTTGAGTCGACTGCTAGAACGCATCCGAAACAATGGACAGAAAACTCTTAATCACCATTCATCATGAAGCGGGAGAGATGCACCACGTCTCAGAAAGGATAAAAAGGGATGGAGAACATCATGGCTGGGAAACTCTTCTAGGGTGGTCACCAACTACAACAGCGATTTATAATCACGTGTTGCACCCACTAGTAGTTGTGTTAACTTTAACTGTGTTATGCCTATTGCTTACGATCATATTATGCATAAGATTATGGAACGTGATAGCACGCCTTGAAAGGCTTCGAGAACTCTGTTTCAAGTATTAGCAGGGATGCTTCATAAAAACAAAGCGGGGAACTGTTAAAGAATAGCGAACTGAAACTGTCTAGAGGTAGCCGCTTAGCACAACTTCTCTAAAACTTGCTTAGCATGAGGAGCTAAATTTGCTGAAGCCTTAGGCCGCACTTAGCGAAAACAATGAACTTTTACTTAGTCCAGTAAGAAAAGGGCCTCAGAGCTGGTTCCAGCTGGGAAGATAAGGAAGTTACAAGCAGTCTGCATTCCTGCGTCTCACACTCCCAAAGGGAGGGTGTCAAGGCTTTGAAGTAAGACCAGTGCAGGGCATTAGGACCTTGAGGGGCAAAGCCTTAGCTCACTGCTGGGGCAGTGTTCATTGTTATGATTTAGAATCACCTCCTCCTCAGGACCTTGAGACACAACAGTAAGACCCCACAAAAACAGAGGTACAACCGTCAGCAGAGACTGCAAAAAACAAAAATAAGGAGAAAAACAGCTTACCTCAGAATGACAATGAGACACAATGAGGACCAAAAAATTACTATTGGTCTAACTACCGCGTGAAGGGTGGGAAATGTACGTTGAAAAAACTATAATTGCCCAGGATTTGTTTATGTTAGGGTCCCTCTTCGGAGGCACCCAGCTCGAGCTGTAATTACTGCACGCGCGTCATTAATATTTAATTCTTTAATTTGTTTTGATTTGGCTCTGAATTTTTCTGCGGAAACCTAGCGTCGAGCCCTCTTATGGTGGCCAACAAGCCTAATTTCCATATAATTTCCATAACAATAACTGGGCATGGGCGCGGGAGCATTTGAGCCAGGAGGGAGGGAGGAAAGAAACCTGCCGAACGTAACACTTGTGCTAGCAGATACTAGTACCCCGGACTGTGCTCCAAAAGTTTCTGCTCCACCTGATATACCTGATGATCTCTCTGTCATTGCTTCTCCTTCTCCTCCTCCTTCTCCCTCTACTCCATTGGCTGCCGGACTCTATCCTATGATCCCCAACGTGCTGACTAACCCTGCCGCTTTACAGCCGGGGGGAAAGGGAGGGGCCAGTCCTCCACCTCCTGTGCTGCGGGTATTTACTAATCAGCCCTGGCACCCTGGCCATCTCGCCTTATGGGGGGGGAAAATGCAGAGATTAAGAAAAGATGCAGGGCGATGTGTCCAGTTATTTTCTAGTATCTGCACTGGGCACAACCCAAACTGGAGTGATACCCAAATTCTTTTGAGGGAATTATTTCAACCAAATGAAGGGGATAAGATAATTAAAGATGCGGAAGAAGCGCAGCAAGCCGGGGGAAATAGAAACCTCTGGCTAGCAAATGGTCCAAATTGGGATTATAATAATGCAGGAGATAGAGCTGTGTGTCCAACAGGACTTTGAAATTTAGTAGAAGTAATTAGAGCATGCAGAGAGTTAGGAGTAAATTGGACTAGAGTGCAAGAATGCAGACAGTGATTAGATGAACACCCCCATGACTTCTGGGGACTTTTGCGGTAAGCCCCGCTAAAATAGGGAGGAATGACCCCACAAAACTTCAATGATGCTCTCGCAATTAGTGTTTTTATAGATCAAGCAGCCCCTGATACACAAAAGTATTTTAAAGAGCATATGGCAGGCTGGCAAGGGGAGGGGCGCGGAAGAACCAGGGGAGATAGATGGAATCAAAGTGAAGGGGGTGTACAATTAAGAGTTAATGATGTTTGTCATTCTTGGGGGGAACAAGGACACTGGAAGCAGGAATGCCCAGTGAGGCCCTGTGCACTTGGGAATAGAGGGGCCAGCATGAGGCAATCAAATATTGAGAAGGAGACCAGGCAATTCCCAGGCAGTCCACAATGACAGGAGATAGGAGACTCAGAAAATACTGTGGAAATGGGGGTAAATTTATGGGATGTAGATTTGGATTTGAAGGGCAGGTAATGGCAAATATAGAAGGCTTAGAAGTTCCCTTTCTAGTGGATACTGGAGCCACCCTTTCCCTTTTAAAGTTTGAGCCTAAAGGATGCAAGTCACCAGATAAAATAATGATGCAAGGAGTAGCGGGAAAAGGCGAACGAATGTTATCTAAGCCCTTATTGCTTACTATTGGAGGTAAAAGAGCGTGGGGATGTATTATAATTTCCACAGACGCGCCCATGTGCCTTTTAGGGAGAGATCTCCTGCAAGCCTTGGATACTCAGATCTGCTTACAGCCAGAAGAGGTGGAATTAATAATTATGGGCTCATGTGTTCTGGCTAAGACACCAGAACCAGAGTCGACTAATCTGCAAATTCCAACAAGGTTAGAATCAGTTCCTAAACGGTTATGGAGCTCTTCAGGAATGGATGTGGGACTACTGAAATCAGCTAGTCCAGTCTCGATAAAAACAAAGGGGGGATTGCCTCCTGCAGTTAAGCAATACCCTATCCCAAAGGAAGCAGAGAAGAGCATCCAAAAACAAATCAATCATTATTTGAAACTGGGTATCCTTAGAGTCTGTGAATCCCCGTACAACACCCCAATTCTGCCAGTTAAAAAGAACAGGCAAGATTCTGATGGTGATCCAGAGTATCAGTTTATACAAGACTTAGGGGCTATAAACCAACAGGTAGTTGCTCCACATCCAGTAGTCCCTAACCCATCAACCATTTTACTACAGATACCCCTTTGGGCAACTTATTTTACTGTGATTGACCTAACGGCAGCTTTTTTTAGTATACCGATAGCTGAAGATAGCCAAGATCTCTTGGCTTTCACTTGGAAGGGACAACAATTAACTTGGACAAGGCTGCCACAGGGATTTACTGGGTCTCTGACTATTCTTTTGCGTATACTCAAAAATGACCTCTCAGATATCGAACTTCCAGGACATTCTGTATTAATACAATATGTAGATGATATGTTATTAGCAAGTAAAGATTATGAGACATTTTTAAAAGACACTGTTTCTCCATGTAACGCTCTTGCAGAAAAAGGGCATCAGGCATCTCTGTCTAAACTCCAGCTGTGTCAAAGAGAGGTAAAATATTTGGGTTTTATCTTAAAAGAAGGACACAGGTTAGTTGATCCAGAACGAGTAAAGACAATTCTTGATATGCCTCGTCCTGTAACAAAAAAACAACACGGGATTTTTAGGAGCTGTAGGATTTTGCCAACCGTGGATTCCTGGGTTAGCAGAACTTACTAAGCCTTTAGTGCAGGCAACAAAAAAGGAGGAGATAGAGCCTGGGGCCTGGGGCCCAGAAAGGGAGAAAGCTTTTACATCTGTGAAAAAAGCGTTGGTTTCAGCCCCTGCTCTAGGGTTACCAGATTATAGCAAACCATTGGAATTATTTGTCCATGAACGACAGGGAGTAGCAAGTGGGGTACTCACCCAAAAACTAGGCCCTCACCACAGACCAGTGGCCTATTACTCCACGCAACTAGATGAGGTAGCTAAAGGCACTCCAGGATGCATCAGAGCAATAGCAGCTACGGCAGCTCTTACTGAAAAAAACATGACCTGTAGTTTTGGGTCACTCATTAACTGTGTATGTGCCACAGGGGTAAAAGCCTTACTGAAGGAAATCATACCCAGGTATAGAGTCCCAGAAGCCATGGATTCAGATAGGGGTGCCCATTTTATGGCAAGCATAATCACTCAATTATATAAATCATTAGGAATAAAAAGAAACCTATGTACCCCTTATCACCCACAATCTTCAGGACAAGTAGAAAGAACGAATAGCACATTAAAAGAAAAAATAGCAAGAATATGCAAACGTGCTAGCCTAAAATGGCCAGAAGCATTTAACTTGGCTCTATGGGATGTTTGAAATGTCCCACGGCAACCCATAGGACTAACACCAGCAGAAATTCTCTTTGGGAAACATTGAGCTGTACTAGGGACTTGTTATGCCAGCTAAGACTAGCCTGTTAGAGATGGACAACTAACCCAGTATGTTCTAACTATGCAAAAAGGTTTGAAAATCTTTGAAATAAATAAATATATGCTCAATGATATCAATCCACACCACCTGAAATACAAGTGCTTGGTATACAGCCTGGGGATGAAGTTTTAGTTAAAGTATTTTCACAAAAATCCAAGTTAAAACCTAAATGGAACGGGCCATATACTGTCATACTGTGTTCTTATTTTGCTGTTCAAGTTGAACTGTACTTGTACATGTTAAAAAAAGAATGTGTATGTGTAAGAACACTTTGTAATCTTACATTCATAGATGGCATTGTTGTAGATACAAGTAATTAATTACTCAAATATTTGTATTTGTAACATTACCCAAAATTATGGGATGCGACTTTAATCATTCAGCTCCTATTAGATCTTATCAATTGTTACAATCTAATTATACATTAATTCAAAATTTACTACCTAACCCCATTGGAAAGAATCTCACACTAGTGAAGAAACTACTACAACATGACAGCCTGCGTCGACTGCTAGAACGTACCCGAAACAATGGACAAAAAACCCTCTAATCACCATTCATCATGAAGCAGAAGAGATGCACCACGTCTCGGAAAGGATAAAAAGGGATGGAGAACATCATGGCTGGGAAATTCTTCTAGGGTGGTCACCAACTACAACAGCGATTTATAATCACGTGTTGCACCCACTAGTAGTTGTGTTAACTTTAACTGTGTTATGCCTATTGCTTACGATCATATTATGCATAAGATTATGGAACGTGATAGCACGCCTTGAAAGGCTTCGAGAACTCTGTTTCAAGTATTAGCAGGGATGCTTCATAAAAACAAAGCGGGGAACTGTTAAAGAATAGCGAACTGAAACTGTCTAGAGGTAGCCGCTTAGCACAACTTCTCTAAAACTTGCTTAGCATGAGGAGCTAAATTTGCTGAAGCCTTAGGCCGCACTTAGCGAAAACAATGAACTTTTACTTAGTCCAGTAAGAAAAGGGCCTCAGAGCTGGTTCCAGCTGGGAAGATAAGGAAGTTACAAGCAGTCTGCATTCCTGCATCTCACACTCCCAAAGGGAGGGTGTCTGCATTCCTGCGTCTCACACTCCCAAAGGGAGGGTGTCAAGGCTTTGAAGTAAGACCAGTGCAGGGCATTAGGACCTTGAGGGGCAAAGCCTTAGCTCACTGCTGGGGCAGTGTTCATTGTTATGATTTAGAATCACCTCCTCCTCAGGACCTTGAGACACAACAGTAAGACCCCACAAAAACAGAGGTACAACCGTCAGCAGAGACTGCAAAAAACAAAAATAAGGAGAAAAACAGCTTACCTCAGAATGACAATGAGACCCAATGAGGACCAAAAAATTACTATTGGTCTAACTACCACGTGAAGGGTGGGAAATGTACGTTGAAAAAACATAAATTGCCCAGGATTTGTTTATGTTAGGGTCCCTCTTCGGAGGCACCCAGCTCGAGCTGTAATTACTGCACGCGCGTCATTAATATTTAATTCTTTAATTTGTTTTGATTTGGCTCTGAATTTTTCTGCGGAAACCTAGCGTCGAGCCCTCTTATGGTGGCCAACAAGCCTAATTTCCATAGAATTTCCATAACAATAACTGGGCATGGGCGCGGGAGCATTTGAGCCAGGAGGGAGGGAGGAAAGAAACCTGCCGAACGTAACACTTGTGCTAGCAGATACTAGTACCCCGGACTGTGCTCCAAAAGTTTCTGCTCCACCTGATATACCTGATGATCTCTGTCATTACTTCTCCTTCTCCTCCTCCTTCTCCCTCTACTCCATTGGCTGCCGGACTCTATCCTATGATCCCCAACGTGCTGACTAACCCTGCCGCTTTACAGCCGGGGGGAAAGGGAGGGGCCAGTCCCCCTCCTCCTGTGCTGCGGGTATTTACTAATCAGCCCTGGCACCCCGGCCATCTCGCCTTATGGGGGGGGAAAATGCAGAGATTAAGAAAAGATGCAGGGCGATGTGTCCAGTTATTTTCTAATATCTGCACTGGGCACAACCCAAACTGGAGTGATACCCAAATTCTTTTGAGGGAATTATTTCAACCAAATGAAGGGGATAAGATAATTAAAGATGCGGAAGAAGCGCAGCAAGCCGGGGGAAATAGAAACCTCTGGCTAGCAAATGATCCAAATTGGGATTATAATAATGCAGGAGATAGAGCTGTGTGTCCAACAGGACTTTGAAATTTAGTAGAAGTAATTAGAGCATGCAGAGAGTTAGGAGTAAATTGGACTAGAGTGCAAGAATGCAGACAGTGATTAGATGAACACCCCCATGACTTCTGGGGACTTTTGCGGTAAGCCCCGCTAAAATAGGGAGGAATGACCCCACAAAACTTCAATGATGCTCTCGCAATTAGTGTTTTTATAGATCAAGCAGCCCCTGATACACAAAAGTATTTTAAAGAGCATATGGCAGGCTGGCAAGGGGAGGGGCGCGGAAGAACCAGGGGAGATAGATGGAATCAAAGTGAAGGGGGTGTACAATTAAGAGTTAATGATGTTTGTCATTCTTGGGGGGAACAAGGACACTGGAAGCAGGAATGCCCAGTGAGGCCCTGTGCACTTGGGAATAGAGGGGCCAGCATGAGGCAATCAAATATTGAGAAGGAGACCAGGCAATTCCCAGGCAGTCCACAATGACAGGAGATAGGAGACTCAGAAAATACTGTGGAAATGGGGGTAAATTCATGGGATGTAGATTTGGATTTGAAGGGCAGGTAATGGCAAATATAGAAGGCTTAGAAGTTCCCTTTCTAGTGGATACTGGAGCCACCCTTTCCCTTTTAAAGTTTGAGCCTAAAGGATGCAAGTCACCAGATAAAATAATGATGCAAGGAATAGCGGGAAAAGGCGAACGAATGTTATCTAAGCCCTTATTGCTTACTATTGGAGGTAAAAGAGCGTGGGGATGTATTATAATTTCCACAGACGCGCCCATGTGCCTTTTAGGGAGAGATCTCCTGCAAGCCTTGGATACTCAGATCTGCTTACAGCCAGAAGAGGTGGAATTAATAATTATGGGCTCATGTGTTCTGGCTAAGACACCAGAACCAGAGTCGACTAATCTGCAAATTCCAACAAGGTTAGAATCAGTTCCTAAACGGTTATGGAGCTCTTCAGGAATGGATGTGGGACTACTGAAATCAGCTAGTCCAGTCTCGATAAAAACAAAGGGGGGATTGCCTCCTGCAGTTAAGCAATACCCTATCCCAAAGGAAGCAGAGAAGAGCATCCAAAAACAAATCAATCATTATTTGAAACTGGGTATCCTTAGAGTCTGTGAATCCCCGTACAACACCCCAATTCTGCCAGTTAAAAAGAACAGGCAAGATTCTGATGGTGATCCAGAGTATCAGTTTATACAAGACTTAAGGGCTATAAACCAACAGGTAGTTGCTCCACATCCAGTAGTCCCTAACCCATCAACCATTTTACTACAGATACCCCTTTGGGCAACTTATTTTACTGTGATTGACCTAACGGCAGCTTTTTTTAGTATACCGATAGCTGAAGATAGCCAAGATCTCTTGGCTTTCACTTGGAAGGGACAACAATTAACTTGGACAAGGCTGCCACAGGGATTTACTGGGTCTCTGACTATTCTTTTGCGTATACTCAAAAATGACCTCTCAGATATCGAACTTCCAGGACATTCTGTAGTAATACAATATGTAGATGATATGTTATTAGCAAGTAAAGATTATGAGACATTTTTAAAAGACACTGTTTCTCCATGTAACGCTCTTGCAGAAAAAGGGCATCAGGCATCTCTGTCTAAACTCCAGCTGTGTCAAAGAGAGGTAAAATATTTGGGTTTTATCTTAAAAGAAGGACACAGGTTAGTTGATCCAGAACGAGTAAAGACAATTCTTGATATGCCTCGTCCTGTAACAAAAAAACAACACGGGATTTTTAGGAGCTGTAGGATTTTGCCAACCGTGGATTCCTGGGTTAGCAGAACTTACTAAGCCTTTAGTGCAGGCAACAAAAAAGGAGGAGATAGAGCCTGGGGCCTGGGGCCCAGAAAGGGAGAAAGCTTTTACATCTGTGAAAAAAGCGTTGGTTTCAGCCCCTGCTCTAGGGTTACCAGATTATAGCAAACCATTGGAATTATTTGTCCATGAACGACAGGGAGTAGCAAGTGGGGTACTCACCCAAAAACTAGGCCCTCACCATAGACCAGTGGCCTATTATTCCACGCAACTAGATGAGGTAGCTAAAGGCACTCCAGGATGCATCAGAGCAATAGCAGCTACGGCAGCTCTTACTGAAAAAAACATGACCTGTAGTTTTGGGTCACTCATTAACTGTGTATGTGCCACAGGGGTAAAAGCCTTACTGAAGGAAATCATACCCAGGTATAGAGTCCCAGAAGCCATGGATTCAGATAGGGGTGCCCATTTTATGGCAAGCATAATCACTCAATTATATAAATCATTAGGAATAAAAAGAAACCTATGTACCCCTTATCACCCACAATCTTCAGGACAAGTAGAAAGAACGAATAGCACATTAAAAGAAAAAATAGCAAGAATATGCAAACGTGCTAGCCTAAAATGGCCAGAAGCATTTAACTTGGCTCTATGGGATGTTTGAAATGTCCCACGGCAACCCATAGGACTAACACCAGCAGAAATTCTCTTTGGGAAACATTTAGCTGTACTAGGGACTTGTTATGCCAGCTAAGACTAGCCTGTTAGAGATGGACAACTAACCCAGTATGTTCTAACTATGCAAAAAGGTTTGAAAATCTTTGAAATAAATAAATATATGCTCAATGATATCAATCCACACCACCTGAAATAGAAGTGCTTGGTATACAGCCTGGGGATGAAGTTTTAGTTAAGGTATTTTCACAAAAATCCAAGTTAAAACCTAAATGGAACGGGCCATATACTGTCATACTGTGTTCTTATTTTGCTGTTCAAGTTGAACTGTACTTGTACATGTTAAAAAAAGAATGTGTATGTGTAAGAACACTTTGTAATCTTACATTCATAGATGGCATTGGTGTAGATACAAGTAATTAATTACTCAAATATTTGTATTTGTAACATTACCCAAAATTATGGGATGCGACTTTAATCATTCAGCTCCTATTAGATCTTATCAATTGTTACAATCTAATTATACATTAATTCAAAATTTACTACCTAACCCCATTGGAAAGAATCTCACACTAGTGAAGAAACTACTACAACATGACAGCCTGCGTCGACTGCTAGAACGTACCCGAAACAATGGACAAAAAACCCTCTAATCACCATTCATCATGAAGCGGAAGAGATGCACCACGTCTCGGAAAGGATAAAAAGGGATGGAGAACATCATGGCTGGGAAATTCTTCTAGGGTGGTCACCAACTACAACAGCGATTTATAATCACGTGTTGCACCCACTAGTAGTTGTGTTAACTTTAACTGTGTTATGCCTATTGCTTACGATCATATTATGCATAAGATTATGGAACGTGATAGCACACCTTGAAAGGCTTCGAGAACTCTGTTTCAAGTATTAGCAGGGATGCTTCATAAAAACAAAGCGGGGAACTGTTAAAGAATAGCGAACTGAAACTGTCTAGAGGTAGCCGCTTAGCACAACTTCTCTAAAACTTGCTTAGCATGAGGAGCTAAATTTGCTGAAGCCTTAGGCCGCACTTAGCGAAACTAATGAACTTTTACTTAGTCCAGTAAGAAAAGGGCCTCAGAGCTGGTTCCAGCTGGGAAGATAAGGAAGTTACAAGCAGTCTGCATTCCTGCGTCTCACACTCCCAAAGGGAGGGTGTCAAGGCTTTGAAGTAAGACCAGTGCAGGGCATTAGGACCTTGAGGGGCAAAGCCTTAGCTCACTGCTGGGGCAGTGTTCATTGTTATGATTTAGAATCACCTCCTCCTCAGGACCTTGAGACACAACAGTAAGACCCCACAAAAACAGAGGTACAACCGTCAGCAGAGACTGCAAAAAACAAAAATAAGGAGAAAAACAGCTTACCTCAGAATGACAATGAGACACAATGAGGACCAAAAAATTACTATTGGTCTAACTACCACGTGAAGGGTGGGAAATGTACGTTGAAAAAACTATAATTGCCCAGGATTTGTTTATGTTAGGGTCCCTCTTCGGAGGCACCCAGCTCGAGCTGTAATTACTGCACGCACGTCATTAATATTTAATTCTTTAATTTGTTTTGATTTGGCTCTGAATTTTTCTGCGGAAACCTAGCGTCAAGCCCTCTTATGGTGGCCAACAAGCCTAATTTCCATAGAATTTCCATAACAATAACTGGGCATGGGCGCGGGAGCATTTGAGCCAGGAGGGAGGGAGGAAAGAAACCTGCCGAACGTAACACTTGTGCTAGCAGATACTAGTACCCCGGACTGTGCTCCAAAAGTTTCTGCTCCACCTGATATACCTGATGATCTCTGTCATTACTTCTCCTTCTCCTCCTCCTTCTCCCTCTACTCCATTGGCTGCCGGACTCTATCCTATGATCCCCAACGTGCTGACTAACCCTGCCGCTTTACAGCCGGGGGGAAAGGGAGGGGCCAGTCCCCCTCCTCCTGTGCTGCGGGTATTTACTAATCAGCCCTGGGACCCTGGCCATCTCGCCTTATGGGGGGGGAAATGCAGAGATTAAGAAAAGATGCAGGGCGATGTGTCCAGTTATTTTCTAATATCTGCACTGGGCACAACCCAAACTGGAGTGATACCCAAATTCTTTTGAGGGAATTATTTCAACCAAATGAAGGGGATAAGATAATTAAAGATGCGGAAGAAGCGCAGCAAGCCGGGGGAAATAGAAACCTCTGGCTAGCAAATGATCCAAATTGGGATTATAATAATGCAGGAGATAGAGCTGTGTGTCCAACAGGACTTTGAAATTTAGTAGAAGTAATTAGAGCATGCAGAGAGTTAGGAGTAAATTGGACTAGAGTGCAAGAATGCAGACAGTGATTAGATGAACACCCCCATGACTTCTGGGGACTTTTGCGGTAAGCCCCGCTAAAATAGGGAGGAATGACCCCACAAAACTTCAATGATGCTCTCGCAATTAGTGTTTTTATAGATCAAGCAGCCCCTGATACACAAAAGTATTTTAAAGAGCATATGCCAGGCTGGCAAGGGGAGGGGCGCGGAAGAACCAGGGGAGATAGATGGAATCAAAGTGAAGGGGGTGTACAATTAAGAGTTAATGATGTTTGTCATTCTTGGGGGGAACAAGGACACTGGAAGCAGGAATGCCCAGTGAGGCCCTGTGCACTTGGGAATAGAGGGGCCAGCATGAGGCAATCAAATATTGAGAAGGAGACCAGGCAATTCCCAGGCAGTCCACAATGACAGGAGATAGGAGACTCAGAAAATACTGTGGAAATGGGGGTAAATTCATGGGATGTAGATTTGGATTTGAAGGGCAGGTAATGGCAAATATAGAAGGCTTAGAAGTTCCCTTTCTAGTGGATACTGGAGCCACCCTTTCCCTTTTAAAGTTTGAGCCTAAAGGATGCAAGTCACCAGATAAAATAATGATGCAAGGAATAGCGGGAAAAGGCGAACGAATGTTATCTAAGCCCTTATTGCTTACTATTGGAGGTAAAAGAGCGTGGGGATGTATTATAATTTCCACAGACGCGCCCATGTGCCTTTTAGGGAGAGATCTCCTGCAAGCCTTGGATACTCAGATCTGCTTACAGCCAGAAGAGGTGGAATTAATAATTATGGGCTCATGTGTTCTGGCTAAGACACCAGAACCAGAGTCGACTCATCTGCAAATTCCAACAAGGTTAGAATCAGTTCCTAAACGGTTATGGAGCTCTTCAGGAATGGATGTGGGACTACTGAAATCAGCTAGTCCAGTCTCGATAAAAACAAAGGGGGGATTGCCTCCTGCAGTTAAGCAATACCCTATCCCAAAGGAAGCAGAGAAGAGCATCCAAAAACAAACCGATCATTACCTGAAACTGGGTATCCTTAGAGTCTGTGAATCCCCGTACAACACCCCAATTCTGCCAGTTAAAAAGAACAGACAAGACTCTGATGGTGATCCAGAGTATCGCTTTGTACAAGACTTGAGGGCTATAAACCAACAGGTAGTTGCTCCACATCCAGTAGTCCCCGACCCATCAACCATTTTACTACAGATACCCCTTTGGGCAACTTATTTTACTGTGATCGACCTAACAGCAGCCTTTTTTAGTATACCGATAGCTGAAGATAGCCAAGATCTCCTGGCTTTCACTTGGAAGGGACAACAATTAACTTGGACGAGGCTGCCACAGGGATTTACTGGGTCTCTGACTATTCTTTCGCACAAACTCAAAAATGACCTCTCAGATATCGAACTTCCAGGACATTCTGTAGTAATACAATATGTAGATGATTTGTTATTAGCAAGTAAAGATTAACACTCTTGCAGAAAAAGGGCATCGAGCATCTCTGTCTAAACTCCAGCTGTGTCAAAGAGAGGTAAAATATTTGGGTTTTATCTTAAAAGAAGGACACAGGTTAGTTGATCCAGAACGAGTAAAGACAATTCTTGATATGCCTCGTCCTGTAACAAAAAAACAACACGGGATTTTTAGGAGCTGTAGGATTTTGCCAACCGTGGATTCCTGGGTTAGCAGAACTTACTAAGCCTTTAGTGCAGGCAACAAAAAAGGAGGAGATAGAGCCTGGGGCCTGGGGCCCAGAAAGGGAGAAAGCTTTTACATCTGTGAAAAAAGCGTTGGTTTCAGCCCCTGCTCTAGGGTTACCAGATTATAGCAAACCATTGGAATTATTTGTCCATGAACGACAGGGAGTAGCAAGTGGGGTACTCACCCAAAAACTAGGCCCTCACCACAGACCAGTGGCCTATTATTCCACGCAGCTAGATGAGGTAGCTAAAGGCACTCCAGGATGCATCAGAGCAATAGCAGCTATGGCAGCTCTTACTGAAAAAAACATGACCTGTAGTTTTGGGTCACTCATTGACTGTGTATGTGCCACATGAAGTAGAACTGTCAATGAAACAATACGTGACTCAAGCACTATCCCCACAGAGAGCTCACCGCTATCAACTGATAATACTGCATGCAGATAATGGGACCTTAAAGAGATGCAACATCTTAAATCCAGCAACACTATTGCCTCTACCTGAGGATGGAGAACCACATCATTCCTGTGAGCAGGTGATCGTCAGCTCGAGCAAGCCCCGGGAGGACCTTAAAGACGAACCTTTGGGAAACCCAGACTTAGTTCCGTTTACAGATGGATCATCCTAGTATTTGGACGGAAGGCACCACTCCGGCTATGCTGTCACTAACCTCTTTGAGGTACTTGAGGCCAATCCTTTGTCTCTGTCTGTAAGTGCTCAAGGAGCAGAATTAATAGCATTGACCCAAGCAGTAAAAATTGGTAAGAACCTGCAGGTAAATATCTATACCGATTCTAAATATGCATTTGGAGTAGGTCATGTAACAGGGATGTTATGGAAAGAGCGAGGATTCTTTTCGTCATCAGGAAAGAAATTAGCTAATGGAGAAGAAATACGTAATTTGCTGGAAGCAGTCCAACTGCCCAAAGAAATTGCTGTAATACACTGCCCAGCCCATACTAAAGACACTACAGAAATTAGCAGAGGAAATGCTTTAGCCGACGCTGCTGCGAAGGCTGCAGCTCGACAACCTCTGAGAGAATGTATGGGGGCAGTTCCAAGGATGGACCAGAGTGAATGGCCAATTTTAATAGACCCCAAAACCACGTATGAAAAAGACTGCTCAGTGGAAGAGAAAAAACAATGGGAGCAGTGGGAAGCAAAACAAAGTGATGATGGAATATGGACACTTGGAAGAAAACCAATTCTACCAAAAAAAAAAATATTTAATTACTATAGCTAGGTGGTTTCACGATAAAGCTCTTGGGGGAGCGGAGGCAATAGCTAAGCAGGTACAGAAAGTATGGGCTGCTCCAGGAATCTACGCGGCTGCAAAAAGAATAACAAATAGCTGCCCGACCTGCCAGAAGTTTTCAAATAACAAGCCAAGCTCAGAGTTAGGGGGACGGTCATGGGCCTACTTCCCTTTCCAAAAGCTACAAATAGATTATGCGGATATGCCATCTGCCAATGGCTACAAACACTTGTTAGTGATAGTAGATCAGTTATCAGGCTGGGTAGAAGCTTTCCCAACAAGAAAGGCCGACACACGGGGAGTGGTAAAAGCCTTACTGAAGGAAATCATATCCAGGTATGGGGTCCCAGAAGCCACTGATTCAGACAGGGGTGCCCATTTTACGGCAAGCATAATCACTCAGTTATAGAAATCATTAGGCATAAAAAGAAACCTACAACCCCTTATCACCCACAATCTTCAGGACAAGTAGAAAGAATGAATAGAACACTAAAAGGAAAAATAGCAAGAATATGCGCACATGCTAGCCTAAAATGGCTGGGTAGGACTTTTCCCAACAAGAACGGCTGACACAGGGCGGGTAGTAAAAGCCTTACTGAAAGAAATCATACCCAGGTACAGAGTCCCAGAAGCCACTGATTCAGACAGGGGTGTCCATTTTATGGCAAGCATAATCAGTCAGTTTTATAAATCAGGAGGAATAATGAACTTTTACCTAGTTCAGTAAGAAAAGGGACTGAGAGCTGGTTCAAGCTGGAATGATAAGGGAGTTGCAAGCAGTTCGCATTCCTGTGCTTCACGCTCTGGGAGGGAGGATGTCAAGGCTTTGAAATAAGGCCTACTTGGGCACCAGGACCCTGGGAAACAAAGCCTCCTCTCATTGCTGAAACAGTGTTAATTAGGGGGTCTGGACTATCTCGGGGTCTGGATTATATCCCTTCATCAGGACCTTGGCAGATAACACCTATTGTCACTGCTGGGGCAGTGCTAATTGCTGGAACAACACCTCTTTGTCAGGGCCTGGAGAGACAAGGGCGGGACCCGAGGAACCAAGACACATCTGTCAACAAAAACCATAACAGTAAAGATAAACAGCCTGCCTAGGCACAGGGATGAGACCCAATAAGGAGCAGGAGACTCCAGGCCCAAATATTACTATTGGTCCAAACTACTGCCTGAGGGGGGGAGAGCTTACATTGGAAGGTATAATTGCCCAGGCATTTCTTTGTTTGGGGTCCCTCTTCGGAGACACCCAGCTCGAGCTGTAATTACCGCACGCGTGTCATTAAAATTTCATTATTTCATTTGCTTTGATTTGGCGCCAAACTTTTCTGCGGGAACCTAGGGTCAGGCCCTGTTATGGTGGCTGACAAGCCTCATTTCCATAACACCGAGCCCGGGGCCCGTCCCCGTGTCCGGGGGGTCCCGCCTCGCCCTCACCTCTCCTCTCCAGCGCAGCCCTCCTGTACTCCATGTATCTCCACTGCCACTCCATGCAGCTCTTCTCCAGGTAGTGCTTCAGCCTCTCAGGCTCATTCTCTGCCTCCCACTTCCTCTTGGTGATTAGCGCAGCAGCATACGCCATGACGAATGTCAGCGTGTCCTTGTCAAAGGCGATGAAATCCTTCCCGTCGTAGGCATCCCGCAGAAACCCCCAGATCCCACCGTCCTCCAGGAGCTCACAGCCGTACGTGCGCTGCACTGTGTGATACCCTGAGACACAAGCAGGGAGACGGGGGCTCAGGGGCAGCCCCGGCCCCGCACAGGGGCTTGGACACGGCACCCAGCGCAGGGCCGGGGGCACCCCAGACCCGCAGCCCCCAGCACTGACAGCGAGCAGCTGCCGCTGGGAGCCCCGGCCCGCGCTCACCCCCGCTCTGGTTGTAGCGCTTCTGCAGTGTGTCCAGCTCCACTCAGTAAGACTAATGATTGCCATATGCGTTCTGGGGCTGCCTGTCCCAGTGGTCCTGACCCTCCTGCTCCATCCAGGCCGCACCCGGCACCGCCCTCTGCGTCTCGCTGTCGTAGCCATCGATGAGCTCTCCGTCCACGTAGCCCACGGAGACGAAGGCGGGCAGCCCCGGGCTGGGCTCCGTCACGGCGGTGTGGAAGTAGCGCAGGGAGTGGGGGCCTGCGGGGACACGGGGGGTGGTGAGGGGCCGGGGGGGGCACGTTGGGGGGCATCCGGGGGATCAAGATGTCCCGGGGGGAGAAGTCGGGGGGGTCGGGGGGGGCAGCACGTCCCGGGGGGCAGGTCAGGGGGGCAGCACGACACAGGGGGGGCACGTCGGGGGGGCAGCACATTCCGGGAGGGCAGGTCGGGGGGCTCCGGGGGGGCAGCACGTCCCGGGGGGAAGATCGGGGGGGCAGCACCTCCCGGGGGCGGTTGCAGGCCGGTCCGTGGGGCCGCTGATGGGGAGCCCGGCGCCGGGGGAGGGGCAGAGGGGGGCCCGGGGGCCCCGCCCGCACTCACCGCTCGCCACCGCCGCCGCCGCCGCCCAGCAGCAGCAGCCCCGGCCCCAGCGCCCGCCCCGCTACCGCCTCCTCGCTGCCAGCGCCCTCGCCCTCACCCGGCGCCGAAGCCCACGGCGGCCACGCCCCCGCGCCGCCATTGGCTCCGCTGCGGCGCACCGCCATTGGCTGCGCTCTGTCCCGCCCGCCAATAGCGGCTCTCGTCGGCTGAGGCGTCCCCAGGCGCTGGGCAGATCCCGGCGCGGCAGGTTGGGAGAAGCGACAGCGAGGGCGCTTGCGGAGGGCGCTGCGCAGCGCCGAGCCGCGGCTCCCGCTCCGCCTTGTCGCACGGCCATTGGCCCCGCCGGCGGCCGCCCGCCAATGGCGAGGCGCGGCAGCGGTGACGCCCCCGGGCGCCGGGCGGATCTCCGCGGAGCGCGTGGTGGGCGGGAGCGCGGAGGCGATGTGGGAGGCCGAGGCCGATGTGGGGACGGAGACGACGTGGGGATGGGGATGCCATGGGGATGGGGCCACTGGGGGGATGGGACGCCGTGGGGCTGGAGACGATGTGGGGATGGGGACACCGTGGGGCTGGAGATGGAGTTGGCTCTGTCACAGGGACAGGGGGACACTGTGGGGATGGGGATGATGGGGGGATGGGGACGATGTGGGGACGGGGACGCCATGGAGATGGGGACGATGTGGGGACGGGGACACCATTGGGATGGGGATGGAGTTGGCTCTGTCACAGGGGGGGACGCGGAGCCAGCAGTGGGAGCTCAGGGAGTGGCGCCCATCGAAGGCCGAGTGCTGGTAGGTGGTCCCCGGCCCACCCCGGCACCCATAGGTCTACTGGAAGATGTGGAAACCTGCCCAAGGTGGCACCCATGGGTGAGGAGCTGCCCAGGGCCCCAGGCGTCTAGCCCCGTTGCACCCCTGGAGCCAGGCATCCAATCCCATCAGCACCCACACCCATCCATGTGTTGTCCGAAAAGCGGATTCGTTGCCCGGTGTGCAATAAGCCAATAATTACACACTCAGGAGAGACATTTGTTTATTTATTTCAGAGTTGCGCAAGCCTGGGTGCTCGGTGGTTTCCCACAAATCGAGCACACACACCCCAACTTTTCAAGTAGCATTTATACAAACAAATTGCCAGATTTGCGACTTTCCCTTTTACACTGATTGGTTAGTGATTTCTTCATTCCCTGGGTCCCACCCCTGCTTCTCAAGGTCCTGATCAATTAACACTGCCCCAGCTAGGTCAGTAGATGTTATCTCCCAAGGTCCTGAGGAAGAGGACATAATCCAGACCCCTTAATTAACACAGTTTCAACAGTGAGAGGAGGCTTTGCTTCCCAAGGTCCTGGCGCCCAAACAGGCCTTATTTCACAGCCTTGACATCCTCCCTTTCGGAGAGTGGGGCACAGGAATGCAGACTGCTTGTAACTCCCTTATCTTTCCAGCCTGCACCAGCTCTGGGGCCCTTTCTTACCGAACTAGGAGCGTGGCCTAAGGCTTCAGCAAATTTAGCTACTCATGCTAAGCAAGTGTGTGGCTACTCATGCTAAGCAAATTCTGTCTAAGATAGAAGTTATCCAAATCTACCTACTTCAAACATTCTTTCTGAGCTTCTCAGGGTTGTCTTGTAACAATTGCACCCATGTTATCACCCATGGGCCCAGGTGGCCACCCATCAGCACCTGTGACCACCCATGGACCCAGGTGTCCAGCCCCATTGCACCCGTGTTATCACACATGGGCCCAGGTGGCGGCCCCATCAGCACCCACCACCACCCATGGACCCAGGTGTCGACCCCCTTTGCACCCATGGACTCAGGCGTGAGGTCACATCACCACCCCTGAACCCAGGCCCCCCACCCCATTGCACCCATGGTCCCAGCCCCCTGGCCCATTGCACCTGTGTCCCCAGCCCCCCACCCCATTGCACCCACGTCCCCAGGCCCCTGCCCCTGCCCCATTACGCCCATATCCGGAGCTTCCCCGACTCATTGCACCCATATCCCCAGCCCCCTGCCCCTTTGCGCCCATGTCCCCAGGCCCCTGCCAATTGCAACCACCTCCCCAGGCCCCCTGCCCCATTGCACCCACATCCCCAGGCCCCCGCCCTATTGCACCCATATCCCAGGCCCCCACCCCATTGCACCCATATCCCCAGCCCCCTGGCCCACGCAGATGGGGCCACACTGCAGCAAGCCCAGCGCAGGCCCCCAAGCTGCCTGGCAGCTGCAGCACAGCACACAGGAGCAGAGACCAAGGGTGCTGGCTTGGTGCAGCCGGCAGAAGAGAAGGCGTAGGGGGATCTCACTGCTGCCTGCAAGTGCCTAACGGGAGCGTGCAGAGAGCATGGAGCCAGAGACGTCCTGAGGGGCCTGGGGACAGGTTGAGGGCAACGGCACGGCTTGTGGCAGGGAAAAGTCCCCTCAGAGACTGCAAATGGCCTTGGAAGCCGAATGGTGGTGCAACACTGGAGCAGGGTGCCAGGGCTGTGCGGGAATCCATCGCCAGAGACAGTCAGAGCTCGACCCTGACAGGCCCTGCGAAACCTCCTCTGCTTGCCTCCACTTGCAGCAGGAGGTTGCAGCAGACACCTCCGGAAGACCCTTCCCACCCCAGCTGCTCTCTCACTCTGCGACTGCTTGTAGGGCTTTCTCTGCAGCCCTGACTGCCTTCCTTGGCAGCGCCTGCACTAGTCTTTCTCCTGACAGTTCCCTGACACCAAGTAACACAGCGGGAACAGCTGCCGAGGGTTTATTTGGAGCAGCACATGGGCTGTGGGACACGACGCAGTAGCATTGCTGTAGCAGCCAGGAGAGAGCCTCCGTCGCTCTGCCTCTTTGCTCTGCGCCATCTCCCATCTCGGGCCACCTGTCTGGCAGCTGCATCCTCGCGCTGTTCCTCTCACTGCCCTGAGTCACAGCGGCAGCTAAAAGCTCTGCGCAGAGCCCGAAGCGCTGCCCTGAGCCGCAATGGCCATCGCCTGGAAGGCGCAGCATGCGGGAGGGCGGTGATGCCTGTGGAGGAAGGAGAGCCGTGGGCGAGGGGCTGGGCAAGTGCAGGGCAAGCCTGAGGGTCTCTGGCTGCGGGGGAGGCCTCCGCCTTTGTTCCTGTGCTGGCTGATGGGGCCAGAGGCACACTGTCCCCCGCATCCTGGCAGCCTCCCGCCAGAGCAGATGCCGCTGCCTCGGCTCCTCGGGGCACTGCTGGGGCCAGAGGCGTGCTCTGCAGGTCACCAGCTGCCTCCCTGGCAGCATCTCTGCCCTTCACAACGGGTGAGCAGGGCACCTCCTCAGGACACGGCTGTGGGTCTGCCAAGAGGCTCCTGAGGCTCGGTCTGACCCAGCTCATGACCAAGGCCATGTTTTCCTCCAGCTCCTCCCATTCCAAAGGCTCTTCATCAACATCCTCTTCCTCATCGCTCCACTCCACGCCAGCATCCTCTGGCACTTCCCAGACTCTCTTCCCAGCTCCCAGCTCCCGCGCCCTCCCGCAGGGCCGGAGGGAAGACGATGACTTGTGCTCCTCTTTGGGCTCACAGGCAACCTGCATGGGGAGAGCAGGAACACAGCCCTGTGTGATATCAGCTGGCCATGCTCAGCATCCTGGTGCCCTGGGATATAGGAGGGGGCAAAGGGTTTGGGGTGGGGGGATGCTGTGAGTGGCCGCGAGCCCCAAGGGGAGGCACATGCAGCTGGCTGGGCAATGGCACAAGGCTTGTCTTGGGGCCGTAGCAGCAGGGCTGGGCCGGGGGCCACGACGGGCAGCGGGGGATGGAGGTGGCCGGGTACGTGGCACAAGGGGGCTGGCTCGCTGGCTGTGGGAGGCGGCTGCTGCTGGGGCTGCCCCTGCCCTCCTTGCTCAGCATCCATGCCCCAGGGCTGGATGCTGTGCAGGCCGGGGAGGGCACGTCAGCCCTGGGCCTCTGGCACTTGGAAACGCAGAGCACCAGGCATCTTCCCCAGGACAGAGAGTGCAGAGCGCAAAGGGCTGGGGGGACAGCTTCTCACCACGGCCGCGGGGGACCCATGCAATGGGGCAGCTCTTCTCACCCACCCTGCACACCCCAGACGCTGCTCACACCGCACCTCCCTTTGGTGGTGGGTGCCGACGCCATGCTCCTTGCTCACCTGGTGAGGAAGGCCTGCGGCCAGGGCAGAGCCTTCTGCTGCGCTTTCTTCGGGCAATGGTGGTTGGAGAGGCAGGCTGTTGCTCTCCCCACAAGGGCCTCCGCACAACTGGGAGGCCTTTGGCGCAGCCTCTGCGGGAAGCGATGGAGGCAGAGGAGCATTTTCCCCTGCATCCTCAGGGCCTCTGGCTGCAGGGGAGGCCTCTGCCTTTGCTCCTGTGCTGGCCAGTGGAGCCAGAGGCACACTGTCCCCCGCGTCCTGGCAGCCTCCTGCCAAAGGAGATGCCGCTGCCACGGCTCCTCGGGGCACTGCTGGGGCCAGAGGCGTGCTCTGCAGGTCACCAGCTGCCTCCCTGGCAGCATCTCTGCCCTTCACAACGGGTGAGCAGGGCACCTCCTCAGGACACGGCTGTGGGTCTGCCAAGAGGCTCCTGAGGCTCGGTCTGACCCAGCTCATGACCAAGGCTGTGTTTTTCTCCAGCTCCTCCCATTCCAAAGGTTCTTCTTCAACGTCCTCTTCCTCATCGCTCCACTCCACGCCAGCATCCTCTGGTGCTCCCCGGACTCTCTTCCCAGCTCCCATCTTGCGCTCCCTCCTGGGCGCATGGGCGTACAGCCGCTCCAGCACCTCCCACTTGGACCTCGCATCCTTCAGGAGCTCCACTCGCGTCACCTCCGGTTGCCACAGGTTATAGAAGGAGTTTCTGGCACAGAGCTGAAGCCAGAGAGGGAGATTTGTGAAGGCAGCTGCTTTTCCCACCAGCAATGCCCCCCGTGGCCCTGCCAGCACTGCCACCATCACACTGTTGCAGCAGGGCGCAGCGGCTGGCCCCAGCACACGGAGGGTCACCATCTGCCCTGGCCCACCCTTTGCACTCACCTCCTTGGGGCGAACATTGAGGCATCCCGATGCTGTCAGGGAGAAACGTTTCCCCTTGCCCTCCTCTTCCTCGACCTCCCTCTCCTTTGGCCTCGGCTCCTTCCTCTCCAGAAAGGCTTCTCGCAGCTGAGCCAAGCTCTGCCCGGTGCGCGCCACGCAGCTCCTGTCGAGCTCCTCCAGCGTCTCTGTTTTGATTGAGAGCACGGCGAGATACTGCGAGGGGTTGTCGGGGTGTATGCGCAGTGGCGTGCCTTGAAGGCGACAGATGATGCCCAGAGGCTGCTGTTTGGGCCTCTGCACTGCAAGTTGCCATCCTAGTGTGACCAGTCCATGGCCCCTGCCCGGGGAAGCTGGTGCACCGGCCCCCATGACCTTCCTTTTGCCCCCACGCCTGTTGCAATCTGGCCCTTGCAGAGCTGTGGCAGCTGTGTTTTTGCCACGCTCCCTGCTCTCCTTCTGCAATGCGCTTGCCAGGCCTGCTAGAGCAATGGTGTATGCCAAGGTCCTTTGTGGCCCGGCTGCCCTGAGCTCCCGGCCATGTCCCGCACTCACATCATCAGGACGGCTCAAGGCTGCAGACGCGAGCGCCAGCAGTGCGTGCATCAGAGGTGCGGCAGGCAGTGCGGGGCTGTGTGCAGCAGGTCTCTGGTCCTCAGCCCTCATTTCCATGCACACATCTGCAAGGATGTTCTCAACAGCTTGCAGCATCCTTGCTTTTCCCAGCGCGGAAGACCCAGGCCTGGCCTCAGGCAAATAGGAGACAGGAGCTTGAATTGCTCGGGGGAGAGCGCCAGCTTCCTGCTTAGCTTTTGGAGAGGCAGGCACTCTCCTTGCCACACCCTCCAGAGCCTCAGCAGTGGCCGTGCATCTCAAAGAAGATCTGCAGGATTTTTCTGGAGGTCGACATGCGGATGCCGCTCTTTGACCTGTAGAGGCCTCCAGGCCTCCACGTGCCTGCCTAGCTGCCTTGGTTGCGTGAGGCGCTAAGCCGGGCCGATGCGGTGTCTCTGCTCTTGCACAAGGCCTGCTGTGCAGTGTCTCCCGGCGCCCCGGAGGAGCCTTCTTCACAAGGCTGCTGGAGGCATGAAGAGCTTGCACCGAGTCGAGAACCTCCCTCACAGTGTCCTCCGCCATCTGCAATCAAAGCCCATGAGGAAGGCCAAGTTACTGCTGCCCTTTACCCCTCCCCCCCAGCCTTCCCACATGCACACTCCCTGTGGCCCCTGAAACCCTCCACAACAGCAGCACTCTCCCACGCAGCTGGCTCCCAAAGGCTGCGTGGGGAGAAGGCTGGTCACCACTGGGCAAGAGATGGGCAAAGGCAGCTCCCTCGGAAACCTCGAGCCATGTCCTTGCCGACTGCCATGCAGAGCAGGCGCTCCTCCTGCTCCCTCCCACCACTTCCCGCCTGCTGCTTGGCAGCTATGCAGTCAGGCAGAGGCTTTGCCACCATCGCTGCTCAGCTCGCTACCTTCGCGATGACGTCTTCAGGGTCTTGCCAGCTCTGTGGGCCGGGCAGCAACGGCCGCCTGTCCCTTTGCTGCGATGAAGTCGGGGTCGGGATGCGTTGCGTCACTGCATGCGGCTCCCGCTGGCCCCCCTGCAGGGAGAAGGAAGCACATGATGGAGGCGGTTGCGTTCGTACAAGCGGCCCCTCAGGCACAGGAAAGCCCGGCCCCATGGCAAAGGGAAGCTCATGGCCTAGCACGACCCAGCTGTGCTAAGCCTGGAGATGCTCTCTGACCCTCAGCACAGCTCACAGGCTCCATTTGGGCCTTGCAGCACCCCAGTCGGTGTGCTTTGTGCACCAGAAAATCCCCAGCACCAGCAAGAAATACCCCCTGGCCAGAGAAGATCAGGCCTGGCTCGCTTGCCCCACCTCCTCTTCCCCACCGTCCTCATGCTTTCCGTGCGGCTCCCAGCCCTGCTGCCTGCCTCTCCCTCCAGCCCCACCGCTCACCTTGCTTCTGCGCTTCGGCCTCACAGAAAGCCCATCCACGGGCTGGGAGCCGGCATTCGCCTGCCGCCCCTTGTCCATCAGCAGGAGCTTCTCCTGCGCACCTGCCACTCTGGCACTCAAGAGAGCTGCTCCCTCCTCAGCGAGCTGCTCTCCTCAGAGGGCACAGCCAGGGGCTCTGCTCCCAGCATGGACTCGGTCACCACGGGCACCGCCCCATCACAATGGCCTTGGGGGCATGATGCTACCCCCATCACAAAGCCCTGCACGTTGCCATGGGGACCCCCGTGACCACCTCCTGCTGGCCACCAGGGGCACCCGCATCACAAGGCCTTGCTGGTGACCGTGCTAGCACCGACATCACAAGGCCTTGCTGCTCACCGGGGGCACCTCCAGCACCAGGGCTTTGCCTCCCAGCCTCTGGTGCCAGCTTCTGAGCCCAGCTCCGAGCTGCCATCTGTGCCGCAGCAGGAATTTTCCTCTCCCCACCTCTCTGCCTCCTACACCGTGCAGATGCTGCCCTTCTTCAGGCCCTCTAGAGCACACAGCCAGCCACTGCAAGACCACTCCTCTTGCTCGGGCCACTAAGCCTCACCCATATGCCTCACCGTCCAGCCCTAGGCAGAGCGTCCTGCATTCCCGCTGCTTTCTCACAGAAAGGCCAACTGCCCCTCCGCACCTTCCCAGACGGGCCTTCCCAAAGAGGCTGCAGCCATCCACCGCAGCACTCCAGGCATGCCACGCTGCAGGCCCGCAGCTGCACACAGACTGCAAAGTGCTCCTGTCTGGTCCCCAGGCTGCAGGCATTAGCGGACGGACCCCTGAGACAGGTGCCCGCCTCTGCAGATTTCCCACAAAAGCTGTCAGAGATTCATTTCTCCAGACTGTTGCTCTCTAAGCACTTCCCTATTGGCGTGCACGCACTGCGCTGGGCCCCTCCAGGCTTTCTTTGCTCCACATCACCCTGCACCTTTGCCTTGCCCTCCCACACCATCGCTTCCTCACTCTTCCATGCATCCTCCTCTCCCCTCAGGGGCACCGACTTTTGGGCTCTCCTCACCACCTTGGCCACCGGCTTGAGCCTCACGGCAGCACATGGGCACACTCTCCTCCTGATGAAGCGTGACACCCCCCAGCCTTGGTGCCTCGCTGCTGGCTCGCCTTCGGGACGTCCAGCTGCTGGACCGCCAGGCCACCTGGGCAAGCAGGCCCTGCCCTCACCTGTGCACCTCTTCCTACTCACGGGGCTTGTGCTTTTCTTGCTTTTGCCCCCAGGGGGCACGTGGGGACCATCTCTCCACGCCAGCCTTCATGCACAAAGAGGGGCCCACGCTCATGAAAACAAAGCCCTGCTGCCAGCACCAGCTGCACACCCAGGGGCTGACCTGCTGGATCCAAGCACTGCTGCTCAAGCCCATTCCCCTCACTGGCAGCATGCAGGAAAAACCCCACCTGCCCTGCCAGGCCTACAGCCATGTCATCACACTTGGTACTTTCCAGGCAGGATCCTTGTGTTAAGGAAGAGCAAACTGAAACTGCCTACAGGCAGCCGCTTAGCACAACTTCTCTAAAACTTGCCTGGCATGAGGAGCTAAATTTGCTGAAGCCTTAGGCCGCACTTATCGAAAATAATGAACTTTTACTTAGTCCAGTAAGAAAAGGGCCTCAGAGCTGGTTCCAGCTGGGAAGATAAGGCAGTTACAAGCAGTCTGCATTCCTTGCAATTACTGTTTTTATAGATCAAGCAGCCCCTGATACACAAAAGTATTTTAAAGAGCATATGCCAGGCTGGCAAGGGGAGGGGGCGCGGAAGAACCAGGGGAGATAGATGGAGTCAAAGTGAAGGGGGTGTACAATTAAGAGTTAATGATGTTTGTCATTCTTGGGGGGAACAAGGACACTGGAAGCAGGAATGCCCAGTGAGGCCCTGTGCACTTGGGAATAGAGGGGCCAGCATGAGGCAATCAAATCAGTCCACAATGACAGGAGATAGGAGACTCAGAAAATACTGTGGAAATGGGGGTAAATTCATGGGATGTAGATTTGGATTTGAAGGGCAGGTAATGGCAAATATAGAAGGCTTAGAAGTTCCCTTTCTAGTGGATACTGGAGCCACCCTTTCCCTTTTAAAGTTTGAGCCTAAAGGATGCAAGTCACCAGATAAAATAATGATGCAAGGAGTAGCGGGAAAAGGCAAACGAATGTTATCTAAGCCCTTAGTACTCACTATTGGGGGTAAAACAGTGTGGGGATGTATTATAATTTCCACAGACGCGCCCATGTGCCTTTTAGGGAGAGATCTCCTGCAAGCCTTGGATACTCAGATCTGCTTACAGCCAGAAGAGGTGGAATTAATAATTATGGGCTCATGTGTTCTGGCTAAGACACCAGAACCAGAGTCGACTAATCTGCAAATTCCAACAAGGTTAGAATCAGTTCCTAAACAGTTATGGAGCTCTTCAGGAATGGATGTGGGACTACTGAAATCAGCTAGTCCAGTCTCGATAAAAACAAAGGGGGGATTGCCTCCTGCAGTTAAGCAATACCCTATCCCAAAGGAAGCAGAGAAGAGCATCCAAAAACAAATCAATCATTATTTGAAACTGGGTATCCTTAGAGTCTGTGAATCCCCGTACAACACCCCAATTCTGCCAGTTAAAAAGAACAGGCAAGATTCTGATGGTGATCCAGAGTATCAGTTTATACAAGACTTAGGGGCTATAAACCAACATGTAGTTGCTCCACATCCAGTAGTCCCTAACCCATCAACCATTTTACTACAGATACCCCTTTGGGCAACTTATTTTACTGTGATTGACCTAACGGCAGCTTTTTTTAGTATACCGATAGCTGAAGATAGCCAAGATCTCTTGGCTTTCACTTGGAAGGGACAACAATTAACTTGGACAAGGCTGCCACAGGGATTTACTGGGTCTCTGACTATTCTTTTGCGTATACTCAAAAATGACCTCTCAGATATCGAACTTCCAGGACATTCTGTAGTAATACAATATGTAGATGATATGTTATTAGCAAGTAAAGATTATGAGACATTTTTAAAAGACACTGTTTCTCCATGTAACGCTCTTGCAGAAAAAGGGCATCAGGCATCTCTGTCTAAACTCCAGCTGTGTCAAAGAGAGGTAAAATATTTGGGTTTTATCTTAAAAGAAGGACACAGGTTAGTTGATCCAGAACGAGTAAAGACAATTCTTGATATGCCTCGTCCTGTAACAAAAAAACAACACGGGATTTTTAGGAGCTGTAGGATTTTGCCAACCGTGGATTCCTGGGTTAGCAGAACTTACTAAGCCTTTAGTGCAGGCAACAAAAAAGGAGGAGATAGAGCCTGTGGCCTGGGGCCCAGAAAGGGAGAAAGCTTTTACATCTGTGAAAAAAGCGTTGGTTTCAGCCCCTGCTCTAGGGTTACCAGATTATAGCAAACCATTGGAATTATTTGTCCATGAACGACAGGGAGTAGCAAGTGGGGTACTCACCCAAAAACTAGGCCCTCACCACAGACCAGTGGCCTATTATTCCACGCAGCTAGATGAGGTAGCTAAAGGCACTCCAGGATGCATCAGAGCAATAGCAGCTATGGCAGCTCTTACTGAAAAAAACATGACCTGTAGTTTTGGGTCACTCATTGACTGTGTATGTGCCACATGAAGTAGAACTGTCAATGAAACAATACGTGACTCAAGCACTATCCCCACAGAGAGCTCACCGCTATCAACTGATAATACTGCATGCAGATAATGGGACCTTAAAGAGATGCAACATCTTAAATCCAGCAACACTATTGCCTCTACCTGAGGATGGAGAACCACATCATTCCTGTGAGCAGGTGATCGTCAGCTCGAGCAAGCCCCGGGAGGACCTTAAAGACGAACCTTTGGGAAACCCAGACTTAGTTCCGTTTACAGATGGATCATCCTAGTATTTGGACGGAAGGCACCACTCCGGCTATGCTGTCACTAACCTCTTTGAGGTACTTGAGGCCAATCCTTTGTCTCCGTCTGTAAGTGCTCAAGCAGCAGAATTAATAGCATTGACCCAAGCAGTAAAAATTGGTAAGAACCTGCAGGTAAATATCTATACCGATTCTAAATATGCATTTGGAGTAGGTCATGTAACAGGGACGTTATGGAAAGAGCGAGGATTCTTTTCGTCATCAGGAAAGAAATTAGCTAATGGAGAAGAAATACGTAATTTGCTGGAAGCAGTCCAACTGCCCAAAGAAATTGCTGTAATACACTGCCCAGCCCATACTAAAGACACTACAGAAATTAGCAGAGGAAATGCTTTAGCCGACGCTGCTGCGAAGGCTGCAGCTCGACAACCTCTGAGAGAATGTATGGGGGCAGTTCCAAGGATGGACCAGAGTGAATGGCCAATTTTAATAGACCCCAAAACCACGTATGAAAAAGACTGCTCAGTGGAAGAGAAAAAACAATGGGAGCAGTGGGAAGCAAAACAAAGTGATGATGGAATATGGACACTTGGAAGAAAACCAATTCTACCAAAAAAAAAAATATTTAATTACTATAGCTAGGTGGTTTCACGATAAAGCTCTTGGGGGAGCGGAGGCAATAGCTAAGCAGGTACAGAAAGTATGGGCTGCTCCAGGAATCTACGCGGCTGCAAAAAGAATAACAAATAGCTGCCCGACCTGCCAGAAGTTTTCAAATAACAAGCCAAGCTCAGAGTTAGGGGGACGGTCATGGGCCTACTTCCCTTTCCAAAAGCTACAAATAGATTATGCGGATATGCCATCTGCCAATGGCTACAAACACTTGTTAGTGATAGTAGATCAGTTATCAGGCTGGGTAGAAGCTTTCCCAACAAGAAAGGCCGACACACGGGGAGTGGTAAAAGCCTTACTGAAGGAAATCATATCCAGGTATGGGGTCCCAGAAGCCACTGATTCAGACAGGGGTGCCCATTTTACGGCAAGCATAATCACTCAGTTATAGAAATCATTAGGCATAAAAAGAAACCTACAACCCCTTATCACCCACAATCTTCAGGACAAGTAGAAAGAATGAATAGAACACTAAAAGGAAAAATAGCAAGAATATGCGCACATGCTAGCCTAAAATGGCTGGGTAGGACTTTTCCCAACAAGAACGGCTGACACAGGGCGGGTAGTAAAAGCCTTACTGAAAGAAATCATACCCAGGTACAGAGTCCCAGAAGCCACTGATTCAGACAGGGGTGTCCATTTTATGGCAAGCATAATCAGTCAGTTTTATAAATCATGAGGAATAATGAACTTTTACCTAGTTCAGTAAGAAAAGGGACTGAGAGCTGGTTCAAGCTGGAATGATAAGGGAGTTGCAAGCAGTTCGCATTCCTGTGCTTCACGCTCTGGGAGGGAGGATGTCAAGGCTTTGAAATAAGGCCTACTTGGGCACCAGGACCCTGGGAAACAAAGCCTCCTCTCATTGCTGAAACAGTGTTAATTAGGGGGTCTGGACTATCTCGGGGTCTGGATTATATCCCTTCATCAGGACCTTGGCAGATAACACCTATTGTCACTGCTGGGGCAGTGCTAATTGCTGGAACAACACCTCTTTGTCAGGGCCTGGAGAGACAAGGGCGGGACCCGAGGAACCAAGACACATCTGTCAACAAAAACCATAACAGTAAAGATAAACAGCCTGCCTAGGCACAGGGATGAGACCCAATAAGGAGCAGGAGACTCCAGGCCCAAATATTACTATTGGTCCAAACTACTGCCTGAGGGGTGGAGAGCTTACATTGGAAGGTATAATTGCCCAGGCATTTCTTTGTTTGGGGTCCCTCTTCGGAGACACCCAGCTCGAGCTGTAATTACCGCACGCGTGTCATTAAAATTTCATTATTTCATTTGCTTTGATTTGGCGCCAAACTTTTCTGCGGGAACCTAGGGTCGGGCCCTGTTATGGTGGCTGACAAGCCTCATTTCCATAACACCGAGCCCGGGGCCCGTCCCCGTGTCCGGGGGGTCCCGCCTCGCCCTCACCTCTCCTCTCCAGCGCAGCCCTCCTGTACTCCATGTATCTCCACTGCCACTCCATGCAGCTCTTCTCCAGGTAGTGCTTCAGCCTCTCAGGCTCATTCTCTGCCTCCCACTTCCTCTTGGTGATTAGCGCAGCAGCATACGCCATGACGAATGTCAGCGTGTCCTTGTCAAAGGCGATGAAATCCTTCCCGTCGTAGGCATCCCGCAGAAACCCCCAGATCCCACCGTCCTCCAGGAGCTCACAGCCGTACGTGCGCTGCACTGTGTGATACCCTGAGACACAAGCAGGGAGACGGGGGCTCAGGGGCAGCCCCGGCCCCGCACAGGGGCTTGGACACGGCACCCAGCGCAGGGCCGGGGGCACCCCAGACCCGCAGCCCCCAGCGCTGACAGCGAGCAGCTGCCGCTGGGAGCCCCGGCCCGCGCTCACCCCCGCTCTGGTTGTAGCGCTTCTGCAGTGTGTCCAGCTCCACTCAGTAAGACTAATGATTGCCATATGCGTTCTGGGGCTGCCTGTCCCAGTGGTCCTGACCCTCCTGCTCCATCCAGGCCGCACCCGGCACCGCCCTCTGCGTCTCGCTGTCGTAGCCATCGATGAGCTCTCCGTCCACGTAGCCCACGGAGACGAAGGCGGGCAGCCCCGGGCTGGGCTCCGTCACGGCGGTGTGGAAGTAGCGCAGGGAGTGGGGGCCTGCGGGGACACGGGGGGTGGTGAGGGGCCGGGGGGGGCACGTTGGGGGGCATCCGGGGGATCAAGATGTCCTGGGGGGAGAAGTCGGGGGGGTCGGGGGGGGCAGCACGTCCCGGGGGGCAGGTCAGGGGGGCAGCACGACACAGGGGGGGCACGTCGGGGGGGCAGCACATTCCGGGAGGGCAGGTCGGGGGGCTCCGGGGGGGCAGCACGTCCCGGGGGGAAGATCGGGGGGGCAGCACCTCCCAGGGGCGGTTGCAGGCCGGTCCGTGGGGCCGCTGACGGGGAGCCCGGCGCCGGGGGAGGGGCAGAGGGGGGCCCGGGGGCCCCGCCCGCACTCACCGCTCACCACCGCCGCCGCCGCCGCCCAGCAGCAGCAGCCCCGGCCCCAGCGCCCGCCCCGCTACCGCCTCCTCGCTGCCAGCGCCCTCGCCCTCACCCGGCGCCGAAGCCCACGGCGGCCACGCCCCCGCGCCGCCATTGGCTCCGCTGCGGCGCACCGCCATTGGCTGCGCTCTGTCCCGCCCGCCAATAGCGGCTCTCGTCGGCTGAGGCGTCCCCAGGCGCTGGGCAGATCCCGGCGCGGCGGGTTGGGAGAAGCGACAGCGAGGGCGCTTGCGGAGGGCGCTGCGCAGCGCCGAGCCGCGGCTCCCGCTCCGCCTTGTCGCACGGCCATTGGCCCCGCCGGCGGCCGCCCGCCAATGGCGAGGCGCGGCAGCGGTGACGCCCCCGGGCGCCGGGCGGATCTCCGCGGAGCGCGTGGTGGGCGGGAGCGCGGAGGCGATGTGGGAGGCCGAGGCCGATGTGGGGACAGAGACGACGTGGGGATGGGGATGCCATGGGGATGGGGCCACTGGGGGGATGGGACGCCGTGGGGCTGGAGACGATGTGGGGATGGGGACACCGTGGGGCTGGAGATGGAGTTGGCTCTGTCACAGGGACAGGGGGACACTGTGGGGATGGGGATGATGGGGGGATGGGGATGATGTGGGGACGGGGACGCCATGGAGATGGGGACGATGTGGGGACGGGGACACCATTGGGATGGGGATGGAGTTGGCTCTGTCACAGGGGGGGACGCGGAGCCAGCAGTGGGAGCTCAGGGAGTGGCGCCCATCGAAGGCCGAGTGCTGGTAGGTGGTCCCCGGCCCACCCCGGCACCCATAGGTCTACTGGAAGATGTGGAAACCTGCCCAAGGTGGCACCCATGGGTGAGGAGCTGCCCAGGGCCCCAGGCGTCTAGCCCCGTTGCACCCCTGGAGCCAGGCATCCAATCCCATCAGCACCCACACCCATCCATGTGTTGTCCGAAAAGCGGATTCGTTGCCCGGTGTGCAATAAGCCAATAATTACACACTCAGGAGAGACATTTGTTTATTTATTTCAGAGTTGCGCAAGCCTGGGTGCTCGGTGGTTTCCCACAAATCGAGCACACACACCCCAACTTTTCAAGTAGCATTTATACAAACAAATTGCCAGATTTGCGACTTTCCCTTTTACACTGATTGGTTAGTGATTTCTTCATTCCCTGGGTCCCACCCCTGCTTCTCAAGGTCCTGATCAATTAACACTGCCCCAGCTAGGTCAGTAGATGTTATCTCCCAAGGTCCTGAGGAAGAGGACATAATCCAGACCCCTTAATTAACACAGTTTCAACAGTGAGAGGAGGCTTTGCTTCCCAAGGTCCTGGCGCCCAAACAGGCCTTATTTCACAGCCTTGACATCCTCCCTTTCGGAGAGTGGGGCACAGGAATGCAGACTGCTTGTAACTCCCTTATCTTTCCAGCCTGCACCAGCTCTGGGGCCCTTTCTTACCGAACTAGGAGCGTGGCCTAAGGCTTCAGCAAATTTAGCTACTCATGCTAAGCAAGTGTGTGGCTACTCATGCTAAGCAAATTCTGTCTAAGATAGAAGTTATCCAAATCTACCTACTTCAAACATTCTTTCTGAGCTTCTCAGGGTTGTCTTGTAACAATTGCACCCATGTTATCACCCATGGGCCCAGGTGGCCACCCATCAGCACCTGTGACCACCCATGGACCCAGGTGTCCAGCCCCATTGCACCCGTGTTATCACACATGGGCCCAGGTGGCGGCCCCATCAGCACCCACCACCACCCATGGACCCAGGTGTCGACCCCCTTTGCACCCATGGACTCAGGCGTGAGGTCACATCACCACCCCTGAACCCAGGCCCCCCACCCCATTGCACCCATGGTCCCAGCCCCCTGGCCCATTGCACCTGTGTCCCCAGCCCCCCACCCCATTGCACCCACGTCCCCAGGCCCCTGCCCCTGCCCCATTACGCCCATATCCGGAGCTTCCCCGACTCATTGCACCCATATCCCCAGCCCCCTGCCCCTTTGCGCCCATGTCCCCAGGCCCCTGCCAATTGCAACCACCTCCCCAGGCCCCCTGCCCCATTGCACCCACATCCCCAGGCCCCCGCCCTATTGCACCCATATCCCAGGCCCCCACCCCATTGCACCCATATCCCCAGCCCCCTGGCCCACGCAGATGGGGCCACACTGCAGCAAGCCCAGCGCAGGCCCCCAAGCTGCCTGGCAGCTGCAGCACAGCACACAGGAGCAGAGACCAAGGGTGCTGGCTTGGTGCAGCCGGCAGAAGAGAAGGCGTAGGGGGATCTCACTGCTGCCTGCAAGTGCCTAACGGGAGCGTGCAGAGAGCATGGAGCCAGAGACGTCCTGAGGGGCCTGGGGACAGGTTGAGGGCAACGGCACGGCTTGTGGCAGGGAAAAGTCCCCTCAGAGACTGCAAATGGCCTTGGAAGCCGAATGGTGGTGCAACACTGGAGCAGGGTGCCAGGGCCGTGCGGGAATCCATCGCCAGAGACAGTCAGAGCTCGACCCTGACAGGCCCTGCGAAACCTCCTCTGCTTGCCTCCACTTGCAGCAGGAGGTTGCAGCAGACACCTCCGGAAGACCCTTCCCACCCCAGCTGCTCTCTCACTCTGCGACTGCTTGTAGGGCTTTCTCTGCAGCCCTGACTGCCTTCCTTGGCAGCGCCTGCACTAGTCTTTCTCCTGACAGTTCCCTGACACCAAGTAACACAGCGGGAACAGCTGCCGAGGGTTTATTTGGAGCAGCACATGGGCTGTGGGACACGACGCAGTAGCATTGCTGTAGCAGCCAGGAGAGAGCCTCCGTCGCTCTGCCTCTTTGCTCTGCGCCATCTCCCATCTCGGGCCACCTGTCTGGCAGCTGCATCCTCGCGCTGTTCCTCTCACTGCCCTGAGTCACAGCGGCAGCTAAAAGCTCTGCGCAGAGCCCGAAGCGCTGCCCTGAGCCGCAATGGCCATCGCCTGGAAGGCGCAGCATGCGGGAGGGCGGTGATGCCTGTGGAGGAAGGAGAGCCGTGGGCGAGGGGCTGGGCAAGTGCAGGGCAAGCCTGAGGGTCTCTGGCTGCGGGGGAGGCCTCCGCCTTTGTTCCTGTGCTGGCTGATGGGGCCAGAGGCACACTGTCCCCCGCATCCTGGCAGCCTCCCGCCAGAGCAGATGCCGCTGCCTCGGCTCCTCGGGGCACTGCTGGGGCCAGAGGCGTGCTCTGCAGGTCACCAGCTGCCTCCCTGGCAGCATCTCTGCCCTTCACAACGGGTGAGCAGGGCACCTCCTCAGGACACGGCTGTGGGTCTGCCAAGAGGCTCCTGAGGCTCGGTCTGACCCAGCTCATGACCAAGGCCATGTTTTCCTCCAGCTCCTCCCATTCCAAAGGCTCTTCATCAACATCCTCTTCCTCATCGCTCCACTCCACGCCAGCATCCTCTGGCACTTCCCAGACTCTCTTCCCAGCTCCCAGCTCCCGCGCCCTCCCGCAGGGCCGGAGGGAAGACGATGACTTGTGCTCCTCTTTGGGCTCACAGGCAACCTGCATGGGGAGAGCAGGAACACAGCCCTGTGTGATATCAGCTGGCCATGCTCAGCATCCTGGTGCCCTGGGATATAGGAGGGGGCAAAGGGTTTGGGGTGGGGGGATGCTGTGAGTGGCCGCGAGCCCCAAGGGGAGGCACATGCAGCTGGCTGGGCAATGGCACAAGGCTTGTCTTGGGGCCGTAGCAGCAGGGCTGGGCCGGGGGCCACGACGGGCAGCGGGGGATGGAGGTGGCCGGGTACGTGGCACAAGGGGGCTGGCTCGCTGGCTGTGGGAGGCGGCTGCTGCTGGGGCTGCCCCTGCCCTCCTTGCTCAGCATCCATGCCCCAGGGCTGGATGCTGTGCAGGCCGGGGAGGGCACGTCAGCCCTGGGCCTCTGGCACTTGGAAACACAGAGCACCAGGCATCTTCCCCAGGACAGAGAGTGCAGAGCGCAAAGGGCTGGGGGGACAGCTTCTCACCACGGCCGCGGGGGACCCATGCAATGGGGCAGCTCTTCTCACCCACCCTGCACACCCCAGACGCTGCTCACACCGCACCTCCCTTTGGTGGTGGGTGCCGACGCCATGCTCCTTGCTCACCTGGTGAGGAAGGCCTGCGGCCAGGGCAGAGCCTTCTGCTGCGCTTTCTTCGGGCAATGGTGGTTGGAGAGGCAGGCTGTTGCTCTCCCCACAAGGGCCTCCGCACAACTGGGAGGCCTTTGGCGCAGCCTCTGCGGGAAGCGATGGAGGCAGAGGAGCATTTTCCCCTGCATCCTCAGGGCCTCTGGCTGCAGGGGAGGCCTCTGCCTTTGCTCCTGTGCTGGCCAGTGGAGCCAGAGGCACACTGTCCCCCGCGTCCTGGCAGCCTCCTGCCAAAGGAGATGCCGCTGCCACGGCTCCTCGGGGCACTGCTGGGGCCAGAGGCGTGCTCTGCAGGTCACCAGCTGCCTCCCTGGCAGCATCTCTGCCCTTCACAACGGGTGAGCAGGGCACCTCCTCAGGACACGGCTGTGGGTCTGCCAAGAGGCTCCTGAGGCTCGGTCTGACCCAGCTCATGACCAAGGCTGTGTTTTTCTCCAGCTCCTCCCATTCCAAAGGTTCTTCTTCAACGTCCTCTTCCTCATCGCTCCACTCCACGCCAGCATCCTCTGGTGCTCCCCGGACTCTCTTCCCAGCTCCCATCTTGCGCTCCCTCCTGGGCGCATGGGCGTACAGCCGCTCCAGCACCTCCCACTTGGACCTCGCATCCTTCAGGAGCTCCACTCGCGTCACCTCCGGTTGCCACAGGTTATAGAAGGAGTTTCTGGCACAGAGCTGAAGCCAGAGAGGGAGATTTGTGAAGGCAGCTGCTTTTCCCACCAGCAATGCCCCCCGTGGCCCTGCCAGCACTGCCACCATCACACTGTTGCAGCAGGGCGCAGCGGCTGGCCCCAGCACACGGAGGGTCACCATCTGCCCTGGCCCACCCTTTGCACTCACCTCCTTGGGGCGAACATTGAGGCATCCCGATGCTGTCAGGGAGAAACGTTTCCCCTTGCCCTCCTCTTCCTCGACCTCCCTCTCCTTTGGCCTCGGCTCCTTCCTCTCCAGAAAGGCTTCTCGCAGCTGAGCCAAGCTCTGCCCGGTGCGCGCCACGCAGCTCCTGTCGAGCTCCTCCAGCGTCTCTGTTTTGATTGAGAGCACGGCGAGATACTGCGAGGGGTTGTCGGGGTGTATGCGCAGTGGCGTGCCTTGAAGGCGACAGATGATGCCCAGAGGCTGCTGTTTGGGCCTCTGCACTGCAAGTTGCCATCCTAGTGTGACCAGTCCATGGCCCCTGCCCGGGGAAGCTGGTGCACCGGCCCCCATGACCTTCCTTTTGCCCCCACGCCTGTTGCAATCTGGCCCTTGCAGAGCTGTGGCAGCTGTGTTTTTGCCACGCTCCCTGCTCTCCTTCTGCAATGCGCTTGCCAGGCCTGCTAGAGCAATGGTGTATGCCAAGGTCCTTTGTGGCCCGGCTGCCCTGAGCTCCCGGCCATGTCCCGCACTCACATCATCAGGACGGCTCAAGGCTGCAGACGCGAGCGCCAGCAGTGCGTGCATCAGAGGTGCGGCAGGCAGTGCGGGGCTGTGTGCAGCAGGTCTCTGGTCCTCAGCCCTCATTTCCATGCACACATCTGCAAGGATGTTCTCAACAGCTTGCAGCATCCTTGCTTTTCCCAGCGCGGAAGACCCAGGCCTGGCCTCAGGCAAATAGGAGACAGGAGCTTGAATTGCTCGGGGGAGAGCGCCAGCTTCCTGCTTAGCTTTTGGAGAGGCAGGCACTCTCCTTGCCACACCCTCCAGAGCCTCAGCAGTGGCCGTGCATCTCAAAGAAGATCTGCAGGATTTTTCTGGAGGTCGACATGCGGATGCCGCTCTTTGACCTGTAGAGGCCTCCAGGCCTCCACGTGCCTGCCTAGCTGCCTTGGTTGCGTGAGGCGCTAAGCCGGGCCGATGCGGTGTCTCTGCTCTTGCACAAGGCCTGCTGTGCAGTGTCTCCCGGCGCCCCGGAGGAGCCTTCTTCACAAGGCTGCTGGAGGCATGAAGAGCTTGCACCGAGTCGAGAACCTCCCTCACAGTGTCCTCCGCCATCTGCAATCAAAGCCCATGAGGAAGGCCAAGTTACTGCTGCCCTTTACCCCTCCCCCCCAGCCTTCCCACATGCACACTCCCTGTGGCCCCTGAAACCCTCCACAACAGCAGCACTCTCCCACGCAGCTGGCTCCCAAAGGCTGCGTGGGGAGAAGGCTGGTCACCACTGGGCAAGAGATGGGCAAAGGCAGCTCCCTCGGAAACCTCGAGCCATGTCCTTGCCGACTGCCATGCAGAGCAGGCGCTCCTCCTGCTCCCTCCCACCACTTCCCGCCTGCTGCTTGGCAGCTATGCAGTCAGGCAGAGGCTTTGCCACCATCGCTGCTCAGCTCGCTACCTTCGCGATGACGTCTTCAGGGTCTTGCCAGCTCTGTGGGCCGGGCAGCAACGGCCGCCTGTCCCTTTGCTGCGATGAAGTCGGGGTCGGGATGCGTTGCGTCACTGCATGCGGCTCCCGCTGGCCCCCCTGCAGGGAGAAGGAAGCACATGATGGAGGCGGTTGCGTTCGTACAAGCGGCCCCTCAGGCACAGGAAAGCCCGGCCCCATGGCAAAGGGAAGCTCATGGCCTAGCACGACCCAGCTGTGCTAAGCCTGGAGATGCTCTCTGACCCTCAGCACAGCTCACAGGCTCCATTTGGGCCTTGCAGCACCCCAGTCGGTGTGCTTTGTGCACCAGAAAATCCCCAGCACCAGCAAGAAATACCCCCTGGCCAGAGAAGATCAGGCCTGGCTCGCTTGCCCCACCTCCTCTTCCCCACCGTCCTCATGCTTTCCGTGCGGCTCCCAGCCCTGCTGCCTGCCTCTCCCTCCAGCCCCACCGCTCACCTTGCTTCTGCGCTTCGGCCTCACAGAAAGCCCATCCACGGGCTGGGAGCCGGCATTCGCCTGCCGCCCCTTGTCCATCAGCAGGAGCTTCTCCTGCGCACCTGCCACTCTGGCACTCAAGAGAGCTGCTCCCTCCTCAGCGAGCTGCTCTCCTCAGAGGGCACAGCCAGGGGCTCTGCTCCCAGCATGGACTCGGTCACCACGGGCACTGCCCCATCACAATGGCCTTGGGGGCATGATGCCACCCCCATCACAAAGCCCTGCACGTTGCCATGGGGACCCCCGTGACCACCTCCTGCTGGCCACCAGGGGCACCCGCATCACAAGGCCTTGCTGGTGACCGTGCTAGCACCGACATCACGAGGCCTTGCTGCTCACCGGGGGCACCTCCAGCACCAGGGCTTTGCCTCCCAGCCTCTGGTGCCAGCTTCTGAGCCCAGCTCCGAGCTGCCATCTGTGCCGCAGCAGGAATTTTCCTCTCCCCACCTCTCTGCCTCCTACACCGTGCAGATGCTGCCCTTCTTCAGGCCCTCTAGAGCACACAGCCAGCCACTGCAAGACCACTCCTCTTGCTCGGGCCACTAAGCCTCACCCATATGCCTCACCGTCCAGCCCTAGGCAGAGCGTCCTGCATTCCCGCTGCTTTCTCACAGAAAGGCCAACTGCCCCTCCGCACCTTCCCAGACGGGCCTTCCCAAAGAGGCTGCAGCCATCCACCGCAGCACTCCAGGCATGCCACGCTGCAGGCCCGCAGCTGCACACAGACTGCAAAGTGCTCCTGTCTGGTCCCCAGGCTGCAGGCATTAGCGGACGGACCCCTGAGACAGGTGCCCGCCTCTGCAGATTTCCCACAAAAGCTGTCAGAGATTCATTTCTCCAGACTGTTGCTCTCTAAGCACTTCCCTATTGGCGTGCACGCACTGCGCTGGGCCCCTCCAGGCTTTCTTTGCTCCACATCACCCTGCACCTTTGCCTTGCCCTCCCACACCATCGCTTCCTCACTCTTCCATGCATCCTCCTCTCCCCTCAGGGGCACCGACTTTTGGGCTCTCCTCACCACCTTGGCCACCGGCTTGAGCCTCACGGCAGCACATGGGCACACTCTCCTCCTGATGAAGCGTGACACCCCCCAGCCTTGGTGCCTCGCTGCTGGCTCGCCTTCGGGACGTCCAGCTGCTGGACCGCCAGGCCACCTGGGCAAGCAGGCCCTGCCCTCACCTGTGCACCTCTTCCTACTCACGGGGCTTGTGCTTTTCTTGCTTTTGCCCCCAGGGGGCACGTGGGGACCATCTCTCCACGCCAGCCTTCATGCACAAAGAGGGGCCCACGCTCATGAAAACAAAGCCCTGCTGCCAGCACCAGCTGCACACCCAGGGGCTGACCTGCTGGATCCAAGCACTGCTGCTCAAGCCCATTCCCCTCACTGGCAGCATGCAGGAAAAACCCCACCTGCCCTGCCAGGCCTACAGCCATGTCATCACACTTGGTACTTTCCAGGCAGGATCCTTGTGTTAAGGAAGAGCAAACTGAAACTGCCTACAGGCAGCCGCTTAGCACAACTTCTCTAAAACTTGCCTGGCATGAGGAGCTAAATTTGCTGAAGCCTTAGGCCGCACTTATCGAAAATAATGAACTTTTACTTAGTCCAGTAAGAAAAGGGCCTCAGAGCTGGTTCCAGCTGGGAAGATAAGGCAGTTACAAGCAGTCTGCATTCCTTGCAATTACTGTTTTTATAGATCAAGCAGCCCCTGATACACAAAAGTATTTTAAAGAGCATATGCCAGGCTGGCAAGGGGAGGGGGCGCGGAAGAACCAGGGGAGATAGATGGAGTCAAAGTGAAGGGGGTGTACAATTAAGAGTTAATGATGTTTGTCATTCTTGGGGGGAACAAGGACACTGGAAGCAGGAATGCCCAGTGAGGCCCTGTGCACTTGGGAATAGAGGGGCCAGCATGAGGCAATCAAATCAGTCCACAATGACAGGAGATAGGAGACTCAGAAAATACTGTGGAAATGGGGGTAAATTCATGGGATGTAGATTTGGATTTGAAGGGCAGGTAATGGCAAATATAGAAGGCTTAGAAGTTCCCTTTCTAGTGGATACTGGAGCCACCCTTTCCCTTTTAAAGTTTGAGCCTAAAGGATGCAAGTCACCAGATAAAATAATGATGCAAGGAGTAGCGGGAAAAGGCAAACGAATGTTATCTAAGCCCTTAGTACTCACTATTGGGGGTAAAACAGTGTGGGGATGTATTATAATTTCCACAGACGCGCCCATGTGCCTTTTAGGGAGAGATCTCCTGCAAGCCTTGGATACTCAGATCTGCTTACAGCCAGAAGAGGTGGAATTAATAATTATGGGCTCATGTGTTCTGGCTAAGACACCAGAACCAGAGTCGACTAATCTGCAAATTCCAACAAGGTTAGAATCAGTTCCTAAACGGTTATGGAGCTCTTCAGGAATGGATGTGGGACTACTGAAATCAGCTAGTCCAGTCTCGATAAAAACAAAGGGGGGATTGCCTCCTGCAGTTAAGCAATACCCTATCCCAAAGGAAGCAGAGAAGAGCATCCAAAAACAAATCAATCATTATTTGAAACTGGGTATCCTTAGAGTCTGTGAATCCCCGTACAACACCCCAATTCTGCCAGTTAAAAAGAACAGGCAAGATTCTGATGGTGATCCAGAGTATCAGTTTATACAAGACTTAGGGGCTATAAACCAACATGTAGTTGCTCCACATCCAGTAGTCCCTAACCCATCAACCATTTTACTACAGATACCCCTTTGGGCAACTTATTTTACTGTGATTGACCTAACGGCAGCTTTTTTTAGTATACCGATAGCTGAAGATAGCCAAGATCTCTTGGCTTTCACTTGGAAGGGACAACAATTAACTTGGACAAGGCTGCCACAGGGATTTACTGGGTCTCTGACTATTCTTTCGCGTATACTCAAAAATGACCTCTCAGATATCGAACTTCCAGGACATTCTGTAGTAATACAATATGTAGATGATATGTTATTAGCAAGTAAAGATTATGAGACATTTTTAAAAGACACTGTTTCTCCATGTAACGCTCTTGCAGAAAAAGGGCATCAGGCATCTCTGTCTAAACTCCAGCTGTGTCAAAGAGAGGTAAAATATTTGGGTTTTATCTTAAAAGAAGGACACAGGTTAGTTGATCCAGAACGAGTAAAGACAATTCTTGATATGCCTCGTCCTGTAACAAAAAAACAACACGGGATTTTTAGGAGCTGTAGGATTTTGCCAACCGTGGATTCCTGGGTTAGCAGAACTTACTAAGCCTTTAGTGCAGGCAACAAAAAAGGAGGAGATAGAGCCTGTGGCCTGGGGCCCAGAAAGGGAGAAAGCTTTTACATCTGTGAAAAAAGCGTTGGTTTCAGCCCCTGCTCTAGGGTTACCAGATTATAGCAAACCATTGGAATTATTTGTCCATGAACGACAGGGAGTAGCAAGTGGGGTACTCACCCAAAAACTAGGCCCTCACCACAGACCAGTGGCCTATTATTCCACGCAGCTAGATGAGGTAGCTAAAGGCACTCCAGGATGCATCAGAGCAATAGCAGCTATGGCAGCTCTTACTGAAAAAAACATGACCTGTAGTTTTGGGTCACTCATTGACTGTGTATGTGCCACATGAAGTAGAACTGTCAATGAAACAATACGTGACTCAAGCACTATCCCCACAGAGAGCTCACCGCTATCAACTGATAATACTGCATGCAGATAATGGGACCTTAAAGAGATGCAACATCTTAAATCCAGCAACACTATTGCCTCTACCTGAGGATGGAGAACCACATCATTCCTGTGAGCAGGTGATCGTCAGCTCGAGCAAGCCCCGGGAGGACCTTAAAGACGAACCTTTGGGAAACCCAGACTTAGTTCCGTTTACAGATGGATCATCCTAGTATTTGGACGGAAGGCACCACTCCGGCTATGCTGTCACTAACCTCTTTGAGGTACTTGAGGCCAATCCTTTGTCTCCGTCTGTAAGTGCTCAAGCAGCAGAATTAATAGCATTGACCCAAGCAGTAAAAATTGGTAAGAACCTGCAGGTAAATATCTATACCGATTCTAAATATGCATTTGGAGTAGGTCATGTAACAGGGACGTTATGGAAAGAGCGAGGATTCTTTTCGTCATCAGGAAAGAAATTAGCTAATGGAGAAGAAATACGTAATTTGCTGGAAGCAGTCCAACTGCCCAAAGAAATTGCTGTAATACACTGCCCAGCCCATACTAAAGACACTACAGAAATTAGCAGAGGAAATGCTTTAGCCGACGCTGCTGCGAAGGCTGCAGCTCGACAACCTCTGAGAGAATGTATGGGGGCAGTTCCAAGGATGGACCAGAGTGAATGGCCAATTTTAATAGACCCCAAAACCACGTATGAAAAAGACTGCTCAGTGGAAGAGAAAAAACAATGGGAGCAGTGGGAAGCAAAACAAAGTGATGATGGAATATGGACACTTGGAAGAAAACCAATTCTACCAAAAAAAAAAATATTTAATTACTATAGCTAGGTGGTTTCACGATAAAGCTCTTGGGGGAGCGGAGGCAATAGCTAAGCAGGTACAGAAAGTATGGGCTGCTCCAGGAATCTATGCGGCTGCAAAAAGAATAACAAATAGCTGCCCGACCTGCCAGAAGTTTTCAAATAACAAGCCAAGCTCAGAGTTAGGGGGACGGTCATGGGCCTACTTCCCTTTCCAAAAGCTACAAATAGATTATGCGGATATGCCATCTGCCAATGGCTACAAACACTTGTTAGTGATAGTAGATCAGTTATCAGGCTGGGTAGAAGCTTTCCCAACAAGAAAGGCCGACACACGGGGAGTGGTAAAAGCCTTACTGAAGGAAATCATATCCAGGTATGGGGTCCCAGAAGCCACTGATTCAGACAGGGGTGCCCATTTTACGGCAAGCATAATCACTCAGTTATAGAAATCATTAGGCATAAAAAGAAACCTACAACCCCTTATCACCCACAATCTTCAGGACAAGTAGAAAGAATGAATAGAACACTAAAAGGAAAAATAGCAAGAATATGCGCACATGCTAGCCTAAAATGGCTGGGTAGGACTTTTCCCAACAAGAACGGCTGACACAGGGCGGGTAGTAAAAGCCTTACTGAAAGAAATCATACCCAGGTACAGAGTCCCAGAAGCCACTGATTCAGACAGGGGTGTCCATTTTATGGCAAGCATAATCAGTCAGTTTTATAAATCATGAGGAATAATGAACTTTTACCTAGTTCAGTAAGAAAAGGGACTGAGAGCTGGTTCAAGCTGGAATGATAAGGGAGTTGCAAGCAGTTCGCATTCCTGTGCTTCACGCTCTGGGAGGGAGGATGTCAAGGCTTTGAAATAAGGCCTACTTGGGCACCAGGACCCTGGGAAACAAAGCCTCCTCTCATTGCTGAAACAGTGTTAATTAGGGGGTCTGGACTATCTCGGGGTCTGGATTATATCCCTTCATCAGGACCTTGGCAGATAACACCTATTGTCACTGCTGGGGCAGTGCTAATTGCTGGAACAACACCTCTTTGTCAGGGCCTGGAGAGACAAGGGCGGGACCCGAGGAACCAAGACACATCTGTCAACAAAAACCATAACAGTAAAGATAAACAGCCTGCCTAGGCACAGGGATGAGACCCAATAAGGAGCAGGAGACTCCAGGCCCAAATATTACTATTGGTCCAAACTACTGCCTGAGGGGTGGAGAGCTTACATTGGAAGGTATAATTGCCCAGGCATTTCTTTGTTTGGGGTCCCTCTTCGGAGACACCCAGCTCGAGCTGTAATTACCGCACGCGTGTCATTAAAATTTCATTATTTCATTTGCTTTGATTTGGCGCCAAACTTTTCTGCGGGGAACCTAGGGTCGGGCCCTGTTATGGTGGCTGACAAGCCTCATTTCCATAACACCGAGCCCGGGGCCCGTCCCCGTGTCCGGGGGGTCCCGCCTCGCCCTCACCTCTCCTCTCCAGCGCAGCCCTCCTGTACTCCATGTATCTCCACTGCCACTCCATGCAGCTCTTCTCCAGGTAGTGCTTCAGCCTCTCAGGCTCATTCTCTGCCTCCCACTTCCTCTTGGTGATTAGCGCAGCAGCATACGCCATGACGAATGTCAGCGTGTCCTTGTCAAAGGCGATGAAATCCTTCCCGTCGTAGGCATCCCGCAGAAACCCCCAGATCCCACCGTCCTCCAGGAGCTCACAGCCGTACGTGCGCTGCACTGTGTGATACCCTGAGACACAAGCAGGGAGACGGGGGCTCAGGGGCAGCCCCGGCCCCGCACAGGGGCTTGGACACGGCACCCAGCGCAGGGCCGGGGGCACCCCAGACCCGCAGCCCCCAGCGCTGACAGCGAGCAGCTGCCGCTGGGAGCCCCGGCCCGCGCTCACCCCCGCTCTGGTTGTAGCGCTTCTGCAGTGTGTCCAGCTCCACTCAGTAAGACTAATGATTGCCATATGCGTTCTGGGGCTGCCTGTCCCAGTGGTCCTGACCCTCCTGCTCCATCCAGGCCGCACCCGGCACCGCCCTCTGCGTCTCGCTGTCGTAGCCATCGATGAGCTCTCCGTCCACGTAGCCCACGGAGACGAAGGCGGGCAGCCCCGGGCTGGGCTCCGTCACGGCGGTGTGGAAGTAGCGCAGGGAGTGGGGGCCTGCGGGGACACGGGGGGTGGTGAGGGGCCGGGGGGGGCACGTTGGGGGGCATCCGGGGGATCAAGATGTCCCGGGGGGAGAAGTCGGGGGGGTCGGGGGGGGCAGCACGTCCCGGGGGGCAGGTCAGGGGGGCAGCACGACACAGGGGGGGCACGTCGGGGGGGCAGCACATTCCGGGAGGGCAGGTCGGGGGGCTCCGGGGGGGCAGCACGTCCCGGGGGGAAGATCGGGGGGGCAGCACCTCCCGGGGGCGGTTGCAGGCCGGTCCGTGGGGCCGCTGACGGGGAGCCCGGCGCCGGGGGAGGGGCAGAGGGGGGCCCGGGGGCCCCGCCCGCACTCACCGCTCGCCACCGCCGCCGCCGCCGCCCAGCAGCAGCAGCCCCGGCCCCAGCGCCCGCCCCGCTACCGCCTCCTCGCTGCCAGCGCCCTCGCCCTCACCCGGCGCCGAAGCCCACGGCGGCCACGCCCCCGCGCCGCCATTGGCTCCGCTGCGGCGCACCGCCATTGGCTGCGCTCTGTCCCGCCCGCCAATAGCGGCTCTCGTCGGCTGAGGCGTCCCCAGGCGCTGGGCAGATCCCGGCGCGGCGGGTTGGGAGAAGCGACAGCGAGGGCGCTTGCGGAGGGCGCTGCGCAGCGCCGAGCCGCGGCTCCCGCTCCGCCTTGTCGCACGGCCATTGGCCCCGCCGGCGGCCGCCCGCCAATGGCGAGGCGCGGCAGCGGTGACGCCCCCGGGCGCCGGGCGGATCTCCGCGGAGCGCGTGGTGGGCGGGAGCGCGGAGGCGATGTGGGAGGCCGAGGCCGATGTGGGGACGGAGACGACGTGGGGATGGGGATGCCATGGGGATGGGGCCACTGGGGGGATGGGACGCCGTGGGGCTGGAGACGATGTGGGGATGGGGACACCGTGGGGCTGGAGATGGAGTTGGCTCTGTCACAGGGACAGGGGGACACTGTGGGGATGGGGATGATGGGGGGATGGGGATGATGTGGGGACGGGGACGCCATGGAGATGGGGACGATGTGGGGACGGGGACACCATTGGGATGGGGATGGAGTTGGCTCTGTCACAGGGGGGGACGCGGAGCCAGCAGTGGGAGCTCAGGGAGTGGCGCCCATCGAAGGCCGAGTGCTGGTAGGTGGTCCCCGGCCCACCCCGGCACCCATAGGTCTACTGGAAGATGTGGAAACCTGCCCAAGGTGGCACCCATGGGTGAGGAGCTGCCCAGGGCCCCAGGCGTCTAGCCCCGTTGCACCCCTGGAGCCAGGCATCCAATCCCATCAGCACCCACACCCATCCATGTGTTGTCCGAAAAGCGGATTCGTTGCCCGGTGTGCAATAAGCCAATAATTACACACTCAGGAGAGACATTTGTTTATTTATTTCAGAGTTGCGCAAGCCTGGGTGCTCGGTGGTTTCCCACAAATCGAGCACACACACCCCAACTTTTCAAGTAGCATTTATACAAACAAATTGCCAGATTTGCGACTTTCCCTTTTACACTGATTGGTTAGTGATTTCTTCATTCCCTGGGTCCCACCCCTGCTTCTCAAGGTCCTGATCAATTAACACTGCCCCAGCTAGGTCAGTAGATGTTATCTCCCAAGGTCCTGAGGAAGAGGACATAATCCAGACCCCTTAATTAACACAGTTTCAACAGTGAGAGGAGGCTTTGCTTCCCAAGGTCCTGGCGCCCAAACAGGCCTTATTTCACAGCCTTGACATCCTCCCTTTCGGAGAGTGGGGCACAGGAATGCAGACTGCTTGTAACTCCCTTATCTTTCCAGCCTGCACCAGCTCTGGGGCCCTTTCTTACCGAACTAGGAGCGTGGCCTAAGGCTTCAGCAAATTTAGCTACTCATGCTAAGCAAGTGTGTGGCTACTCATGCTAAGCAAATTCTGTCTAAGATAGAAGTTATCCAAATCTACCTACTTCAAACATTCTTTCTGAGCTTCTCAGGGTTGTCTTGTAACAATTGCACCCATGTTATCACCCATGGGCCCAGGTGGCCACCCATCAGCACCTGTGACCACCCATGGACCCAGGTGTCCAGCCCCATTGCACCCGTGTTATCACACATGGGCCCAGGTGGCGGCCCCATCAGCACCCACCACCACCCATGGACCCAGGTGTCGACCCCCTTTGCACCCATGGACTCAGGCGTGAGGTCACATCACCACCCCTGAACCCAGGCCCCCCACCCCATTGCACCCATGGTCCCAGCCCCCTGGCCCATTGCACCTGTGTCCCCAGCCCCCCACCCCATTGCACCCACGTCCCCAGGCCCCTGCCCCTGCCCCATTACGCCCATATCCGGAGCTTCCCCGACTCATTGCACCCATATCCCCAGCCCCCTGCCCCTTTGCGCCCATGTCCCCAGGCCCCTGCCAATTGCAACCACCTCCCCAGGCCCCCTGCCCCATTGCACCCACATCCCCAGGCCCCCGCCCTATTGCACCCATATCCCAGGCCCCCACCCCATTGCACCCATATCCCCAGCCCCCTGGCCCACGCAGATGGGGCCACACTGCAGCAAGCCCAGCGCAGGCCCCCAAGCTGCCTGGCAGCTGCAGCACAGCACACAGGAGCAGAGACCAAGGGTGCTGGCTTGGTGCAGCCGGCAGAAGAGAAGGCGTAGGGGGATCTCACTGCTGCCTGCAAGTGCCTAACGGGAGCGTGCAGAGAGCATGGAGCCAGAGACGTCCTGAGGGGCCTGGGGACAGGTTGAGGGCAACGGCACGGCTTGTGGCAGGGAAAAGTCCCCTCAGAGACTGCAAATGGCCTTGGAAGCCGAATGGTGGTGCAACACTGGAGCAGGGTGCCAGGGCCGTGCGGGAATCCATCGCCAGAGACAGTCAGAGCTCGACCCTGACAGGCCCTGCGAAACCTCCTCTGCTTGCCTCCACTTGCAGCAGGAGGTTGCAGCAGACACCTCCGGAAGACCCTTCCCACCCCAGCTGCTCTCTCACTCTGCGACTGCTTGTAGGGCTTTCTCTGCAGCCCTGACTGCCTTCCTTGGCAGCGCCTGCACTAGTCTTTCTCCTGACAGTTCCCTGACACCAAGTAACACAGCGGGAACAGCTGCCGAGGGTTTATTTGGAGCAGCACATGGGCTGTGGGACACGACGCAGTAGCATTGCTGTAGCAGCCAGGAGAGAGCCTCCGTCGCTCTGCCTCTTTGCTCTGCGCCATCTCCCATCTCGGGCCACCTGTCTGGCAGCTGCATCCTCGCGCTGTTCCTCTCACTGCCCTGAGTCACAGCGGCAGCTAAAAGCTCTGCGCAGAGCCCGAAGCGCTGCCCTGAGCCGCAATGGCCATCGCCTGGAAGGCGCAGCATGCGGGAGGGCGGTGATGCCTGTGGAGGAAGGAGAGCCGTGGGCGAGGGGCTGGGCAAGTGCAGGGCAAGCCTGAGGGTCTCTGGCTGCGGGGGAGGCCTCCGCCTTTGTTCCTGTGCTGGCTGATGGGGCCAGAGGCACACTGTCCCCCGCATCCTGGCAGCCTCCCGCCAGAGCAGATGCCGCTGCCTCGGCTCCTCGGGGCACTGCTGGGGCCAGAGGCGTGCTCTGCAGGTCACCAGCTGCCTCCCTGGCAGCATCTCTGCCCTTCACAACGGGTGAGCAGGGCACCTCCTCAGGACACGGCTGTGGGTCTGCCAAGAGGCTCCTGAGGCTCGGTCTGACCCAGCTCATGACCAAGGCCATGTTTTCCTCCAGCTCCTCCCATTCCAAAGGCTCTTCATCAACATCCTCTTCCTCATCGCTCCACTCCACGCCAGCATCCTCTGGCACTTCCCAGACTCTCTTCCCAGCTCCCAGCTCCCGCGCCCTCCCGCAGGGCCGGAGGGAAGACGATGACTTGTGCTCCTCTTTGGGCTCACAGGCAACCTGCATGGGGAGAGCAGGAACACAGCCCTGTGTGATATCAGCTGGCCATGCTCAGCATCCTGGTGCCCTGGGATATAGGAGGGGGCAAAGGGTTTGGGGTGGGGGGATGCTGTGAGTGGCCGCGAGCCCCAAGGGGAGGCACATGCAGCTGGCTGGGCAATGGCACAAGGCTTGTCTTGGGGCCGTAGCAGCAGGGCTGGGCCGGGGGCCACGACGGGCAGCGGGGGATGGAGGTGGCCGGGTACGTGGCACAAGGGGGCTGGCTCGCTGGCTGTGGGAGGCGGCTGCTGCTGGGGCTGCCCCTGCCCTCCTTGCTCAGCATCCATGCCCCAGGGCTGGATGCTGTGCAGGCCGGGGAGGGCACGTCAGCCCTGGGCCTCTGGCACTTGGAAACGCAGAGCACCAGGCATCTTCCCCAGGACAGAGAGTGCAGAGCGCAAAGGGCTGGGGGGACAGCTTCTCACCACGGCCGCGGGGGACCCATGCAATGGGGCAGCTCTTCTCACCCACCCTGCACACCCCAGACGCTGCTCACACCGCACCTCCCTTTGGTGGTGGGTGCCGACGCCATGCTCCTTGCTCACCTGGTGAGGAAGGCCTGCGGCCAGGGCAGAGCCTTCTGCTGCGCTTTCTTCGGGCAATGGTGGTTGGAGAGGCAGGCTGTTGCTCTCCCCACAAGGGCCTCCGCACAACTGGGAGGCCTTTGGCGCAGCCTCTGCGGGAAGCGATGGAGGCAGAGGAGCATTTTCCCCTGCATCCTCAGGGCCTCTGGCTGCAGGGGAGGCCTCTGCCTTTGCTCCTGTGCTGGCCAGTGGAGCCAGAGGCACACTGTCCCCCGCGTCCTGGCAGCCTCCTGCCAAAGGAGATGCCGCTGCCACGGCTCCTCGGGGCACTGCTGGGGCCAGAGGCGTGCTCTGCAGGTCACCAGCTGCCTCCCTGGCAGCATCTCTGCCCTTCACAACGGGTGAGCAGGGCACCTCCTCAGGACACGGCTGTGGGTCTGCCAAGAGGCTCCTGAGGCTCGGTCTGACCCAGCTCATGACCAAGGCTGTGTTTTTCTCCAGCTCCTCCCATTCCAAAGGTTCTTCTTCAACGTCCTCTTCCTCATCGCTCCACTCCACGCCAGCATCCTCTGGTGCTCCCCGGACTCTCTTCCCAGCTCCCATCTTGCGCTCCCTCCTGGGCGCATGGGCGTACAGCCGCTCCAGCACCTCCCACTTGGACCTCGCATCCTTCAGGAGCTCCACTCGCGTCACCTCCGGTTGCCACAGGTTATAGAAGGAGTTTCTGGCACAGAGCTGAAGCCAGAGAGGGAGATTTGTGAAGGCAGCTGCTTTTCCCACCAGCAATGCCCCCCGTGGCCCTGCCAGCACTGCCACCATCACACTGTTGCAGCAGGGCGCAGCGGCTGGCCCCAGCACACGGAGGGTCACCATCTGCCCTGGCCCACCCTTTGCACTCACCTCCTTGGGGCGAACATTGAGGCATCCCGATGCTGTCAGGGAGAAACGTTTCCCCTTGCCCTCCTCTTCCTCGACCTCCCTCTCCTTTGGCCTCGGCTCCTTCCTCTCCAGAAAGGCTTCTCGCAGCTGAGCCAAGCTCTGCCCGGTGCGCGCCACGCAGCTCCTGTCGAGCTCCTCCAGCGTCTCTGTTTTGATTGAGAGCACGGCGAGATACTGCGAGGGGTTGTCGGGGTGTATGCGCAGTGGCGTGCCTTGAAGGCGACAGATGATGCCCAGAGGCTGCTGTTTGGGCCTCTGCACTGCAAGTTGCCATCCTAGTGTGACCAGTCCATGGCCCCTGCCCGGGGAAGCTGGTGCACCGGCCCCCATGACCTTCCTTTTGCCCCCACGCCTGTTGCAATCTGGCCCTTGCAGAGCTGTGGCAGCTGTGTTTTTGCCACGCTCCCTGCTCTCCTTCTGCAATGCGCTTGCCAGGCCTGCTAGAGCAATGGTGTATGCCAAGGTCCTTTGTGGCCCGGCTGCCCTGAGCTCCCGGCCATGTCCCGCACTCACATCATCAGGACGGCTCAAGGCTGCAGACGCGAGCGCCAGCAGTGCGTGCATCAGAGGTGCGGCAGGCAGTGCGGGGCTGTGTGCAGCAGGTCTCTGGTCCTCAGCCCTCATTTCCATGCACACATCTGCAAGGATGTTCTCAACAGCTTGCAGCATCCTTGCTTTTCCCAGCGCGGAAGACCCAGGCCTGGCCTCAGGCAAATAGGAGACAGGAGCTTGAATTGCTCGGGGGAGAGCGCCAGCTTCCTGCTTAGCTTTTGGAGAGGCAGGCACTCTCCTTGCCACACCCTCCAGAGCCTCAGCAGTGGCCGTGCATCTCAAAGAAGATCTGCAGGATTTTTCTGGAGGTCGACATGCGGATGCCGCTCTTTGACCTGTAGAGGCCTCCAGGCCTCCACGTGCCTGCCTAGCTGCCTTGGTTGCGTGAGGCGCTAAGCCGGGCCGATGCGGTGTCTCTGCTCTTGCACAAGGCCTGCTGTGCAGTGTCTCCCGGCGCCCCGGAGGAGCCTTCTTCACAAGGCTGCTGGAGGCATGAAGAGCTTGCACCGAGTCGAGAACCTCCCTCACAGTGTCCTCCGCCATCTGCAATCAAAGCCCATGAGGAAGGCCAAGTTACTGCTGCCCTTTACCCCTCCCCCCCAGCCTTCCCACATGCACACTCCCTGTGGCCCCTGAAACCCTCCACAACAGCAGCACTCTCCCACGCAGCTGGCTCCCAAAGGCTGCGTGGGGAGAAGGCTGGTCACCACTGGGCAAGAGATGGGCAAAGGCAGCTCCCTCGGAAACCTCGAGCCATGTCCTTGCCGACTGCCATGCAGAGCAGGCGCTCCTCCTGCTCCCTCCCACCACTTCCCGCCTGCTGCTTGGCAGCTATGCAGTCAGGCAGAGGCTTTGCCACCATCGCTGCTCAGCTCGCTACCTTCGCGATGACGTCTTCAGGGTCTTGCCAGCTCTGTGGGCCGGGCAGCAACGGCCGCCTGTCCCTTTGCTGCGATGAAGTCGGGGTCGGGATGCGTTGCGTCACTGCATGCGGCTCCCGCTGGCCCCCCTGCAGGGAGAAGGAAGCACATGATGGAGGCGGTTGCGTTCGTACAAGCGGCCCCTCAGGCACAGGAAAGCCCGGCCCCATGGCAAAGGGAAGCTCATGGCCTAGCACGACCCAGCTGTGCTAAGCCTGGAGATGCTCTCTGACCCTCAGCACAGCTCACAGGCTCCATTTGGGCCTTGCAGCACCCCAGTCGGTGTGCTTTGTGCACCAGAAAATCCCCAGCACCAGCAAGAAATACCCCCTGGCCAGAGAAGATCAGGCCTGGCTCGCTTGCCCCACCTCCTCTTCCCCACCGTCCTCATGCTTTCCGTGCGGCTCCCAGCCCTGCTGCCTGCCTCTCCCTCCAGCCCCACCGCTCACCTTGCTTCTGCGCTTCGGCCTCACAGAAAGCCCATCCACGGGCTGGGAGCCGGCATTCGCCTGCCGCCCCTTGTCCATCAGCAGGAGCTTCTCCTGCGCACCTGCCACTCTGGCACTCAAGAGAGCTGCTCCCTCCTCAGCGAGCTGCTCTCCTCAGAGGGCACAGCCAGGGGCTCTGCTCCCAGCATGGACTCGGTCACCACGGGCACCGCCCCATCACAATGGCCTTGGGGGCATGATGCTACCCCCATCACAAAGCCCTGCACGTTGCCATGGGGACCCCCGTGACCACCTCCTGCTGGCCACCAGGGGCACCCGCATCACAAGGCCTTGCTGGTGACCGTGCTAGCACCGACATCACAAGGCCTTGCTGCTCACCGGGGGCACCTCCAGCACCAGGGCTTTGCCTCCCAGCCTCTGGTGCCAGCTTCTGAGCCCAGCTCCGAGCTGCCATCTGTGCCGCAGCAGGAATTTTCCTCTCCCCACCTCTCTGCCTCCTACACCGTGCAGATGCTGCCCTTCTTCAGGCCCTCTAGAGCACACAGCCAGCCACTGCAAGACCACTCCTCTTGCTCGGGCCACTAAGCCTCACCCATATGCCTCACCGTCCAGCCCTAGGCAGAGCGTCCTGCATTCCCGCTGCTTTCTCACAGAAAGGCCAACTGCCCCTCCGCACCTTCCCAGACGGGCCTTCCCAAAGAGGCTGCAGCCATCCACCGCAGCACTCCAGGCATGCCACGCTGCAGGCCCGCAGCTGCACACAGACTGCAAAGTGCTCCTGTCTGGTCCCCAGGCTGCAGGCATTAGCGGACGGACCCCTGAGACAGGTGCCCGCCTCTGCAGATTTCCCACAAAAGCTGTCAGAGATTCATTTCTCCAGACTGTTGCTCTCTAAGCACTTCCCTATTGGCGTGCACGCACTGCGCTGGGCCCCTCCAGGCTTTCTTTGCTCCACATCACCCTGCACCTTTGCCTTGCCCTCCCACACCATCACTTCCTCACTCTTCCATGCATCCTCCTCTCCCCTCAGGGGCACCGACTTTTGGGCTCTCCTCACCACCTTGGCCACCGGCTTGAGCCTCACGGCAGCACATGGGCACACTCTCCTCCTGATGAAGCGTGACACCCCCCAGCCTTGGTGCCTCGCTGCTGGCTCGCCTTCGGGACGTCCAGCTGCTGGACCGCCAGGCCACCTGGGCAAGCAGGCCCTGCCCTCACCTGTGCACCTCTTCCTACTCACGGGGCTTGTGCTTTTCTTGCTTTTGCCCCCAGGGGGCACGTGGCGACCATCTCTCCACGCCAGCCTTCATGCACAAAGAGGGGCCCACGCTCATGAAACCAAAGCCCTGCTGCCAGCACCAGCTGCACACCCAGGGGCTGACCTGCTGGATCCAAGCACTGCTGCTCAAGCCCATTCCCCTCACTGGCAGCATGCAGGAAAAACCCCACCTGCCCTGCCAGGCCTACAGCCATGTCATCACACTTGGTACTTTCCAGGCAGGATCCTTGTGTTAAGGAAGAGCAAACTGAAACTGCCTACAGGCAGCCGCTTAGCACAACTTCTCTAAAACTTGCCTGGCATGAGGAGCTAAATTTGCTGAAGCCTTAGGCCGCACTTATCGAAAATAATGAACTTTTACTTAGTCCAGTAAGAAAAGGGCCTCAGAGCTGGTTCCAGCTGGGAAGATAAGGCAGTTACAAGCAGTCTGCATTCCTTGCAATTACTGTTTTTATAGATCAAGCAGCCCCTGATACACAAAAGTATTTTAAAGAGCATATGCCAGGCTGGCAAGGGGAGGGGGCGCGGAAGAACCAGGGGAGATAGATGGAGTCAAAGTGAAGGGGGTGTACAATTAAGAGTTAATGATGTTTGTCATTCTTGGGGGGAACAAGGACACTGGAAGCAGGAATGCCCAGTGAGGCCCTGTGCACTTGGGAATAGAGGGGCCAGCATGAGGCAATCAAATCAGTCCACAATGACAGGAGATAGGAGACTCAGAAAATACTGTGGAAATGGGGGTAAATTCATGGGATGTAGATTTGGATTTGAAGGGCAGGTAATGGCAAATATAGAAGGCTTAGAAGTTCCCTTTCTAGTGGATACTGGAGCCACCCTTTCCCTTTTAAAGTTTGAGCCTAAAGGATGCAAGTCACCAGATAAAATAATGATGCAAGGAGTAGCGGGAAAAGGCAAACGAATGTTATCTAAGCCCTTAGTACTCACTATTGGGGGTAAAACAGTGTGGGGATGTATTATAATTTCCACAGACGCGCCCATGTGCCTTTTAGGGAGAGATCTCCTGCAAGCCTTGGATACTCAGATCTGCTTACAGCCAGAAGAGGTGGAATTAATAATTATGGGCTCATGTGTTCTGGCTAAGACACCAGAACCAGAGTCGACTAATCTGCAAATTCCAACAAGGTTAGAATCAGTTCCTAAACGGTTATGGAGCTCTTCAGGAATGGATGTGGGACTACTGAAATCAGCTAGTCCAGTCTCGATAAAAACAAAGGGGGGATTGCCTCCTGCAGTTAAGCAATACCCTATCCCAAAGGAAGCAGAGAAGAGCATCCAAAAACAAATCAATCATTATTTGAAACTGGGTATCCTTAGAGTCTGTGAATCCCCGTACAACACCCCAATTCTGCCAGTTAAAAAGAACAGGCAAGATTCTGATGGTGATCCAGAGTATCAGTTTATACAAGACTTAGGGGCTATAAACCAACATGTAGTTGCTCCACATCCAGTAGTCCCTAACCCATCAACCATTTTACTACAGATACCCCTTTGGGCAACTTATTTTACTGTGATTGACCTAACGGCAGCTTTTTTTAGTATACCGATAGCTGAAGATAGCCAAGATCTCTTGGCTTTCACTTGGAAGGGACAACAATTAACTTGGACAAGGCTGCCACAGGGATTTACTGGGTCTCTGACTATTCTTTTGCGTATACTCAAAAATGACCTCTCAGATATCGAACTTCCAGGACATTCTGTAGTAATACAATATGTAGATGATATGTTATTAGCAAGTAAAGATTATGAGACATTTTTAAAAGACACTGTTTCTCCATGTAACGCTCTTGCAGAAAAAGGGCATCAGGCATCTCTGTCTAAACTCCAGCTGTGTCAAAGAGAGGTAAAATATTTGGGTTTTATCTTAAAAGAAGGACACAGGTTAGTTGATCCAGAACGAGTAAAGACAATTCTTGATATGCCTCGTCCTGTAACAAAAAAACAACACGGGATTTTTAGGAGCTGTAGGATTTTGCCAACCGTGGATTCCTGGGTTAGCAGAACTTACTAAGCCTTTAGTGCAGGCAACAAAAAAGGAGGAGATAGAGCCTGTGGCCTGGGGCCCAGAAAGGGAGAAAGCTTTTACATCTGTGAAAAAAGCGTTGGTTTCAGCCCCTGCTCTAGGGTTACCAGATTATAGCAAACCATTGGAATTATTTGTCCATGAACGACAGGGAGTAGCAAGTGGGGTACTCACCCAAAAACTAGGCCCTCACCACAGACCAGTGGCCTATTATTCCACGCAGCTAGATGAGGTAGCTAAAGGCACTCCAGGATGCATCAGAGCAATAGCAGCTATGGCAGCTCTTACTGAAAAAAACATGACCTGTAGTTTTGGGTCACTCATTGACTGTGTATGTGCCACATGAAGTAGAACTGTCAATGAAACAATACGTGACTCAAGCACTATCCCCACAGAGAGCTCACCGCTATCAACTGATAATACTGCATGCAGATAATGGGACCTTAAAGAGATGCAACATCTTAAATCCAGCAACACTATTGCCTCTACCTGAGGATGGAGAACCACATCATTCCTGTGAGCAGGTGATCGTCAGCTCGAGCAAGCCCCGGGAGGACCTTAAAGACGAACCTTTGGGAAACCCAGACTTAGTTCCGTTTACAGATGGATCATCCTAGTATTTGGACGGAAGGCACCACTCCGGCTATGCTGTCACTAACCTCTTTGAGGTACTTGAGGCCAATCCTTTGTCTCCGTCTGTAAGTGCTCAAGCAGCAGAATTAATAGCATTGACCCAAGCAGTAAAAATTGGTAAGAACCTGCAGGTAAATATCTATACCGATTCTAAATATGCATTTGGAGTAGGTCATGTAACAGGGACGTTATGGAAAGAGCGAGGATTCTTTTCGTCATCAGGAAAGAAATTAGCTAATGGAGAAGAAATACGTAATTTGCTGGAAGCAGTCCAACTGCCCAAAGAAATTGCTGTAATACACTGCCCAGCCCATACTAAAGACACTACAGAAATTAGCAGAGGAAATGCTTTAGCCGACGCTGCTGCGAAGGCTGCAGCTCGACAACCTCTGAGAGAATGTATGGGGGCAGTTCCAAGGATGGACCAGAGTGAATGGCCAATTTTAATAGACCCCAAAACCACGTATGAAAAAGACTGCTCAGTGGAAGAGAAAAAACAATGGGAGCAGTGGGAAGCAAAACAAAGTGATGATGGAATATGGACACTTGGAAGAAAACCAATTCTACCAAAAAAAAAAATAGTTAATTACTATAGCTAGGTGGTTTCACGATAAAGCTCTTGGGGGAGCGGAGGCGGTGGCTAACCAGTTACAGAAAGTATGGGCTGCTCCAGGAATCTACGCGGCTGCAAAAAGAATAACAAATAGCTGCCCGACCTGCCAGAAGTTTTCAAATAACAAGCCAAGCTCAGAGTTAGGGGGACGGTCATGGGCCTACTTCCCTTTCCAAAAGCTACAAATAGATTATGCGGATATGCCATCTGCCAATGGCTACAAACACTTGTTAGTGATAGTAGATCAGTTATCAGGCTGGGTAGAAGCTTTCCCAACAAGAAAGGCCGACACACGGGGAGTGGTAAAAGCCTTACTGAAGGAAATCATATCCAGGTATGGGGTCCCAGAAGCCACTGATTCAGACAGGGGTGCCCATTTTACGGCAAGCATAATCACTCAGTTATAGAAATCATTAGGCATAAAAAGAAACCTACAACCCCTTATCACCCACAATCTTCAGGACAAGTAGAAAGAATGAATAGAACACTAAAAGGAAAAATAGCAAGAATATGCGCACATGCTAGCCTAAAATGGCTGGGTAGGACTTTTCCCAACAAGAACGGCTGACACAGGGCGGGTAGTAAAAGCCTTACTGAAAGAAATCATACCCAGGTACAGAGTCCCAGAAGCCACTGATTCAGACAGGGGTGTCCATTTTATGGCAAGCATAATCAGTCAGTTTTATAAATCATGAGGAATAATGAACTTTTACCTAGTTCAGTAAGAAAAGGGACTGAGAGCTGGTTCAAGCTGGAATGATAAGGGAGTTGCAAGCAGTTCGCATTCCTGTGCTTCACGCTCTGGGAGGGAGGATGTCAAGGCTTTGAAATAAGGCCTACTTGGGCACCAGGACCCTGGGAAACAAAGCCTCCTCTCATTGCTGAAACAGTGTTAATTAGGGGGTCTGGACTATCTCGGGGTCTGGATTATATCCCTTCATCAGGACCTTGGCAGATAACACCTATTGTCACTGCTGGGGCAGTGCTAATTGCTGGAACAACACCTCTTTGTCAGGGCCTGGAGAGACAAGGGCGGGACCCGAGGAACCAAGACACATCTGTCAACAAAAACCATAACAGTAAAGATAAACAGCCTGCCTAGGCACAGGGATGAGACCCAATAAGGAGCAGGAGACTCCAGGCCCAAATATTACTATTGGTCCAAACTACTGCCTGAGGGGTGGAGAGCTTACATTGGAAGGTATAATTGCCCAGGCATTTCTTTGTTTGGGGTCCCTCTTCGGAGACACCCAGCTCGAGCTGTAATTACCGCACGCGTGTCATTAAAATTTCATTATTTCATTTGCTTTGATTTGGCGCCAAACTTTTCTGCGGGAACCTAGGGTCGGGCCCTGTTATGGTGGCTGACAAGCCTCATTTCCATAACACCGAGCCCGGGGCCCGTCCCCGTGTCCGGGGGGTCCCGCCTCGCCCTCACCTCTCCTCTCCAGCGCAGCCCTCCTGTACTCCATGTATCTCCACTGCCACTCCATGCAGCTCTTCTCCAGGTAGTGCTTCAGCCTCTCAGGCTCATTCTCTGCCTCCCACTTCCTCTTGGTGATTAGCGCAGCAGCATACGCCATGACGAATGTCAGCGTGTCCTTGTCAAAGGCGATGAAATCCTTCCCGTCGTAGGCATCCCGCAGAAACCCCCAGATCCCACCGTCCTCCAGGAGCTCACAGCCGTACGTGCGCTGCACTGTGTGATACCCTGAGACACAAGCAGGGAGACGGGGGCTCAGGGGCAGCCCCGGCCCCGCACAGGGGCTTGGACACGGCACCCAGCGCAGGGCCGGGGGCACCCCAGACCCGCAGCCCCCAGCGCTGACAGCGAGCAGCTGCCGCTGGGAGCCCCGGCCCGCGCTCACCCCCGCTCTGGTTGTAGCGCTTCTGCAGTGTGTCCAGCTCCACTCAGTAAGACTAATGATTGCCATATGCGTTCTGGGGCTGCCTGTCCCAGTGGTCCTGACCCTCCTGCTCCATCCAGGCCGCACCCGGCACCGCCCTCTGCGTCTCGCTGTCGTAGCCATCGATGAGCTCTCCGTCCACGTAGCCCACGGAGACGAAGGCGGGCAGCCCCGGGCTGGGCTCCGTCACGGCGGTGTGGAAGTAGCGCAGGGAGTGGGGGCCTGCGGGGACACGGGGGGTGGTGAGGGGCCGGGGGGGGCACGTTGGGGGGCATCCGGGGGATCAAGATGTCCTGGGGGGAGAAGTCGGGGGGGTCGGGGGGGGCAGCACGTCCCGGGGGGCAGGTCAGGGGGGCAGCACGACACAGGGGGGGCACGTCGGGGGGGCAGCACATTCCGGGAGGGCAGGTCGGGGGGCTCCGGGGGGGCAGCACGTCCCGGGGGGAAGATCGGGGGGGCAGCACCTCCCAGGGGCGGTTGCAGGCCGGTCCGTGGGGCCGCTGACGGGGAGCCCGGCGCCGGGGGAGGGGCAGAGGGGGGCCCGGGGGCCCCGCCCGCACTCACCGCTCACCACCGCCGCCGCCGCCGCCCAGCAGCAGCAGCCCCGGCCCCAGCGCCCGCCCCGCTACCGCCTCCTCGCTGCCAGCGCCCTCGCCCTCACCCGGCGCCGAAGCCCACGGCGGCCACGCCCCCGCGCCGCCATTGGCTCCGCTGCGGCACACCGCCATTGGCTGCGCTCTGTCCCGCCCGCCAATAGCGGCTCTCGTCGGCTGAGGCGTCCCCAGGCGCTGGGCAGATCCCGGCGCGGCGGGTTGGGAGAAGCGACAGCGAGGGCGCTTGCGGAGGGCGCTGCGCAGCGCCGAGCCGCGGCTCCCGCTCCGCCTTGTCGCACGGCCATTGGCCCCGCCGGCGGCCGCCCGCCAATGGCGAGGCGCGGCAGCGGTGACGCCCCCGGGCGCCGGGCGGATCTCCGCGGAGCGCGTGGTGGGCGGGAGCGCGGAGGCGATGTGGGAGGCCGAGGCCGATGTGGGGACAGAGACGACGTGGGGATGGGGATGCCATGGGGATGGGGCCACTGGGGGGATGGGACGCCGTGGGGCTGGAGACGATGTGGGGATGGGGACACCGTGGGGCTGGAGATGGAGTTGGCTCTGTCACAGGGACAGGGGGACACTGTGGGGATGGGGATGATGGGGGGATGGGGATGATGTGGGGACGGGGACGCCATGGAGATGGGGACGATGTGGGGACGGGGACACCATTGGGATGGGGATGGAGTTGGCTCTGTCACAGGGGGGGACGCGGAGCCAGCAGTGGGAGCTCAGGGAGTGGCGCCCATCGAAGGCCGAGTGCTGGTAGGTGGTCCCCGGCCCACCCCGGCACCCATAGGTCTACTGGAAGATGTGGAAACCTGCCCAAGGTGGCACCCATGGGTGAGGAGCTGCCCAGGGCCCCAGGCGTCTAGCCCCGTTGCACCCCTGGAGCCAGGCATCCAATCCCATCAGCACCCACACCCATCCATGTGTTGTCCGAAAAGCGGATTCGTTGCCCGGTGTGCAATAAGCCAATAATTACACACTCAGGAGAGACATTTGTTTATTTATTTCAGAGTTGCGCAAGCCTGGGTGCTCGGTGGTTTCCCACAAATCGAGCACACACACCCCAACTTTTCAAGTAGCATTTATACAAACAAATTGCCAGATTTGCGACTTTCCCTTTTACACTGATTGGTTAGTGATTTCTTCATTCCCTGGGTCCCACCCCTGCTTCTCAAGGTCCTGATCAATTAACACTGCCCCAGCTAGGTCAGTAGATGTTATCTCCCAAGGTCCTGAGGAAGAGGACATAATCCAGACCCCTTAATTAACACAGTTTCAACAGTGAGAGGAGGCTTTGCTTCCCAAGGTCCTGGCGCCCAAACAGGCCTTATTTCACAGCCTTGACATCCTCCCTTTCGGAGAGTGGGGCACAGGAATGCAGACTGCTTGTAACTCCCTTATCTTTCCAGCCTGCACCAGCTCTGGGGCCCTTTCTTACCGAACTAGGAGCGTGGCCTAAGGCTTCAGCAAATTTAGCTACTCATGCTAAGCAAGTGTGTGGCTACTCATGCTAAGCAAATTCTGTCTAAGATAGAAGTTATCCAAATCTACCTACTTCAAACATTCTTTCTGAGCTTCTCAGGGTTGTCTTGTAACAATTGCACCCATGTTATCACCCATGGGCCCAGGTGGCCACCCATCAGCACCTGTGACCACCCATGGACCCAGGTGTCCAGCCCCATTGCACCCGTGTTATCACACATGGGCCCAGGTGGCGGCCCCATCAGCACCCACCACCACCCATGGACCCAGGTGTCGACCCCCTTTGCACCCATGGACTCAGGCGTGAGGTCACATCACCACCCCTGAACCCAGGCCCCCCACCCCATTGCACCCATGGTCCCAGCCCCCTGGCCCATTGCACCTGTGTCCCCAGCCCCCCACCCCATTGCACCCACGTCCCCAGGCCCCTGCCCCTGCCCCATTACGCCCATATCCGGAGCTTCCCCGACTCATTGCACCCATATCCCCAGCCCCCTGCCCCTTTGCGCCCATGTCCCCAGGCCCCTGCCAATTGCAACCACCTCCCCAGGCCCCCTGCCCCATTGCACCCACATCCCCAGGCCCCCGCCCTATTGCACCCATATCCCAGGCCCCCACCCCATTGCACCCATATCCCCAGCCCCCTGGCCCACGCAGATGGGGCCACACTGCAGCAAGCCCAGCGCAGGCCCCCAAGCTGCCTGGCAGCTGCAGCACAGCACACAGGAGCAGAGACCAAGGGTGCTGGCTTGGTGCAGCCGGCAGAAGAGAAGGCGTAGGGGGATCTCACTGCTGCCTGCAAGTGCCTAACGGGAGCGTGCAGAGAGCATGGAGCCAGAGACGTCCTGAGGGGCCTGGGGACAGGTTGAGGGCAACGGCACGGCTTGTGGCAGGGAAAAGTCCCCTCAGAGACTGCAAATGGCCTTGGAAGCCGAATGGTGGTGCAACACTGGAGCAGGGTGCCAGGGCCGTGCGGGAATCCATCGCCAGAGACAGTCAGAGCTCGACCCTGACAGGCCCTGCGAAACCTCCTCTGCTTGCCTCCACTTGCAGCAGGAGGTTGCAGCAGACACCTCCAGAAGACCCTTCCCACCCCAGCTGCTCTCTCACTCTGCGACTGCTTGTAGGGCTTTCTCTGCAGCCCTGACTGCCTTCCTTGGCAGCGCCTGCACTAGTCTTTCTCCTGACAGTTCCCTGACACCAAGTAACACAGCGGGAACAGCTGCCGAGGGTTTATTTGGAGCAGCACATGGGCTGTGGGACACGACGCAGTAGCATTGCTGTAGCAGCCAGGAGAGAGCCTCCGTCGCTCTGCCTCTTTGCTCTGCGCCATCTCCCATCTCGGGCCACCTGTCTGGCAGCTGCATCCTCGCGCTGTTCCTCTCACTGCCCTGAGTCACAGCGGCAGCTAAAAGCTCTGCGCAGAGCCCGAAGCGCTGCCCTGAGCCGCGATGGCCATCGCCTGGAAGGCGCAGCATGCGGGAGGGCGGTGATGCCTGTGGAGGAAGGAGAGCCGTGGGCGAGGGGCTGGGCAAGTGCAGGGCAAGCCTGAGGGTCTCTGGCTGCGGGGGAGGCCTCCGCCTTTGTTCCTGTGCTGGCTGATGGGGCCAGAGGCACACTGTCCCCCGCATCCTGGCAGCCTCCCGCCAGAGCAGATGCCGCTGCCTCGGCTCCTCGGGGCACTGCTGGGGCCAGAGGCGTGCTCTGCAGGTCACCAGCTGCCTCCCTGGCAGCATCTCTGCCCTTCACAACGGGTGAGCAGGGCACCTCCTCAGGACACGGCTGTGGGTCTGCCAAGAGGCTCCTGAGGCTCGGTCTGACCCAGCTCATGACCAAGGCCATGTTTTCCTCCAGCTCCTCCCATTCCAAAGGCTCTTCATCAACATCCTCTTCCTCATCGCTCCACTCCACGCCAGCATCCTCTGGCACTTCCCAGACTCTCTTCCCAGCTCCCAGCTCCCGCGCCCTCCCGCAGGGCCGGAGGGAAGACGATGACTTGTGCTCCTCTTTGGGCTCACAGGCAACCTGCATGGGGAGAGCAGGAACACAGCCCTGTGTGATATCAGCTGGCCATGCTCAGCATCCTGGTGCCCTGGGATATAGGAGGGGGCAAAGGGTTTGGGGTGGGGGGATGCTGTGAGTGGCCGCGAGCCCCAAGGGGAGGCACATGCAGCTGGCTGGGCAATGGCACAAGGCTTGTCTTGGGGCCGTAGCAGCAGGGCTGGGCCGGGGGCCACGACGGGCAGCGGGGGATGGAGGTGGCCGGGTACGTGGCACAAGGGGGCTGGCTCGCTGGCTGTGGGAGGCGGCTGCTGCTGGGGCTGCCCCTGCCCTCCTTGCTCAGCATCCATGCCCCAGGGCTGGATGCTGTGCAGGCCGGGGAGGGCACGTCAGCCCTGGGCCTCTGGCACTTGGAAACACAGAGCACCAGGCATCTTCCCCAGGACAGAGAGTGCAGAGCGCAAAGGGCTGGGGGGACAGCTTCTCACCACGGCCGCGGGGGACCCATGCAATGGGGCAGCTCTTCTCACCCACCCTGCACACCCCAGACGCTGCTCACACCGCACCTCCCTTTGGTGGTGGGTGCCGACGCCATGCTCCTTGCTCACCTGGTGAGGAAGGCCTGCGGCCAGGGCAGAGCCTTCTGCTGCGCTTTCTTCGGGCAATGGTGGTTGGAGAGGCAGGCTGTTGCTCTCCCCACAAGGGCCTCCGCACAACTGGGAGGCCTTTGGCGCAGCCTCTGCGGGAAGCGATGGAGGCAGAGGAGCATTTTCCCCTGCATCCTCAGGGCCTCTGGCTGCAGGGGAGGCCTCTGCCTTTGCTCCTGTGCTGGCCAGTGGAGCCAGAGGCACACTGTCCCCCGCGTCCTGGCAGCCTCCTGCCAAAGGAGATGCCGCTGCCACGGCTCCTCGGGGCACTGCTGGGGCCAGAGGCGTGCTCTGCAGGTCACCAGCTGCCTCCCTGGCAGCATCTCTGCCCTTCACAACGGGTGAGCAGGGCACCTCCTCAGGACACGGCTGTGGGTCTGCCAAGAGGCTCCTGAGGCTCGGTCTGACCCAGCTCATGACCAAGGCTGTGTTTTTCTCCAGCTCCTCCCATTCCAAAGGTTCTTCTTCAACGTCCTCTTCCTCATCGCTCCACTCCACGCCAGCATCCTCTGGTGCTCCCCGGACTCTCTTCCCAGCTCCCATCTTGCGCTCCCTCCTGGGCGCATGGGCGTACAGCCGCTCCAGCACCTCCCACTTGGACCTCGCATCCTTCAGGAGCTCCACTCGCGTCACCTCCGGTTGCCACAGGTTATAGAAGGAGTTTCTGGCACAGAGCTGAAGCCAGAGAGGGAGATTTGTGAAGGCAGCTGCTTTTCCCACCAGCAATGCCCCCCGTGGCCCTGCCAGCACTGCCACCATCACACTGTTGCAGCAGGGCGCAGCGGCTGGCCCCAGCACACGGAGGGTCACCATCTGCCCTGGCCCACCCTTTGCACTCACCTCCTTGGGGCGAACATTGAGGCATCCCGATGCTGTCAGGGAGAAACGTTTCCCCTTGCCCTCCTCTTCCTCGACCTCCCTCTCCTTTGGCCTCGGCTCCTTCCTCTCCAGAAAGGCTTCTCGCAGCTGAGCCAAGCTCTGCCCGGTGCGCGCCACGCAGCTCCTGTCGAGCTCCTCCAGCGTCTCTGTTTTGATTGAGAGCACGGCGAGATACTGCGAGGGGTTGTCGGGGTGTATGCGCAGTGGCGTGCCTTGAAGGCGACAGATGATGCCCAGAGGCTGCTGTTTGGGCCTCTGCACTGCAAGTTGCCATCCTAGTGTGACCAGTCCATGGCCCCTGCCCGGGGAAGCTGGTGCACCGGCCCCCATGACCTTCCTTTTGCCCCCACGCCTGTTGCAATCTGGCCCTTGCAGAGCTGTGGCAGCTGTGTTTTTGCCACGCTCCCTGCTCTCCTTCTGCAATGCGCTTGCCAGGCCTGCTAGAGCAATGGTGTATGCCAAGGTCCTTTGTGGCCCGGCTGCCCTGAGCTCCCGGCCATGTCCCGCACTCACATCATCAGGACGGCTCAAGGCTGCAGACGCGAGCGCCAGCAGTGCGTGCATCAGAGGTGCGGCAGGCAGTGCGGGGCTGTGTGCAGCAGGTCTCTGGTCCTCAGCCCTCATTTCCATGCACACATCTGCAAGGATGTTCTCAACAGCTTGCAGCATCCTTGCTTTTCCCAGCGCGGAAGACCCAGGCCTGGCCTCAGGCAAATAGGAGACAGGAGCTTGAATTGCTCGGGGGAGAGCGCCAGCTTCCTGCTTAGCTTTTGGAGAGGCAGGCACTCTCCTTGCCACATCCTCCAGAGCCTCAGCAGTGGCCGTGCATCTCAAAGAAGATCTGCAGGATTTTTCTGGAGGTCGACATGCGGATGCCGCTCTTTGACCTGTAGAGGCCTCCAGGCCTCCACGTGCCTGCCTAGCTGCCTTGGTTGCGTGAGGCGCTAAGCCGGGCCAATGCGGTGTCTCTGCTCTTGCACAAGGCCTGCTGTGCAGTGTCTCCCGGCGCCCCGGAGGAGCCTTCTTCACAAGGCTGCTGGAGGCATGAAGAGCTTGCACCGAGTCGAGAACCTCCCTCACAGTGTCCTCCGCCATCTGCAATCAAAGCCCATGAGGAAGGCCAAGTTACTGCTGCCCTTTACCCCTCCCCCCCAGCCTTCCCACATGCACACTCCCTGTGGCCCCTGAAACCCTCCACAACAGCAGCACTCTCCCACGCAGCTGGCTCCCAAAGGCTGCGTGGGGAGAAGGCTGGTCACCACTGGGCAAGAGATGGGCAAAGGCAGCTCCCTCGGAAACCTCGAGCCATGTCCTTGCCGACTGCCATGCAGAGCAGGCGCTCCTCCTGCTCCCTCCCACCACTTCCCGCCTGCTGCTTGGCAGCTATGCACAGTCAGGCAGAGGCTTTGCCACCATCGCTGCTCAGCTCGCTACCTTCGCGATGACGTCTTCAGGGTCTTGCCAGCTCTGTGGGCCGGGCAGCAACGGCCGCCTGTCCCTTTGCTGCGATGAAGTCGGGGTCGGGATGCGTTGCGTCACTGCATGCGGCTCCCGCTGGCCCCCCTGCAGGGAGAAGGAAGCACATGATGGAGGCGGTTGCGTTCGTACAAGCGGCCCCTCAGGCACAGGAAAGCCCGGCCCCATGGCAAAGGGAAGCTCATGGCCTAGCACGACCCAGCTGTGCTAAGCCTGGAGATGCTCTCTGACCCTCAGCACAGCTCACAGGCTCCATTTGGGCCTTGCAGCACCCCAGTCGGTGTGCTTTGTGCACCAGAAAATCCCCAGCACCAGCAAGAAATACCCCCTGGCCAGAGAAGATCAGGCCTGGCTCGCTTGCCCCACCTCCTCTTCCCCACCGTCCTCATGCTTTCCGTGCGGCTCCCAGCCCTGCTGCCTGCCTCTCCCTCCAGCCCCACCGCTCACCTTGCTTCTGCGCTTCGGCCTCACAGAAAGCCCATCCACGGGCTGGGAGCCGGCATTCGCCTGCCGCCCCTTGTCCATCAGCAGGAGCTTCTCCTGCGCACCTGCCACTCTGGCACTCAAGAGAGCTGCTCCCTCCTCAGCGAGCTGCTCTCCTCAGAGGGCACAGCCAGGGGCTCTGCTCCCAGCATGGACTCGGTCACCACGGGCACTGCCCCATCACAATGGCCTTGGGGGCATGATGCCACCCCCATCACAAAGCCCTGCACGTTGCCATGGGGACCCCCGTGACCACCTCCTGCTGGCCACCAGGGGCACCCGCATCACAAGGCCTTGCTGGTGACCGTGCTAGCACCGACATCACAAGGCCTTGCTGCTCACCGGGGGCACCTCCAGCACCAGGGCTTTGCCTCCCAGCCTCTGGTGCCAGCTTCTGAGCCCAGCTCCGAGCTGCCATCTGTGCCGCAGCAGGAATTTTCCTCTCCCCACCTCTCTGCCTCCTACACCGTGCAGATGCTGCCCTTCTTCAGGCCCTCTAGAGCACACAGCCAGCCACTGCAAGACCACTCCTCTTGCTCGGGCCACTAAGCCTCACCCATATGCCTCACCGTCCAGCCCTAGGCAGAGCGTCCTGCATTCCCGCTGCTTTCTCACAGAAAGGCCAACTGCCCCTCCGCACCTTCCCAGACGGGCCTTCCCAAAGAGGCTGCAGCCATCCACCGCAGCGCTCCAGGCATGCCACGCTGCAGGCCCGCAGCTGCACACAGACTGCAAAGTGCTCCTGTCTGGTCCCCAGGCTGCAGGCATTAGCGGACGGACCCCTGAGACAGGTGCCCGCCTCTGCAGATTTCCCACAAAAGCTGTCAGAGATTCATTTCTCCAGACTGTTGCTCTCTAAGCACTTCCCTATTGGCGTGCACGCACTGCGCTGGGCCCCTCCAGGCTTTCTTTGCTCCACATCACCCTGCACCTTTGCCTTGCCCTCCCACACCATCGCTTCCTCACTCTTCCATGCATCCTCCTCTCCCCTCAGGGGCACCGACTTTTGGGCTCTCCTCACCACCTTGGCCACCGGCTTGAGCCTCACGGCAGCACACGGGCACACTCTCCTCCTGATGAAGCGTGACACCCCCCAGCCTTGGTGCCTCGCTGCTGGCTCGCCTTCGGGACGTCCAGCTGCTGGACCGCCAGGCCACCTGGGCAAGCAGGCCCTGCCCTCACCTGTGCACCTCTTCCTACTCACGGGGCTTGTGCTTTTCTTGCTTTTGCCCCCAGGGGGCACGTGGGGACCATCTCTCCACGCCAGCCTTCATGCACAAAGAGGGGCCCACGCTCATGAAAACAAAGCCCTGCTGCCAGCACCAGCTGCACACCCAGGGGCTGACCTGCTGGATCCAAGCACTGCTGCTCAAGCCCATTCCCCTCACTGGCAGCATGCAGGAAAAACCCCACCTGCCCTGCCAGGCCTACAGCCATGTCATCACACTTGGTACTTTCCAGGCAGGATCCTTGTGTTAAGGAAGAGCAAACTGAAACTGCCTACAGGCAGCCGCTTAGCACAACTTCTCTAAAACTTGCCTGGCATGAGGAGCTAAATTTGCTGAAGCCTTAGGCCGCACTTATCGAAAATAATGAACTTTTACTTAGTCCAGTAAGAAAAGGGCCTCAGAGCTGGTTCCAGCTGGGAAGATAAGGCAGTTACAAGCAGTCTGCATTCCTTGCAATTACTGTTTTTATAGATCAAGCAGCCCCTGATACACAAAAGTATTTTAAAGAGCATATGCCAGGCTGGCAAGGGGAGGGGGCGCGGAAGAACCAGGGGAGATAGATGGAGTCAAAGTGAAGGGGGTGTACAATTAAGAGTTAATGATGTTTGTCATTCTTGGGGGGAACAAGGACACTGGAAGCAGGAATGCCCAGTGAGGCCCTGTGCACTTGGGAATAGAGGGGCCAGCATGAGGCAATCAAATCAGTCCACAATGACAGGAGATAGGAGACTCAGAAAATACTGTGGAAATGGGGGTAAATTCATGGGATGTAGATTTGGATTTGAAGGGCAGGTAATGGCAAATATAGAAGGCTTAGAAGTTCCCTTTCTAGTGGATACTGGAGCCACCCTTTCCCTTTTAAAGTTTGAGCCTAAAGGATGCAAGTCACCAGATAAAATAATGATGCAAGGAGTAGCGGGAAAAGGCAAACGAATGTTATCTAAGCCCTTAGTACTCACTATTGGGGGTAAAACAGTGTGGGGATGTATTATAATTTCCACAGACGCGCCCATGTGCCTTTTAGGGAGAGATCTCCTGCAAGCCTTGGATACTCAGATCTGCTTACAGCCAGAAGAGGTGGAATTAATAATTATGGGCTCATGTGTTCTGGCTAAGACACCAGAACCAGAGTCAACTAATCTGCAAATTCCAACAGGTTTAGAACCAGTTTCTAAAAAGTTATGGAGCTCTTCAGGAATGGATGTGGGACTACTGAAATCAGCTAGTCCAGTCTGGATAAAAACAAAGGGGGGATTGCCTCCTGCAGTTAAGCAATACCCTATCCCAAAGGAAGCAGAGAAGAGCATCCAAAAACAAATCAATCATTATTTGAAACTGGGTATCCTTAGAGTCTGTGAATCCCCGTACAACACCCCAATTCTGCCAGTTAAAAAGAACAGACAAGACTCTGATGGTGATCCAGAGTATCGCTTTGTACAAGACTTGAGGGCTATAAACCAACAGGTAGTTGCTCCACATCCAGTAGTCCCCGACCCATCAACCATTTTACTACAGATACCCCTTTGGGCAACTTATTTTACTGTGATCGACCTAACAGCAGCCTTTTTTAGTATACCGATAGCTGAAGATAGCCAAGATCTCCTGGCTTTCACTTGGAAGGGACAACAATTAACTTGGACGAGGCTGCCACAGGGATTTACTGGGTCTCTGACTATTCTTTCGCACAAACTCAAAAATGACCTCTCAGATATCGAACTTCCAGGACATTCTGTAGTAATACAATATGTAGATGATATGTTATTAGCAAGTAAAGATTATGAGACATTTTTAAAAGACACTGTTTCTCCATGTAACGCTCTTGCAGAAAAAGGGCATCGAGCATCTCTGTCTAAACTCCAGCTGTGTCAAAGAGAGGTAAAATATTTGGGTTTTATCTTAAAAGAAGGACACAGGTTAGTTGATCCAGAACGAGTAAAGACAATTCTTGATATGCCTCGTCCTGTAACAAAAAAACAACACGGGATTTTTAGGAGCTGTAGGATTTTGCCAACCGTGGATTCCTGGGTTAGCAGAACTTACTAAGCCTTTAGTGCAGGCAACAAAAAAGGAGGAGATAGAGCCTGTGGCCTGGGGCCCAGAAAGGGAGAAAGCTTTTACATCTGTGAAAAAAGCGTTGGTTTCAGCCCCTGCTCTAGGGTTACCAGATTATAGCAAACCATTGGAATTATTTGTCCATGAACGACAGGGAGTAGCAAGTGGGGTACTCACCCAAAAACTAGGCCCTCACCACAGACCAGTGGCCTATTATTCCACGCAGCTAGATGAGGTAGCTAAAGGCACTCCAGGATGCATCAGAGCAATAGCAGCTATGGCAGCTCTTACTGAAAAAAACATGACCTGTAGTTTTGGGTCACTCATTGACTGTGTATGTGCCACATGAAGTAGAACTGTCAATGAAACAATACGTGACTCAAGCACTATCCCCACAGAGAGCTCACCGCTATCAACTGATAATACTGCATGCAGATAATGGGACCTTAAAGAGATGCAACATCTTAAATCCAGCAACACTATTGCCTCTACCTGAGGATGGAGAACCACATCATTCCTGTGAGCAGGTGATCGTCAGCTCGAGCAAGCCCCGGGAGGACCTTAAAGACGAACCTTTGGGAAACCCAGACTTAGTTCCGTTTACAGATGGATCATCCTAGTATTTGGACGGAAGGCACCACTCCGGCTATGCTGTCACTAACCTCTTTGAGGTACTTGAGGCCAATCCTTTGTCTCCGTCTGTAAGTGCTCAAGGAGCAGAATTAATAGCATTGACCCAAGCAGTAAAAATTGGTAAGAACCTGCAGGTAAATATCTATACCGATTCTAAATATGCATTTGGAGTAGGTCATGTAACAGGGACGTTATGGAAAGAGCGAGGATTCTTTTCGTCATCAGGAAAGAAATTAGCTAATGGAGAAGAAATACGTAATTTGCTGGAAGCAGTCCAACTGCCCAAAGAAATTGCTGTAATACACTGCCCAGCCCATACTAAAGACACTACAGAAATTAGCAGAGGAAATGCTTTAGCCGACGCTGCTGCGAAGGCTGCAGCTCGACAACCTCTGAGAGAATGTATGGGGGCAGTTCCAAGGATGGACCAGAGTGAATGGCCAATTTTAATAGACCCCAAAACCACGTATGAAAAAGACTGCTCAGTGGAAGAGAAAAAACAATGGGAGCAGTGGGAAGCAAAACAAAGTGATGATGGAATATGGACACTTGGAAGAAAACCAATTCTACCAAAAAAAAAAATATTTAATTACTATAGCTAGGTGGTTTCACGATAAAGCTCTTGGGGGAGCGGAGGCAATAGCTAAGCAGGTACAGAAAGTATGGGCTGCTCCAGGAATCTACGCGGCTGCAAAAAGAATAACAAATAGCTGCCCGACCTGCCAGAAGTTTTCAAATAACAAGCCAAGCTCAGAGTTAGGGGGACGGTCATGGGCCTACTTCCCTTTCCAAAAGCTACAAATAGATTATGCGGATATGCCATCTGCCAATGGCTACAAACACTTGTTAGTGATAGTAGATCAGTTATCAGGCTGGGTAGAAGCTTTCCCAACAAGAAAGGCCGACACACGGGGAGTGGTAAAAGCCTTACTGAAGGAAATCATATCCAGGTATGGGGTCCCAGAAGCCACTGATTCAGACAGGGGTGCCCATTTTACGGCAAGCATAATCACTCAGTTATAGAAATCATTAGGCATAAAAAGAAACCTACAACCCCTTATCACCCACAATCTTCAGGACAAGTAGAAAGAATGAATAGAACACTAAAAGGAAAAATAGCAAGAATATGCGCACATGCTAGCCTAAAATGGCTGGGTAGGACTTTTCCCAACAAGAACGGCTGACACAGGGCGGGTAGTAAAAGCCTTACTGAAAGAAATCATACCCAGGTACAGAGTCCCAGAAGCCACTGATTCAGACAGGGGTGTCCATTTTATGGCAAGCATAATCAGTCAGTTTTATAAATCATGAGGAATAATGAACTTTTACCTAGTTCAGTAAGAAAAGGGACTGAGAGCTGGTTCAAGCTGGAATGATAAGGGAGTTGCAAGCAGTTCGCATTCCTGTGCTTCACGCTCTGGGAGGGAGGATGTCAAGGCTTTGAAATAAGGCCTACTTGGGCACCAGGACCCTGGGAAACAAAGCCTCCTCTCATTGCTGAAACAGTGTTAATTAGGGGGTCTGGACTATCTCGGGGTCTGGATTATATCCCTTCATCAGGACCTTGGCAGATAACACCTATTGTCACTGCTGGGGCAGTGCTAATTGCTGGAACAACACCTCTTTGTCAGGGCCTGGAGAGACAAGGGCGGGACCCGAGGAACCAAGACACATCTGTCAACAAAAACCATAACAGTAAAGATAAACAGCCTGCCTAGGCACAGGGATGAGACCCAATAAGGAGCAGGAGACTCCAGGCCCAAATATTACTATTGGTCCAAACTACTGCCTGAGGGGTGGAGAGCTTACATTGGAAGGTATAATTGCCCAGGCATTTCTTTGTTTGGGGTCCCTCTTCGGAGACACCCAGCTCGAGCTGTAATTACCGCACGCGTGTCATTAAAATTTCATTATTTCATTTGCTTTGATTTGGCGCCAAACTTTTCTGCGGGAACCTAGGGTCGGGCCCTGTTATGGTGGCTGACAAGCCTCATTTCCATAACACCGAGCCCGGGGCCCGTCCCCGTGTCCGGGGGGTCCCGCCTCGCCCTCACCTCTCCTCTCCAGCGCAGCCCTCCTGTACTCCATGTATCTCCACTGCCACTCCATGCAGCTCTTCTCCAGGTAGTGCTTCAGCCTCTCAGGCTCATTCTCTGCCTCCCACTTCCTCTTGGTGATTAGCGCAGCAGCATACGCCATGACGAATGTCAGCGTGTCCTTGTCAAAGGCGATGAAATCCTTCCCGTCGTAGGCATCCCGCAGAAACCCCCAGATCCCACCGTCCTCCAGGAGGTCACAGCCGTACGTGCGCTGCACTGTGTGATACCCTGAGACACAAGCAGGGAGACGGGGGCTCAGGGGCAGCCCCGGCCCCGCACAGGGGCTTGGACACGGCACCCAGCGCAGGGCCGGGGGCACCCCAGACCCGCAGCCCCCAGCGCTGACAGCGAGCAGCTGCCGCTGGGAGCCCCGGCCCGCGCTCACCCCCGCTCTGGTTGTAGCGCTTCTGCAGTGTGTCCAGCTCCACTCAGTAAGACTAATGATTGCCATATGCGTTCTGGGGCTGCCTGTCCCAGTGGTCCTGACCCTCCTGCTCCATCCAGGCCGCACCCGGCACCGCCCTCTGCGTCTCGCTGTCGTAGCCATCGATGAGCTCTCCGTCCACGTAGCCCACGGAGACGAAGGCGGGCAGCCCCGGGCTGGGCTCCGTCACGGCGGTGTGGAAGTAGCGCAGGGAGTGGGGGCCTGCGGGGACACGGGGGGTGGTGAGGGGCCGGGGGGGGCACGTTGGGGGGCATCCGGGGGATCAAGATGTCCCGGGGGGAGAAGTCGGGGGGGTCGGGGGGGGCAGCACGTCCCGGGGGGCAGGTCAGGGGGGCAGCACGACACAGGGGGGGCACGTCGGGGGGGCAGCACATTCCGGGAGGGCAGGTCGGGGGGCTCCGGGGGGGCAGCACGTCCCGGGGGGAAGATCGGGGGGGCAGCACCTCCCGGGGGCGGTTGCAGGCCGGTCCGTGGGGCCGCTGACGGGGAGCCCGGCGCCGGGGGAGGGGCAGAGGGGGGCCCGGGGGCCCCGCCCGCACTCACCGCTCGCCACCGCCGCCGCCGCCGCCCAGCAGCAGCAGCCCCGGCCCCAGCGCCCGCCCCGCTACCGCCTCCTCGCTGCCAGCGCCCTCGCCCTCACCCGGCGCCGAAGCCCACGGCGGCCACGCCCCCGCGCCGCCATTGGCTCCGCTGCGGCGCACCGCCATTGGCTGCGCTCTGTCCCGCCCGCCAATAGCGGCTCTCGTCGGCTGAGGCGTCCCCAGGCGCTGGGCAGATCCCGGCGCGGCGGGTTGGGAGAAGCGACAGCGAGGGCGCTTGCGGAGGGCGCTGCGCAGCGCCGAGCCGCGGCTCCCGCTCCGCCTTGTCGCACGGCCATTGGCCCCGCCGGCGGCCGCCCGCCAATGGCGAGGCGCGGCAGCGGTGACGCCCCCGGGCGCCGGGCGGATCTCCGCGGAGCGCGTGGTGGGCGGGAGCGCGGAGGCGATGTGGGAGGCCGAGGCCGATGTGGGGACGGAGACGACGTGGGGATGGGGATGCCATGGGGATGGGGCCACTGGGGGGATGGGACGCCGTGGGGCTGGAGACGATGTGGGGATGGGGACACCGTGGGGCTGGAGATGGAGTTGGCTCTGTCACAGGGACAGGGGGACACTGTGGGGATGGGGATGATGGGGGGATGGGGACGATGTGGGGACGGGGACGCCATGGAGATGGGGACGATGTGGGGACGGGGACACCATTGGGATGGGGATGGAGTTGGCTCTGTCACAGGGGGGGACGCGGAGCCAGCAGTGGGAGCTCAGGGAGTGGCGCCCATCGAAGGCCGAGTGCTGGTAGGTGGTCCCCGGCCCACCCCGGCACCCATAGGTCTACTGGAAGATGTGGAAACCTGCCCAAGGTGGCACCCATGGGTGAGGAGCTGCCCAGGGCCCCAGGCGTCTAGCCCCGTTGCACCCCTGGAGCCAGGCATCCAATCCCATCAGCACCCACACCCATCCATGTGTTGTCCGAAAAGCGGATTCGTTGCCCGGTGTGCAATAAGCCAATAATTACACACTCAGGAGAGACATTTGTTTATTTATTTCAGAGTTGCGCAAGCCTGGGTGCTCGGTGGTTTCCCACAAATCGAGCACACACACCCCAACTTTTCAAGTAGCATTTATACAAACAAATTGCCAGATTTGCGACTTTCCCTTTTACACTGATTGGTTAGTGATTTCTTCATTCCCTGGGTCCCACCCCTGCTTCTCAAGGTCCTGATCAATTAACACTGCCCCAGCTAGGTCAGTAGATGTTATCTCCCAAGGTCCTGAGGAAGAGGACATAATCCAGACCCCTTAATTAACACAGTTTCAACAGTGAGAGGAGGCTTTGCTTCCCAAGGTCCTGGCGCCCAAACAGGCCTTATTTCACAGCCTTGACATCCTCCCTTTCGGAGAGTGGGGCACAGGAATGCAGACTGCTTGTAACTCCCTTATCTTTCCAGCCTGCACCAGCTCTGGGGCCCTTTCTTACCGAACTAGGAGCGTGGCCTAAGGCTTCAGCAAATTTAGCTACTCATGCTAAGCAAGTGTGTGGCTACTCATGCTAAGCAAATTCTGTCTAAGATAGAAGTTATCCAAATCTACCTACTTCAAACATTCTTTCTGAGCTTCTCAGGGTTGTCTTGTAACAATTGCACCCATGTTATCACCCATGGGCCCAGGTGGCCACCCATCAGCACCTGTGACCACCCATGGACCCAGGTGTCCAGCCCCATTGCACCCGTGTTATCACACATGGGCCCAGGTGGCGGCCCCATCAGCACCCACCACCACCCATGGACCCAGGTGTCGACCCCCTTTGCACCCATGGACTCAGGCGTGAGGTCACATCACCACCCCTGAACCCAGGCCCCCCACCCCATTGCACCCATGGTCCCAGCCCCCTGGCCCATTGCACCTGTGTCCCCAGCCCCCCACCCCATTGCACCCACGTCCCCAGGCCCCTGCCCCTGCCCCATTACGCCCATATCCGGAGCTTCCCCGACTCATTGCACCCATATCCCCAGCCCCCTGCCCCTTTGCGCCCATGTCCCCAGGCCCCTGCCAATTGCAACCACCTCCCCAGGCCCCCTGCCCCATTGCACCCACATCCCCAGGCCCCCGCCCTATTGCACCCATATCCCAGGCCCCCACCCCATTGCACCCATATCCCCAGCCCCCTGGCCCACGCAGATGGGGCCACACTGCAGCAAGCCCAGCGCAGGCCCCCAAGCTGCCTGGCAGCTGCAGCACAGCACACAGGAGCAGAGACCAAGGGTGCTGGCTTGGTGCAGCCGGCAGAAGAGAAGGCGTAGGGGGATCTCACTGCTGCCTGCAAGTGCCTAACGGGAGCGTGCAGAGAGCATGGAGCCAGAGACGTCCTGAGGGGCCTGGGGACAGGTTGAGGGCAACGGCACGGCTTGTGGCAGGGAAAAGTCCCCTCAGAGACTGCAAATGGCCTTGGAAGCCGAATGGTGGTGCAACACTGGAGCAGGGTGCCAGGGCCGTGCGGGAATCCATCGCCAGAGACAGTCAGAGCTCGACCCTGACAGGCCCTGCGAAACCTCCTCTGCTTGCCTCCACTTGCAGCAGGAGGTTGCAGCAGACACCTCCGGAAGACCCTTCCCACCCCAGCTGCTCTCTCACTCTGCGACTGCTTGTAGGGCTTTCTCTGCAGCCCTGACTGCCTTCCTTGGCAGCGCCTGCACTAGTCTTTCTCCTGACAGTTCCCTGACACCAAGTAACACAGCGGGAACAGCTGCCGAGGGTTTATTTGGAGCAGCACATGGGCTGTGGGACACGACGCAGTAGCATTGCTGTAGCAGCCAGGAGAGAGCCTCCGTCGCTCTGCCTCTTTGCTCTGCGCCATCTCCCATCTCGGGCCACCTGTCTGGCAGCTGCATCCTCGCGCTGTTCCTCTCACTGCCCTGAGTCACAGCGGCAGCTAAAAGCTCTGCGCAGAGCCCGAAGCGCTGCCCTGAGCCGCGATGGCCATCGCCTGGAAGGCGCAGCATGCGGGAGGGCGGTGATGCCTGTGGAGGAAGGAGAGCCGTGGGCGAGGGGCTGGGCAAGTGCAGGGCAAGCCTGAGGGTCTCTGGCTGCGGGGGAGGCCTCCGCCTTTGTTCCTGTGCTGGCTGATGGGGCCAGAGGCACACTGTCCCCCGCATCCTGGCAGCCTCCCGCCAGAGCAGATGCCGCTGCCTCGGCTCCTCGGGGCACTGCTGGGGCCAGAGGCGTGCTCTGCAGGTCACCAGCTGCCTCCCTGGCAGCATCTCTGCCCTTCACAACGGGTGAGCAGGGCACCTCCTCAGGACACGGCTGTGGGTCTGCCAAGAGGCTCCTGAGGCTCGGTCTGACCCAGCTCATGACCAAGGCCATGTTTTCCTCCAGCTCCTCCCATTCCAAAGGCTCTTCATCAACATCCTCTTCCTCATCGCTCCACTCCACGCCAGCATCCTCTGGCACTTCCCAGACTCTCTTCCCAGCTCCCAGCTCCCGCGCCCTCCCGCAGGGCCGGAGGGAAGACGATGACTTGTGCTCCTCTTTGGGCTCACAGGCAACCTGCATGGGGAGAGCAGGAACACAGCCCTGTGTGATATCAGCTGGCCATGCTCAGCATCCTGGTGCCCTGGGATATAGGAGGGGGCAAAGGGTTTGGGGTGGGGGGATGCTGTGAGTGGCCGCGAGCCCCAAGGGGAGGCACATGCAGCTGGCTGGGCAATGGCACAAGGCTTGTCTTGGGGCCGTAGCAGCAGGGCTGGGCCGGGGGCCACGACGGGCAGCGGGGGATGGAGGTGGCCGGGTACGTGGCACAAGGGGGCTGGCTCGCTGGCTGTGGGAGGCGGCTGCTGCTGGGGCTGCCCCTGCCCTCCTTGCTCAGCATCCATGCCCCAGGGCTGGATGCTGTGCAGGCCGGGGAGGGCACGTCAGCCCTGGGCCTCTGGCACTTGGAAACGCAGAGCACCAGGCATCTTCCCCAGGACAGAGAGTGCAGAGCGCAAAGGGCTGGGGGGACAGCTTCTCACCACGGCCGCGGGGGACCCATGCAATGGGGCAGCTCTTCTCACCCACCCTGCACACCCCAGACGCTGCTCACACCGCACCTCCCTTTGGTGGTGGGTGCCGACGCCATGCTCCTTGCTCACCTGGTGAGGAAGGCCTGCGGCCAGGGCAGAGCCTTCTGCTGCGCTTTCTTCGGGCAATGGTGGTTGGAGAGGCAGGCTGTTGCTCTCCCCACAAGGGCCTCCGCACAACTGGGAGGCCTTTGGCGCAGCCTCTGCGGGAAGCGATGGAGGCAGAGGAGCATTTTCCCCTGCATCCTCAGGGCCTCTGGCTGCAGGGGAGGCCTCTGCCTTTGCTCCTGTGCTGGCCAGTGGAGCCAGAGGCACACTGTCCCCCGCGTCCTGGCAGCCTCCTGCCAAAGGAGATGCCGCTGCCACGGCTCCTCGGGGCACTGCTGGGGCCAGAGGCGTGCTCTGCAGGTCACCAGCTGCCTCCCTGGCAGCATCTCTGCCCTTCACAACGGGTGAGCAGGGCACCTCCTCAGGACACGGCTGTGGGTCTGCCAAGAGGCTCCTGAGGCTCGGTCTGACCCAGCTCATGACCAAGGCTGTGTTTTTCTCCAGCTCCTCCCATTCCAAAGGTTCTTCTTCAACGTCCTCTTCCTCATCGCTCCACTCCACGCCAGCATCCTCTGGTGCTCCCCGGACTCTCTTCCCAGCTCCCATCTTGCGCTCCCTCCTGGGCGCATGGGCGTACAGCCGCTCCAGCACCTCCCACTTGGACCTCGCATCCTTCAGGAGCTCCACTCGCGTCACCTCCGGTTGCCACAGGTTATAGAAGGAGTTTCTGGCACAGAGCTGAAGCCAGAGAGGGAGATTTGTGAAGGCAGCTGCTTTTCCCACCAGCAATGCCCCCCGTGGCCCTGCCAGCACTGCCACCATCACACTGTTGCAGCAGGGCGCAGCGGCTGGCCCCAGCACACGGAGGGTCACCATCTGCCCTGGCCCACCCTTTGCACTCACCTCCTTGGGGCGAACATTGAGGCATCCCGATGCTGTCAGGGAGAAACGTTTCCCCTTGCCCTCCTCTTCCTCGACCTCCCTCTCCTTTGGCCTCGGCTCCTTCCTCTCCAGAAAGGCTTCTCGCAGCTGAGCCAAGCTCTGCCCGGTGCGCGCCACGCAGCTCCTGTCGAGCTCCTCCAGCGTCTCTGTTTTGATTGAGAGCACGGCGAGATACTGCGAGGGGTTGTCGGGGTGTATGCGCAGCGGCGTGCCTTGAAGGCGACAGATGATGCCCAGAGGCTGCTGTTTGGGCCTCTGCACTGCAAGTTGCCATCCTAGTGTGACCAGTCCATGGCCCCTGCCCGGGGAAGCTGGTGCACCGGCCCCCATGACCTTCCTTTTGCCCCCACGCCTGTTGCAATCTGGCCCTTGCAGAGCTGTGGCAGCTGTGTTTTTGCCACGCTCCCTGCTCTCCTTCTGCAATGCGCTTGCCAGGCCTGCTAGAGCAATGGTGTATGCCAAGGTCCTTTGTGGCCCGGCTGCCCTGAGCTCCCGGCCATGTCCCGCACTCGCATCATCAGGACGGCTCAAGGCTGCAGACGCGAGCGCCAGCAGTGCGTGCATCAGAGGTGCGGCAGGCAGTGCGGGGCTGTGTGCAGCAGGTCTCTGGTCCTCAGCCCTCATTTCCATGCACACATCTGCAAGGATGTTCTCAACAGCTTGCAGCATCCTTGCTTTTCCCAGCGCGGAAGACCCAGGCCTGGCCTCAGGCAAATAGGAGACAGGAGCTTGAATTGCTCGGGGGAGAGCGCCAGCTTCCTGCTTAGCTTTTGGAGAGGCAGGCACTCTCCTTGCCACATCCTCCAGAGCCTCAGCAGTGGCCGTGCATCTCAAAGAAGATCTGCAGGATTTTTCTGGAGGTCGACATGCGGATGCCGCTCTTTGACCTGTAGAGGCCTCCAGGCCTCCACGTGCCTGCCTAGCTGCCTTGGTTGCGTGAGGCGCTAAGCCGGGCCGATGCGGTGTCTCTGCTCTTGCACAAGGCCTGCTGTGCAGTGTCTCCCGGCGCCCCGGAGGAGCCTTCTTCACAAGGCTGCTGGAGGCATGAAGAGCTTGCACCGAGTCGAGAACCTCCCTCACAGTGTCCTCCGCCATCTGCAATCAAAGCCCATGAGGAAGGCCAAGTTACTGCTGCCCTTTACCCCTCCCCCCCAGCCTTCCCACATGCACACTCCCTGTGGCCCCTGAAACCCTCCACAACAGCAGCACTCTCCCACGCAGCTGGCTCCCAAAGGCTGCGTGGGGAGAAGGCTGGTCACCACTGGGCAAGAGATGGGCAAAGGCAGCTCCCTCGGAAACCTCGAGCCATGTCCTTGCCGACTGCCATGCAGAGCAGGCGCTCCTCCTGCTCCCTCCCACCACTTCCCGCCTGCTGCTTGGCAGCTATGCACAGTCAGGCAGAGGCTTTGCCACCATCGCTGCTCAGCTCGCTACCTTCGCGATGACGTCTTCAGGGTCTTGCCAGCTCTGTGGGCCGGGCAGCAACGGCCGCCTGTCCCTTTGCTGCGATGAAGTCGGGGTCGGGATGCGTTGCGTCACTGCATGCGGCTCCCGCTGGCCCCCCTGCAGGGAGAAGGAAGCACATGATGGAGGCGGTTGCGTTCGTACAAGCGGCCCCTCAGGCACAGGAAAGCCCGGCCCCATGGCAAAGGGAAGCTCATGGCCTAGCACGACCCAGCTGTGCTAAGCCTGGAGATGCTCTCTGACCCTCAGCACAGCTCACAGGCTCCATTTGGGCCTTGCAGCACCCCAGTCGGTGTGCTTTGTGCACCAGAAAATCCCCAGCACCAGCAAGAAATACCCCCTGGCCAGAGAAGATCAGGCCTGGCTCGCTTGCCCCACCTCCTCTTCCCCACCGTCCTCATGCTTTCCGTGCGGCTCCCAGCCCTGCTGCCTGCCTCTCCCTCCAGCCCCACCGCTCACCTTGCTTCTGCGCTTCGGCCTCACAGAAAGCCCATCCACGGGCTGGGAGCCGGCATTCGCCTGCCGCCCCTTGTCCATCAGCAGGAGCTTCTCCTGCGCACCTGCCACTCTGGCACTCAAGAGAGCTGCTCCCTCCTCAGCGAGCTGCTCTCCTCAGAGGGCACAGCCAGGGGCTCTGCTCCCAGCATGGACTCGGTCACCACGGGCACTGCCCCATCACAATGGCCTTGGGGGCATGATGCTACCCCCATCACAAAGCCCTGCACGTTGCCATGGGGACCCCCGTGACCACCTCCTGCTGGCCACCAGGGGCACCCGCATCACAAGGCCTTGCTGGTGACCGTGCTAGCACCGACATCACAAGGCCTTGCTGCTCACCGGGGGCACCTCCAGCACCAGGGCTTTGCCTCCCAGCCTCTGGTGCCAGCTTCTGAGCCCAGCTCCGAGCTGCCATCTGTGCCGCAGCAGGAATTTTCCTCTCCCCACCTCTCTGCCTCCTACACCGTGCAGATGCTGCCCTTCTTCAGGCCCTCTAGAGCACACAGCCAGCCACTGCAAGACCACTCCTCTTGCTCGGGCCACTAAGCCTCACCCATATGCCTCACCGTCCAGCCCTAGGCAGAGCGTCCTGCATTCCCGCTGCTTTCTCACAGAAAGGCCAACTGCCCCTCCGCACCTTCCCAGACGGGCCTTCCCAAAGAGGCTGCAGCCATCCACCGCAGCGCTCCAGGCATGCCACGCTGCAGGCCCGCAGCTGCACACAGACTGCAAAGTGCTCCTGTCTGGTCCCCAGGCTGCAGGCATTAGCGGACGGACCCCTGAGACAGGTGCCCGCCTCTGCAGATTTCCCACAAAAGCTGTCAGAGATTCATTTCTCCAGACTGTTGCTCTCTAAGCACTTCCCTATTGGCGTGCACGCACTGCGCTGGGCCCCTCCAGGCTTTCTTTGCTCCACATCACCCTGCACCTTTGCCTTGCCCTCCCACACCATCGCTTCCTCACTCTTCCATGCATCCTCCTCTCCCCTCAGGGGCACCGACTTTTGGGCTCTCCTCACCACCTTGGCCACCGGCTTGAGCCTCACGGCAGCACACGGGCACACTCTCCTCCTGATGAAGCGTGACACCCCCCAGCCTTGGTGCCTCGCTGCTGGCTCGCCTTCGGGACGTCCAGCTGCTGGACCGCCAGGCCACCTGGGCAAGCAGGCCCTGCCCTCACCTGTGCACCTCTTCCTACTCACGGGGCTTGTGCTTTTCTTGCTTTTGCCCCCAGGGGGCACGTGGCGACCATCTCTCCACGCCAGCCTTCATGCACAAAGAGGGGCCCACGCTCATGAAAACAAAGCCCTGCTGCCAGCACCAGCTGCACACCCAGGGGCTGACCTGCTGGATCCAAGCACTGCTGCTCAAGCCCATTCCCCTCACTGGCAGCATGCAGGAAAAACCCCACCTGCCCTGCCAGGCCTACAGCCATGTCATCACACTTGGTACTTTCCAGGCAGGATCCTTGTGTTAAGGAAGAGCAAACTGAAACTGCCTACAGGCAGCCGCTTAGCACAACTTCTCTAAAACTTGCCTGGCATGAGGAGCTAAATTTGCTGAAGCCTTAGGCCGCACTTATCGAAAATAATGAACTTTTACTTAGTCCAGTAAGAAAAGGGCCTCAGAGCTGGTTCCAGCTGGGAAGATAAGGCAGTTACAAGCAGTCTGCATTCCTTGCAATTACTGTTTTTATAGATCAAGCAGCCCCTGATACACAAAAGTATTTTAAAGAGCATATGCCAGGCTGGCAAGGGGAGGGGGCGCGGAAGAACCAGGGGAGATAGATGGAATCAAAGTGAAGGGGGTGTACAATTAAGAGTTAATGATGTTTGTCATTCTTGGGGGGAACAAGGACACTGGAAGCAGGAATGCCCAGTGAGGCCCTGTGCACTTGGGAATAGAGGGGCCAGCATGAGGCAATCAAATCAGTCCACAATGACAGGAGATAGGAGACTCAGAAAATACTGTGGAAATGGGGGTAAATTCATGGGATGTAGATTTGGATTTGAAGGGCAGGTAATGGCAAATATAGAAGGCTTAGAAGTTCCCTTTCTAGTGGATACTGGAGCCACCCTTTCCCTTTTAAAGTTTGAGCCTAAAGGATGCAAGTCACCAGATAAAATAATGATGCAAGGAATAGCGGGAAAAGGCAAACGAATGTTATCTAAGCCCTTAGTACTCACTATTGGGGGTAAAACAGTGTGGGGATGTATTATAATTTCCACAGACGCGCCCATGTGCCTTTTAGGGAGAGATCTCCTGCAAGCCTTGGATACTCAGATCTGCTTACAGCCAGAAGAGGTGGAATTAATAATTATGGGCTCATGTGTTCTGGCTAAGACACCAGAACCAGAGTCAACTAATCTGCAAATTCCAACAGGTTTAGAACCAGTTTCTAAAAAGTTATGGAGCTCTTCAGGAATGGATGTGGGACTACTGAAATCAGCTAGTCCAGTCTGGATAAAAACAAAGGGGGGATTGCCTCCTGCAGTTAAGCAATACCCTATCCCAAAGGAAGCAGAGAAGAGCATCCAAAAACAAATCAATCATTATTTGAAACTGGGTATCCTTAGAGTCTGTGAATCCCCGTACAACACCCCAATTCTGCCAGTTAAAAAGAACAGACAAGACTCTGATGGTGATCCAGAGTATCAGTTTGTACAAGACTTAAGGGCTATAAACCAACAGGTAGTTGCTCCACATCCAGTAGTCCCCGACCTATCAACCATTTTACTACAGATACCCCTTTGGGCAACTTATTTTACTGTGATCGACCTAACGGCAGCCTTTTTTAGTATACCGATAGCTGAAGATAGCCAAGATCTCTTGGCTTTCACTTGGAAGGGACAACAATTAACTTGGACGAGGCTGCCACAGGGATTTACTGGGTCTCCGACTATTTTTTCGCGTATACTCAAAAATGACCTCTCAGATATCGAACTTCCAGGACATTCTGTATTAATACAATATGTAGATGATTTGTAATTAGCAAGTAAAGATTAACACTCTTGCAGAAAAAGGGCATCGAGCATCTCTGTCTAAACTCCAGCTGTGTCAAAGAGAGGTAAAATATTTGGGTTTTATCTTAAAAGAAGGACACAGGTTAGTTGATCCAGAACGAGTAAAGACAACTCTTGATATGCCTCGTCCTGTAACAAAAAAACAACACGGGATTTTTAGGAGCTGTAGGATTTTGCCAACCGTGGATTCCTGGGTTAGCAGAACTTACTAAGCCTTTAGTGCAGGCAACAAAAAAGGAGGAGATGGAGCCTGTGGCCTGGGGCCCAGAAAGGGAGAAAGCTTTTACATCTGTGAAAAAAGCGTTGGTTTCAGCCCCTGCTCTAGGGTGACCAGATTATAGCAAACCATTGGAATTGTTTGTCCATGAGTGACAGGGAGTAGCAAGTGGGGTACTCACCCAAAAACTAGGCCCTCACCACAGACCAGTGGCCTATTACTCCACGCAGCTAGATGAGGTAGCTAAAGGCACTCCAGGATGCATCAGAGCAATAGCAGCTACGGCAGCTCTTACTGAAAAAAACATGACCTGTAGTTTTGGGTCACTCATTGACTGTGTATGTGCCACATGAAGTAGAACTGTTAATGAAACAATACGCGACTCAAGCACTATCCCCACAGAGAGCTCACCGCTATGAACTGATAATATTAAGGTCACATTACCTGCATGTAAAGAGATGCAACATCTTAAATCCAGCAACACTATTGCCTCTACCTGAGGATGGAGAACCACATCATTCCTGTGAGCAGGTGATCGTCAGCTCGAGCAAGCCCCGGGAGGACCTTAAAGACAAACCTTTGGAAAACCCAGACTTAGTTCCGTTTACAGATGGATCATCCTATTATTTGGACGGAAGGCACCACTCCGGCTATGCTGTCACTAACCTCTTTGAGGTACTTGAGGCCAATCCTTTGTCTCTGTCTGTAAGTGCTCAAGGAGCAGAATTAATAGCATTGACCCAAGCAGCAAAAATCGGTAAGAACCTGCAGGTAAATATCTATACCGAGTCTAAATATGCATTTGGAGTATGTCATGTAACAGGGATGTTATGGAAAGAGCGAGGATTCTTTTCGTCATCAGGAAAGAAATTAGCTAATGGAGAAGAAATACGTAATTTGCTGGAAGCAGTCCAACTGCCCAAAGAAATTGCTGTAATACACTGCCCAGCCCATACTAAAGACACTACAGAAATTAGCAGAGGAAATGCTTTAGCCGACGCTGCTGCAAAAGCTGCAGCTCGACAACCTCTGAAAGAATGTATGGGGGCGGTTCCAAGGATGGACCAGAGTGAGTGGCCAAATTTAATAGACCCCAAAACTCTGTATGAAAAAGACTGCTCAGTGGAAGAGAAAAAACAATGGGAGCAGTGGGAAGCAAAACAAAGTGATGATGGAATATGGACAATTGGAGGAAAACCAATTCTACCAAAAAAAATAGTTAATTACTATAGCTAGGTGGTTTCATGATAAAGCTCATGGGGGAGCGGAGGCAATAGCTAAGCAGGTACAGAAAGTATGGGCTGCTCCAGGAATTTATGCAGCTGCAAAAAGAATAACAAACAGCTGCCTGACCTGCCAGAAGTTTTCAAATAACAAGCCAAGCTCAGAGTTCGGGTTGGGGGGCGCAACCATGGGCCTACTTCCCTTTCCAAAAGCTACAAATAGATTATGCGGATATGCCATCTGCCAATGGCTACAAACACTTGTTAGTGATAGTAGATCAGTTATCAGGCTGGGTAGAAGCTTTCCCAACAAGAAAGGCCGACACAGGGGGAGTGGTAAAAGCCTTACTGAAGGAAATCATACCCAGGTATGGGGTCCCAGAAGCCACTGATTCAGATAGGGGTGCCCATTTTACGGCAAGCATAATCACTCAGTTATAGAAATCATGAGGAATAAAAAGAAACCTATTACCCCTTATCACCCACAATCTTCAGGACAAGTAGAAAGAATGAATAGAACACTAAAAGAAAAAACAGCAAGAATATGCACATGTCCTGGCCTAAAACGGCCAGAAACATTTAACTTAGCTCTATGGGATGTTTGAAATGTCCCATGGCAACCCATAGGACTAACACCAGCAGAAATTCTCTTTGGGAAACATTTAGCTGTACTAGGGACTTATTATTCCAGCTAAGACCAGCCTGTTAGACAGAGATGGACGACTAACCCAGTATGTTCTAAGTATGCAAAAAAGGTTTGAAAATCTTAAAAAATATATATATATGCGCTCAGTGATATCAATCCACACCACCTGAAATACAAGTGCTTGGTATACAGCCTGGGGATGAAGTTTTAGTTAAAGTATTTTCACAAAAATCCAAGTTAAAACCTAACTGCAACAGGCCATATACTGTCATACTATGTTCTTATTTTGCTGTTCAAGTTGAACTGTACTTGTATATGTTGCAAAAGAATGTGTATGTGTAAGAACACTTTGTAATCTTATATTCATAGATAACATTGGTGTAGATACAAGTAATCACTCAAATATTTGTATTTGTAACTTTACCAAAGATTATGGGATGCGACTTTAATTATTCAGCTCCTATTAGATCTTATCAATTGTTACAATCTAATTATACATTAATTCAAAATTTACTACCTAACCCCATTGGGATGAATCTCACCCTGGTATGGAAACTACTACAACATGATGATTTGAGTCGACTGCTAGAACGCATCCGAAACAATGGACAGAAAACTCTTAATCACCATTCATCATGAAGCGGGAGAGATGCACCACGTCTCAGAAAGGATAAAAAGGGATGGAGAACATCATGGCTGGGAAACTCTTCTAGGGTGGTCACCAACTACAACAGCGATTTATAATCACGTGTTGCACCCACTAGTAGTTGTGTTAACTTTAACTGTGTTATGCCTATTGCTTACGATCATATTATGCATAAGATTATGGAACGTGATAGCACGCCTTGAAAGGCTTCGAGAACTCTGTTTCAAGTATTAGCAGGGATGCTTCATAAAAACAAAGCGGGGAACTGTTAAAGAATAGCGAACTGAAACTGTCTAGAGGTAGCCGCTTAGCACAACTTCTCTAAAACTTGCTTAGCATGAGGAGCTAAATTTGCTGAAGCCTTAGGCCGCACTTAGCGAAAACAATGAACTTTTACTTAGTCCAGTAAGAAAAGGGCCTCAGAGCTGGTTCCAGCTGGGAAGATAAGGAAGTTACAAGCAGTCTGCATTCCTGCGTCTCACACTCCCAAAGGGAGGGTGTCAAGGCTTTGAAGTAAGACCAGTGCAGGGCATTAGGACCTTGAGGGGCAAAGCCTTAGCTCACTGCTGGGGCAGTGTTCATTGTTATGATTTAGAATCACCTCCTCCTCAGGACCTTGAGACACAACAGTAAGACCCCACAAAAACAGAGGTACAACCGTCAGCAGAGACTGCAAAAAACAAAAATAAGGAGAAAAACAGCTTACCTCAGAATGACAATGAGACACAATGAGGACCAAAAAATTACTATTGGTCTAACTACCGCGTGAAGGGTGGGAAATGTACGTTGAAAAAACTATAATTGCCCAGGATTTGTTTATGTTAGGGTCCCTCTTCGGAGGCACCCAGCTCGAGCTGTAATTACTGCACGCGCGTCATTAATATTTAATTCTTTAATTTGTTTTGATTTGGCTCTGAATTTTTCTGTGGAAACCTAGGGTCGAGCCCTCTTATGGTGGCCAACAAGCCTAATTTCCATAGAATTTCCATAACAATAACTGGGCATGGGCGCGGGAGCATTTGAGCCAGGAGGGAGGGAGGAAAGAAACCTGCCGAACGTAACACTTGTGCTAGCAGATACTAGTACCCCGGACTGTGCTCCAAAAGTTTCTGCTCCACCTGATATACCTGATGATCTCTGTCATTACTTCTCCTTCTCCTCCTCCTTCTCCCTCTACTCCATTGGCTGCCGGACTCTATCCTATGATCCCCAACGTGCTGACTAACCCTGCCGCTTTACAGCCGGGGGGAAAGGGAGGGGCCAGTCCTCCACCTCCTGTGCTGCGGGTATTTACTAATCAGCCCTGGCACCCTGGCCATCTCGCCTTATGGGGGGGGGAAATGCAGAGATTAAGAAAAGATGCAGGGCGATGTGTCCAGTTATTTTCTAGTATCTGCACTGGGCACAACCCAAACTGGAGTGATACCCAAATTCTTTTGAGGGAATTATTTCAACCAAATGAAGGGGATAAGATAATTAAAGATGCGGAAGAAGCGCAGCAAGCCGGGGGAAATAGAAACCTCTGGCTAGCAAATGATCCAAATTGGGATTATAATAATGCAGGAGATAGAGCTGTGTGTCCAACAGGACTTTGAAATTTAGTAGAAGTAATTAGAGCATGCAGAGAGTTAGGAGTAAATTGGACTAGAGTGCAAGAATGCAGACAGTGATTAGATGAACACCCCCATGACTTCTGGGGACTTTTGCGGTAAGCCCCGCTAAAATAGGGAGGAATGACCCCACAAAACTTCAATGATGCTCTCGCAATTAGTGTTTTTATAGATCAAGCAGCCCCTGATACACAAAAGTATTTTAAAGAGCATATGGCAGGCTGGCAAGGGGAGGGGCGCGGAAGAACCAGGGGAGATAGATGGAATCAAAGTGAAGGGGGTGTACAATTAAGAGTTAATGATGTTTGTCATTCTTGGGGGGAACAAGGACACTGGAAGCAGGAATGCCCAGTGAGGCCCTGTGCACTTGGGAATAGAGGGGCCAGCATGAGGCAATCAAATATTGAGAAGGAGACCAGGCAATTCCCAGGCAGTCCACAATGACAGGAGATAGGAGACTCAGAAAATACTGTGGAAATGGGGGTAAATTCATGGGATGTAGATTTGGATTTGAAGGGCAGGTAATGGCAAATATAGAAGGCTTAGAAGTTCCCTTTCTAGTGGATACTGGAGCCACCCTTTCCCTTTTAAAGTTTGAGCCTAAAGGATGCAAGTCACCAGATAAAATAATGATGCAAGGAATAGCGGGAAAAGGCGAACGAATGTTATCTAAGCCCTTATTGCTTACTATTGGAGGTAAAAGAGCGTGGGGATGTATTATAATTTCCACAGACGCGCCCATGTGCCTTTTAGGGAGAGATCTCCTGCAAGCCTTGGATACTCAGATCTGCTTACAGCCAGAAGAGGTGGAATTAATAATTATGGGCTCATGTGTTCTGGCTAAGACACCAGAACCAGAGTCGACTAATCTGCAAATTCCAACAAGGTTAGAATCAGTTCCTAAACGGTTATGGAGCTCTTCAGGAATGGATGTGGGACTACTGAAATCAGCTAGTCCAGTCTGGATAAAAACAAAGGGGGGATTGCCTCCTGCAGTTAAGCAATACCCTATCCCAAAGGAAGCAGAGAAGAGCATCCAAAAACAAATCAATCATTATTTGAAACTGGGTATCCTTAGAGTCTGTGAATCCCCGTACAACACCCCAATTCTGCCAGTTAAAAAGAACAGGCAAGATTCTGATGGTGATCCAGAGTATCAGTTTATACAAGACTTAAGGGCTATAAACCAACAGGTAGTTGCTCCACATCCAGTAGTCCCTAACCCATCAACCATTTTACTACAGATACCCCTTTGGGCAACTTATTTTACTGTGATTGACCTAACGGCAGCTTTTTTTAGTATACCGATAGCTGAAGATAGCCAAGATCTCTTGGCTTTCACTTGGAAGGGACAACAATTAACTTGGACAAGGCTGCCACAGGGATTTACTGGGTCTCTGACTATTCTTTTGCGTATACTCAAAAATGACCTCTCAGATATCGAACTTCCAGGACATTCTGTAGTAATACAATATGTAGATGATATGTTATTAGCAAGTAAAGATTATGAGACATTTTTAAAAGACACTGTTTCTCCATGTAACGCTCTTGCAGAAAAAGGGCATCAGGCATCTCTGTCTAAACTCCAGCTGTGTCAAAGAGAGGTAAAATATTTGGGTTTTATCTTAAAAGAAGGACACAGGTTAGTTGATCCAGAACGAGTAAAGACAACTCTTGATATGCCTCGTCCTGTAACAAAAAAACAACACGGGATTTTTAGGAGCTGTAGGATTTTGCCAACCGTGGATTCCTGGGTTAGCAGAACTTACTAAGCCTTTAGTGCAGGCAACAAAAAAGGAGGAGATAGAGCCTGTGGCCTGGGGCCCAGAAAGGGAGAAAGCTTTTACATCTGTGAAAAAAGCGTTGGTTTCAGCCCCTGCTCTAGGGTTACCAGATTATAGCAAACCATTGGAATTATTTGTCCATGAACGACAGGGAGTAGCAAGTGGGGTACTCACCCAAAAACTAGGCCCTCACCATAGACCAGTGGCCTATTATTCCACGCAACTAGATGAGGTAGCTAAAGGCACTCCAGGATGCATCAGAGCAATAGCAGCTACGGCAGCTCTTACTGAAAAAAACATGACCTGTAGTTTTGGGTCACTCATTAACTGTGTATGTGCCACAGGGGTAAAAGCCTTACTGAAGGAAATCATACCCAGGTATAGAGTCCCAGAAGCCATGGATTCAGATAGGGGTGCCCATTTTATGGCAAGCATAATCACTCAATTATATAAATCATTAGGAATAAAAAGAAACCTATGTACCCCTTATCACCCACAATCTTCAGGACAAGTAGAAAGAACGAATAGCACATTAAAAGAAAAAATAGCAAGAATATGCAAACGTGCTAGCCTAAAATGGCCAGAAGCATTTAACTTGGCTCTATGGGATGTTTGAAATGTCCCACGGCAACCCATAGGACTAACACCAGCAGAAATTCTCTTTGGGAAACATTTAGCTGTACTAGGGACTTGTTATGCCAGCTAAGACTAGCCTGTTAGAGATGGACAACTAACCCAGTATGTTCTAACTATGCAAAAAGGTTTGAAAATCTTTGAAATAAATAAATATATGCTCAATGATATCAATCCACACCACCTGAAATACAAGTGCTTGGTATACAGCCTGGGGATGAAGTTTTAGTTAAGGTATTTTCACAAAAATCCAAGTTAAAACCTAAATGGAACGGGCCATATACTATCATACTGTGTTCTTATTTTGCTGTTCAAGTTGAACTGTACTTGTACATGTTAAAAAAAGAATGTGTATGTGTAAGAACACTTTGTAATCTTACATTCATAGATGGCATTGTTGTAGATACAAGTAATTAATTACTCAAATATTTGTATTTGTAACATTACCCAAAATTATGGGATGCGACTTTAATCATTCAGCTCCTATTAGATCTTATCAATTGTTACAATCTAATTATACATTAATTCAAAATTTACTACCTAACCCCATTGGAAAGAATCTCACACTAGTGAAGAAACTACTACAACATGACAGCCTGCGTCGACTGCTAGAACGTACCCGAAACAATGGACAAAAAACCCTCTAATCACCATTCATCATGAAGCGGAAGAGATGCACCACGTCTCGGAAAGGATAAAAAGGGATGGAGAACATCATGGCTGGGAAATTCTTCTAGGGTGGTCACCAACTACAACAGCGATTTATAATCACGTGTTGCACCCACTAGTAGTTGTGTTAACTTTAACTGTGTTATGCCTATTGCTTACGATCATATTATGCATAAGATTATGGAACGTGATAGCACACCTTGAAAGGCTTCGAGAACTCTGTTTCAAGTATTAGCAGGGATGCTTCATAAAAACAAAGCGGGGAACTGTTAAAGAATAGCGAACTGAAACTGTCTAGAGGTAGCCGCTTAGCACAACTTCTCTAAAACTTGCTTAGCATGAGGAGCTAAATTTGCTGAAGCCTTAGGCCGCACTTAGCGAAACTAATGAACTTTTACTTAGTCCAGTAAGAAAAGGGCCTCAGAGCTGGTTCCAGCTGGGAAGATAAGGAAGTTACAAGCAGTCTGCATTCCTGCATCTCACACTCCCAAAGGGAGGGTGTCAAGGCTTTGAAGTAAGACCAGTGCAGGGCATTAGGACCTTGAGGGGCAAAGCCTTAGCTCACTGCTGGGGCAGTGTTCATTGTTATGATTTAGAATCACCTCCTCCTCAGGACCTTGAGACACAACAGTAAGACCCCACAAAAACAGAGGTACAACCGTCAGCAGAGACTGCAAAAAACAAAAATAAGGAGAAAAACAGCTTACCTCAGAATGACGATGAGACCCAATGAGGACCAAAAAATTACTATTGGTCTAACTACCACGTGAAGGGTGGGAAATGTACATTGAAAAAACTATAATTGCCCAGGATTTGTTTATGTTAGGGTCCCTCTTCGGAGGCACCCAGCTCGAGCTGTAATTACTGCACGCGCGTCATTAATATTTAATTCTTTAATTTGTTTTGATTTGGCTCTGAATTTTTCTGCGGAAACCTAGCGTCGAGCCCTCTTATGGTGGCCAACAAGCCTAATTTCCATAGAATTTCCATAACAATAACTGGGCATGGGCGCGGGAGCATTTGAGCCAGGAGGGAGGGAGGAAAGAAACCTGCCGAACGTAACACTTGTGCTAGCAGATACTAGTACCCCGGACTGTGCTCCAAAAGTTTCTGCTCCACCTGATATACCTGATGATCTCTGTCATTACTTCTCCTTCTCCTCCTCCTTCTCCCTCTACTCCATTGGCTGCCGGACTCTATCCTATGATCCCCAACGTGCTGACTAACCCTGCCGCTTTACAGCCGGGGGGAAAGGGAGGGGCCAGTCCCCCTCCTCCTGTGCTGCGGGTATTTACTAATCAGCCCTGGCACCCCGGCCATCTCGCCTTATGGGGGGGGAAAATGCAGAGATTAAGAAAAGATGCAGGGCGATGTGTCCAGTTATTTTCTAATATCTGCACTGGGCACAACCCAAACTGGAGTGATACCCAAATTCTTTTGAGGGAATTATTTCAACCAAATGAAGGGGATAAGATAATTAAAGATGCGGAAGAAGCGCAGCAAGCCGGGGGAAATAGAAACCTCTGGCTAGCAAATGATCCAAATTGGGATTATAATAATGCAGGAGATAGAGCTGTGTGTCCAACAGGACTTTGAAATTTAGTAGAAGTAATTAGAGCATGCAGAGAGTTAGGAGTAAATTGGACTAGAGTGCAAGAATGCAGACAGTGATTAGATGAACACCCCCATGACTTCTGGGGACTTTTGCGGTAAGCCCCGCTAAAATAGGGAGGAATGACCCCACAAAACTTCAATGATGCTCTCGCAATTAGTGTTTTTATAGATCAAGCAGCCCCTGATACACAAAAGTATTTTAAAGAGCATATGGCAGGCTGGCAAGGGGAGGGGCGCGGAAGAACCAGGGGAGATAGATGGAATCAAAGTGAAGGGGGTGTACAATTAAGAGTTAATGATGTTTGTCATTATTGCGGGGAACAAGGACACTGGAAGCAGGAATGCCCAGTGAGGCCCTGTGCACTTGGGAATAGAGGGGCCAGCATGAGGCAATCAAATATTGAGAAGGAGACCAGGCAATTCCCAGGCAGTCCACAATGACAGGAGATAGGAGACTCAGAAAATACTGTGGAAATGGGGGTAAATTCATGGGATGTAGATTTGGATTTGAAGGGCAGGTAATGGCAAATATAGAAGGCTTAGAAGTTCCCTTTCTAGTGGATACTGGAGCCACCCTTTCCCTTTTAAAGTTTGAGCCTAAAGGATGCAAGTCACCAGATAAAATAATGATGCAAGGAATAGCGGGAAAAGGCGAACGAATGTTATCTAAGCCCTTATTGCTTACTATTGGAGGTAAAAGAGCGTGGGGATGTATTACAATTTCCACAGACGCGCCCATGTGCCTTTTAGGGAGAGATCTCCTGCAAGCCTTGGATACTCAGATCTGCTTACAGCCAGAAGAGGTGGAATTAATAATTATGGGCTCATGTGTTCTGGCTAAGACACCAGAACCAGAGTCGACTAATCTGCAAATTCCAACAAGGTTAGAATCAGTTCCTAAACGGTTATGGAGCTCTTCAGGAATGGATGTGGGACTACTGAAATCAGCTAGTCCAGTCTCGATAAAAACAAAGGGGGGATTGCCTCCTGCAGTTAAGCAATACCCTATCCCAAAGGAAGCAGAGAAGAGCATCCAAAAACAAACCGATCATTACCTGAAACTGGGTATCCTTAGAGTCTGTGAATCCCCATATAACACCCCAATTCTGCCAGTTAAAAAGAACAGGCAAGACTCTGATGGTGATCCAGAGTATCGCTTTGTACAAGACTTGAGGGCTATAAACCAACAGGTAGTTGCTCCACATCCAGTAGTCCCCGACCCATCAACCATTTTACTACAGATACCCCTTTGGGCAACTTATTTTACTGTGATCGACCTAACAGCAGCCTTTTTTAGTATACCGATAGCTGAAGATAGCCAAGATCTCCTGGCTTTCACTTGGAAGGGACAACAATTAACTTGGACGAGGCTGCCACAGGGATTTACTGGGTCTCCGACTATTCTTTCGCACAAACTCAAAAATGACCTCTCAGATATCGAACTTCCAGGACATTCTGTAGTAATACAATATGTAGATGATTTGTTATTAGCAAGTAAAGATTAACACTCTTGCAGAAAAAGGGCATCGAGCATCTCTGTCTAAACTCCAGCTGTGTCAAAGAGAGGTAAAATATTTGGGTTTTATCTTAAAAGAAGGACACAGGTTAGTTGATCCAGAACGAGTAAAGACAACTCTTGATATGCCTCGTCCTGTAACAAAAAAACAACACGGGATTTTTAGGAGCTGTAGGATTTTGCCAACCGTGGATTCCTGGGTTAGCAGAACTTACTAAGCCTCTAGTGCAGGCAACAAAAAAGGAGGAGATAGAGCCTGTGGCCCAGAAAGGGAGAAAGCTTTTACATCTGTGAAAAAAGCGTTGGTTTTAGCCCCTGCTCTAGGGTTACCAGATTATAGCAAACCATTGGAATTATTTGTCCATGAACGACAGGGAGTAGCAAGTGGGGTACTCACCCAAAAACTAGGTCCTCACCATAGACCAGTGGCCTATTACTCCACGCAGCTAGATGAGGTAGCTAAAGGCACTCCAGGATGCATCAGAGCAATAGCAGCTACGGCAGCTCTTACTGAAAAAAACATGACCTGTAGTTTTGGGTCACTCATTGACTGTGTATGTGCCACATGAAGTAGAACTGTCAATGAAACAATACGTGACTCAAGCACTATCCCCACAGAGAGCTCACCGCTATGAACTGATAATACTGCATGCAGATAATGGGACCTTAAAGAGATGCAACATCTTAAATCCAGCAACACTACTGCCTCTACCTGAGGATGGAGAGCCACATCATTCCTGTGAGCAGGTGATCATCAGCTCGAGCAAGCCCCGGGAGGACCTTAAAGACAAACCTTTGGAAAACCCAGACTTAGTTCCGTTTACAGATGGATCATCCTAGTATTTGGACGGAAGGCACCACTCCGGCTATGCTGTCACTAACCTCTTTGAGGTACTTGAGGCCAATCCTTTGTCTCCGTCTGTAAGTGCTCAAGCAGCAGAATTAATAGCATTGACCCAAGCAGCAAAAATTGGTAAGAACCTGCAGGTAAATATCTATACCGATTCTAAATATGCATTTGGAGTAGGTCATGTAACAGGGATGTTATGGAAAGAGCGAGGATTCTTTTCGTCATCAGGAAAGAAATTAGCTAATGGAGAAGAAATACGTAATTTGCTGGAAGCAGTCCAACTGCCCAAAGAAATTGCTGTAATACACTGCCCAGCCCATACTAAAGACACTACAGAAATTAGCAGAGGAAATGCTTTAGCCGACGCTGCTGCGAAGGCTGCAGCTCGACAACCTCTGAGAGAATGTATGGGTGTAGTTCCAAGGATGGACCAGAGTGAACGGCCAATTTTAATAGACCCCAAAACCATGTATGAAAAAGACTGCTCAGTGGAAGAGAAAAAACAATGGGAGCAGTGGGAAGCAAAACAAAGTGATGATGGAATATGGACACTTGGAAGAAAACCAATTCTACCAAAAAAAAAATATTTAATTACTATAGCTAGGTGGTTTCACGATAAAGCTCTTGGGGGAGCGGAGGCAATAGCTAAGCAGGTACAGAAAGTATGGGCTGCTCCAGGAATCTACGCGGCTGCAAAAAGAATAACAAATAGCTGCCCGACCTGCCAGAAGTTTTCAAATAACAAGCCAAGCTCAGAGTTAGGGGGACGGTCATGGGCCTACTTCCCTTTCCAGAAGCTACAAATAGATTATGCGGATATGCCATCTGCCAATGGCTACAAACACTTGTTAGTGATAGTAGATCAGTTATCAGGCTGGGTAGAAGCTTTCCCAACAAGAAAGGCCGACACACGGGGAGTGGTAAAAGCCTTACTGAAGGAAATCATATCCAGGTATGGGGTCCCAGAAGCCACTGATTCAGACAGGGGTGCCCATTTTACGGCAAGCATAATCACTCAGTTATAGAAATCATTAGGCATAAAAAGAAACCTACAACCCCTTATCACCCACAATCTTCAGGACAAGTAGAAAGAATGAATAGAACACTAAAAGGAAAAATAGCAAGAATATGCGCACATGCTAGCCTAAAATGGCTGGGTAGGACCTTTCCCAACAAGAACGGCTGACGCAGGGCGGGTAGTAAAAGCCTTACTGAAAGAAATCATACCCAGGTATAGAGTCCCAGAAGCCATGGATTCAGACAGGGGTGCCCATTTTATGGCAAGCATAATCAGTCAGTTCTATAAATCATGAGGAATAAAAGGAAATCTATGTACCCCTTATCACCCACAATCTTCAGGACAAGTAGAAAGAATGAACAGCACATTAAAAGAAAAAATAGCAAGAAATGCACACATGCTAGCCTCAAATGGCCAGAAGCATTAAACTTAGCTCTATGGGATGTTTGAAATGTCCCATGGCAACCCATAGGACTAACACCAGCAGAAATTCTCTTTGGGAAACATTTAGCTGTACTAGGGACTTGTTATGCCAGCTAAGACTAGCCTGTTAGACGGGGATGAATGACTAACCCAGTATGTTCTAAGTATGCAAAAAAGGTTTGAAAATCTTTGAAATAAATAAATATATGCTCAATGATATCAATCCACACCACCTGAAATACAAGTGCCTGGTATACAGCCTGGGGATGAAGTTTTAGTTAAAGTATTTTCACAAAAAATCCAGGTTAAAACCTAAATGGAACGGGCCATATACTATCATACTGTGTTCTTATTTTGCTGTTCAAGTTGAACTGTACTTGTACATGTTAAAAAAAGAATGTGTATGTGTAAGAACACTTTGTAATCTTACATTCATAGATGGCATTGTTGTAGATACAAGTAATTAATTACTCAAATATTTGTATTTGTAACATTACCCAAAATTATGGGATGCGACTTTAATCATTCAGCTCCTATTAGATCTTATCAATTGTTACAATCTAATTATACACTAATTCAAAATTTACTACCTAACCCCATTGGAAAGAATCTCACACTAGTGAAGAAACTACTACAACATGACAACCTGCGTCGACTGCTAGAACGTACCCGAAACAATGGACAAAAAACCCTCTAATCACCATTCATCATGAAGCAGAAGAGATGCACCACGTCTCAGAAAGGATAAAAAGGGATGGAGAACATCATGGCTGGGAAACTCTTCTAGGGTGGTCACCAACTACAACAGCGATTTATAATCACGTGTTGCACCCACTAGTAGTTGTGTTAACTTTAACTGTGTTATGCCTATTGCTTACGATCATATTATGCATAAGATTATGGAACGTGATAGCACACCTTGAAAGGCTTCGAGAACTCTGTTTCAAGTATTAGCAGGGATGCTTCATAAAAACAAAGCGGGGAACTGTTAAAGAATAGCGAACTGAAACTGTCTAGAGGTAGCCACTTAGCACAACTTCTCTAAAACTTGCTTAGCATGAGGAGCTAAATTTGCTGAAGCCTTAGGCCGCACTTAGCGAAAACAATGAACTTTTACTTAGTCCAGTAAGAAAAGGGCCTCAGAGCTGGTTCCAGCTGGGAAGATAAGGAAGTTACAAGCAGTCTGCATTCCTGCGTCTCACACTCCCAAAGGGAGGGTGTCAAGGCTTTGAAGTAAGACCAGTGCAGGGCATTAGGACCTTGAGGGGCAAAGCCTTAGCTCACTGCTGGGGCAGTGTTCATTGTTATGATTTAGAATCACCTCCTCCTCAGGACCTTGAGACACAACAGTAAGACCCCACAAAAACAGAGGTACAACCGTCAGCAGAGACTGCAAAAAACAAAAATAAGGAGAAAAACAGCTTACCTCAGAATGACAATGAGACACAATGAGGAGCAGGAGACCCCAGACCAAAAAATTACTATTGGTCTAACTACCACGTGAAGGGTGGGAAATGTACGTTGAAAAAACTATAATTGCCCAGGATTTGTTTATGTTAGGGTCCCTCTTCGGAGGCACCCAGCTCGAGCTGTAATTACTGCACGCACGTCATTAATATTTAATTCTTTAATTTGTTTTGATTTGGCTCTGAATTTTTCTGCGGAAACCTAGCGTCGAGCCCTCTTATGGTGGCCAACAAGCCTAATTTCCATATAATTTCCATAACAATAACTGGGCATGGGCGCGGGAGCATTTGAGCCAGGAGGGAGGGAGGAAAGAAACCTGCCGAACGTAACACTTGTGCTAGCAGATACTAGTACCCCGGACTGTGCTCCAAAAGTTTCTGCTCCACCTGATATACCTGATGATCTCTCTGTCATTACTTCTCCTTCTCCTCCTCCTTCTCCCTCTACTCCATTGGCTGCCGGACTCTATCCTATGATCCCCAACGTGCTGACTAACCCTGCCGCTTTACAGCCAGGGGGAAAGGGAGGGGCCAGTCCCCCTCCTCCTGTGCTGCGGGTATTTACTAATCAGCCCTGGCACCCCGGCCATCTCGCCTTATGGGGGGGGAAAATGCAGAGATTAAGAAAAGATGCAGGGCGATGTGTCCAGTTATTTTCTAATATCTGCACTGGGCACAACCCAAACTGGAGTGATACCCAAATTCTTTTGAGGGAATTATTTCAACCAAATGAAGGGGATAAGATAATTAAAGATGCAGAAGAAGCGCAGCAAGCCGGGGGAAATAGAAACCTCTGGCTAGCAAATGGTCCAAATTGGGATTGTAATAATGCAGGAGATAGAGCTGTGTGTCCAACAGGACTTTGAAATTTAGTAGAAGTAATTAGAGCATGCAGAGAGTTAGGAGTAAATTGGACTAGAGTGCAAGAATGCAGACAGTGATTAGATGAACACCCCCAAGACTTCTGGGGACTTTTGCGGTAAGCCCCGCTAAAATAGGGAGGAATGACCCCACAAAACTTCAATGATGCTCTCGCAATTAGTGTTTTTATAGATCAAGCAGCCCCTGATACACAAAAGTATTTTAAAGAGCATATGGCAGGCTGGCAAGGGGAGGGGCGCGGAAGAACCAGGGGAGATAGATGGAATCAAAGTGAAGGGGGTGTACAATTAAGAGTTAATGATGTTTGTCATTATTGCGGGGAACAAGGACACTGGAAGCAGGAATGCCCAGTGAGGCCCTGTGCACTTGGGAATAGAGGGGCCAGCATGAGGCAATCAAATATTGAGAAGGAGACCAGGCAATTCCCAGGCAGTCCACAATGACAGGAGATAGGAGACTCAGAAAATACTGTGGAAATGGGGGTAAATTCATGGGATGTAGATTTGGATTTGAAGGGCAGGTAATGGCAAATATAGAAGGCTTAGAAGTTCCCTTTCTAGTGGATACTGGAGCCACCCTTTCCCTTTTAAAGTTTGAGCCTAAAGGATGCAAGTCACCAGATAAAATAATGATGCAAGGAATAGCGGGAAAAGGCGAACGAATGTTATCTAAGCCCTTATTGCTTACTATTGGAGGTAAAAGAGCGTGGGGATGTATTATAATTTCCACAGACGCGCCCATGTGCCTTTTAGGGAGAGATCTCCTGCAAGCCTTGGATACTCAGATCTGCTTACAGCCAGAAGAGGTGGAATTAATAATTATGGGCTCATGTGTTCTGGCTAAGACACCAGAACCAGAGTCGACTAATCTGCAAATTCCAACAAGGTTAGAATCAGTTCCTAAACGGTTATGGAGCTCTTCAGGAATGGATGTGGGACTACTGAAATCAGCTAGTCCAGTCTCGATAAAAACAAAGGGGGGATTGCCTCCTGCAGTTAAGCAATACCCTATCCCAAAGGAAGCAGAGAAGAGCATCCAAAAACAAATCAATCATTATTTGAAACTGGGTATCCTTAGAGTCTGTGAATCCCCGTACAACACCCCAATTCTGCCAGTTAAAAAGAACAGGCAAGATTCTGATGGTGATCCAGAGTATCAGTTTATACAAGACTTAGGGGCTATAAACCAACAGGTAGTTGCTCCACATCCAGTAGTCCCTAACCCATCAACCATTTTACTACAGATACCCCTTTGGGCAACTTATTTTACTGTGATTGACCTAACGGCAGCTTTTTTTAGTATACCGATAGCTGAAGATAGCCAAGATCTCTTGGCTTTCACTTGGAAGGGACAACAATTAACTTGGACAAGGCTGCCACAGGGATTTACTGGGTCTCTGACTATTCTTTCGCGTATACTCAAAAATGACCTCTCAGATATCGAACTTCCAGGACATTCTGTATTAATACAATATGTAGATGATATGTTATTAGCAAGTAAAGATTATGAGACATTTTTAAAAGACACTGTTTCTCCATGTAACGCTCTTGCAGAAAAAGGGCATCAGGCATCTCTGTCTAAACTCCAGCTGTGTCAAAGAGAGGTAAAATATTTGGGTTTTATCTTAAAAGAAGGACACAGGTTAGTTGATCCAGAACGAGTAAAGACAATTCTTGATATGCCTCGTCCTGTAACAAAAAAACAACACGGGATTTTTAGGAGCTGTAGGATTTTGCCAACCGTGGATTCCTGGGTTAGCAGAACTTACTAAGCCTTTAGTGCAGGCAACAAAAAAGGAGGAGATAGAGCCTGTGGCCTGGGGCCCAGAAAGGGAGAAAGCTTTTACATCTGTGAAAAAAGCGTTGGTTTCAGCCCCTGCTCTAGGGTTACCAGATTATAGCAAACCATTGGAATTATTTGTCCATGAACGACAGGGAGTAGCAAGTGGGGTACTCACCCAAAAACTAGGCCCTCACCACAGACCAGTGGCCTATTATTCCACGCAGCTAGATGAGGTAGCTAAAGGCACTCCAGGATGCATCAGAGCAATAGCAGCTATGGCAGCTCTTACTGAAAAAAACATGACCTGTAGTTTTGGGTCACTCATTGACTGTGTATGTGCCACATGAAGTAGAACTGTCAATGAAACAATACGTGACTCAAGCACTATCCCCACAGAGAGCTCACCGCTATCAACTGATAATACTGCATGCAGATAATGGGACCTTAAAGAGATGCAACATCTTAAATCCAGCAACACTATTGCCTCTACCTGAGGATGGAGAACCACATCATTCCTGTGAGCAGGTGATCGTCAGCTCGAGCAAGCCCCGGGAGGACCTTAAAGACGAACCTTTGGGAAACCCAGACTTAGTTCCGTTTACAGATGGATCATCCTATTATTTGGACGGAAGGCACCACTCCGGCTATGCTGTCACTAACCTCTTTGAGGTACTTGAGGCCAATCCTTTGTCTCCGTCTGTAAGTGCTCAAGCAGCAGAATTAATAGCATTGACCCAAGCAGTAAAAATTGGTAAGAACCTGCAGGTAAATATCTATACCGATTCTAAATATGCATTTGGAGTAGGTCATGTAACAGGGATGTTATGGAAAGAGCGAGGATTCTTTTCGTCATCAGGAAAGAAATTAGCTAATGGAGAAGAAATACGTAATTTGCTGGAAGCAGTCCAACTGCCCAAAGAAATTGCTGTAATACACTGCCCAGCCCATACTAAAGACACTACAGAAATTAGCAGAGGAAATGCTTTAGCCGACGCTGCTGCAAAAGCTGCAGCTCGACAACCTCTGAGAGAATGTATGGGGGCAGTTCCAAGGATGGACCAGAGTGAATGGCCAATTTTAATAGACCCCAAAACCACGTATGAAAAAGACTGCTCAGTGGAAGAGAAAAAACAATGGGAGCAGTGGGAAGCAAAACAAAGTGATGATGGAATATGGACACTTGGAAGAAAACCAATTCTACCAAAAAAAAAAATATTTAATTACTATAGCTAGGTGGTTTCACGATAAAGCTCTTGGGGGAGCGGAGGCAATAGCTAAGCAGGTACAGAAAGTATGGGCTGCTCCAGGAATCTACGCGGCTGCAAAAAGAATAACAAATAGCTGCCCGACCTGCCAGAAGTTTTCAAATAACAAGCCAAGCTCAGAGTTAGGGGGACGGTCATGGGCCTACTTCCCTTTCCAAAAGCTACAAATAGATTATGCGGATATGCCATCTGCCAATGGCTACAAACACTTGTTAGTGATAGTAGATCAGTTATCAGGCTGGGTAGAAGCTTTCCCAACAAGAAAGGCCGACACACGGGGAGTGGTAAAAGCCTTACTGAAGGAAATCATATCCAGGTATGGGGTCCCAGAAGCCACTGATTCAGACAGGGGTGCCCATTTTACAGCAAGCATAATCACTCAGTTATAGAAATCATTAGGCATAAAAAGAAACCTACAACCCCTTATCACCCACAATCTTCAGGACAAGTAGAAAGAATGAATAGAACACTAAAAGGAAAAATAGCAAGAATATGCGCACATGCTAGCCTAAAATGGCTGGGTAGGACTTTTCCCAACAAGAACGGCTGACACAGGGCGGGTAGTAAAAGCCTTACTGAAAGAAATCATACCCAGGTACAGAGTCCCAGAAGCCACTGATTCAGACAGGGGTGTCCATTTTATGGCAAGCATAATCAGTCAGTTTTATAAATCATGAGGAATAATGAACTTTTACCTAGTTCAGTAAGAAAAGGGACTGAGAGCTGGTTCAAGCTGGAATGATAAGGGAGTTGCAAGCAGTTCGCATTCCTGTGCTTCACGCTCTGGGAGGGAGGATGTCAAGGCTTTGAAATAAGGCCTACTTGGGCACCAGGACCCTGGGAAACAAAGCCTCCTCTCATTGCTGAAACAGTGTTAATTAGGGGGTCTGGACTATCTCGGGGTCTGGATTATATCCCTTCATCAGGACCTTGGCAGATAACACCTATTGTCACTGCTGGGGCAGTGCTAATTGCTGGAACAACACCTCTTTGTCAGGGCCTGGAGAGACAAGGGCGGGACCCGAGGAACCAAGACACATCTGTCAACAAAAACCATAACAGTAAAGATAAACAGCCTGCCTAGGCACAGGGATGAGACCCAATAAGGAGCAGGAGACTCCAGGCCCAAATATTACTATTGGTCCAAACTACTGCCTGAGGGGTGGAGAGCTTACATTGGAAGGTATAATTGCCCAGGCATTTCTTTGTTTGGGGTCCCTCTTCGGAGACACCCAGCTCGAGCTGTAATTACCGCACGCGTGTCATTAAAATTTCATTATTTCATTTGCTTTGATTTGGCGCCAAACTTTTCTGCGGGAACCTAGGGTCGGGCCCTGTTATGGTGGCTGACAAGCCTCATTTCCATAACACCGAGCCCGGGGCCCGTCCCCGTGTCCGGGGGGTCCCGCCTCGCCCTCACCTCTCCTCTCCAGCGCAGCCCTCCTGTACTCCATGTATCTCCACTGCCACTCCATGCAGCTCTTCTCCAGGTAGTGCTTCAGCCTCTCAGGCTCATTCTCTGCCTCCCACTTCCTCTTGGTGATTAGCGCAGCAGCATACGCCATGACGAATGTCAGCGTGTCCTTGTCAAAGGCGATGAAATCCTTCCCGTCGTAGGCATCCCGCAGAAACCCCCAGATCCCACCGTCCTCCAGGAGCTCACAGCCGTACGTGCGCTGCACTGTGTGATACCCTGAGACACAAGCAGGGAGACGGGGGCTCAGGGGCAGCCCCGGCCCCGCACAGGGGCTTGGACACGGCACCCAGCGCAGGGCCGGGGGCACCCCAGACCCGCAGCCCCCAGCGCTGACAGCGAGCAGCTGCCGCTGGGAGCCCCGGCCCGCGCTCACCCCCGCTCTGGTTGTAGCGCTTCTGCAGTGTGTCCAGCTCCACTCAGTAAGACTAATGATTGCCATATGCGTTCTGGGGCTGCCTGTCCCAGTGGTCCTGACCCTCCTGCTCCATCCAGGCCGCACCCGGCACCGCCCTCTGCGTCTCGCTGTCGTAGCCATCGATGAGCTCTCCGTCCACGTAGCCCACGGAGACGAAGGCGGGCAGCCCCGGGCTGGGCTCCGTCACGGCGGTGTGGAAGTAGCGCAGGGAGTGGGGGCCTGCGGGGACACGGGGGGTGGTGAGGGGCCGGGGGGGGCACGTTGGGGGGCATCCGGGGGATCAAGATGTCCCGGGGGGAGAAGTCGGGGGGGTCGGGGGGGGCAGCACGTCCCGGGGGGCAGGTCAGGGGGGCAGCACGACACAGGGGGGGCACGTCGGGGGGGCAGCACATTCCAGGAGGGCAGGTCGGGGGGCTCCGGGGGGGCAGCACGTCCCGGGGGGAAGATCGGGGGGGCAGCACCTCCCGGGGGCGGTTGCAGGCCGGTCCGTGGGGCCGCTGACGGGGAGCCCGGCGCCGGGGGAGGGGCAGAGGGGGGCCCGGGGGCCCCGCCCGCACTCACCGCTCGCCACCGCCGCCGCCGCCGCCCAGCAGCAGCAGCCCCGGCCCCAGCGCCCGCCCCGCTACCGCCTCCTCGCTGCCAGCGCCCTCGCCCTCACCCGGCGCCGAAGCCCACGGCGGCCACGCCCCCGCGCCGCCATTGGCTCCGCTGCGGCGCACCGCCATTGGCTGCGCTCTGTCCCGCCCGCCAATAGCGGCTCTCGTCGGCTGAGGCGTCCCCAGGCGCTGGGCAGATCCCGGCGCGGCAGGTTGGGAGAAGCGACAGCGAGGGCGCTTGCGGAGGGCGCTGCGCAGCGCCGAGCCGCGGCTCCCGCTCCGCCTTGTCGCACGGCCATTGGCCCCGCCGGCGGCCGCCCGCCAATGGCGAGGCGCGGCAGCGGTGACGCCCCCGGGCGCCGGGCGGATCTCCGCGGAGCGCGTGGTGGGCGGGAGCGCGGAGGCGATGTGGGAGGCCGAGGCCGATGTGGGGACGGAGACGACGTGGGGATGGGGATGCCATGGGGATGGGGCCACTGGGGGGATGGGACGCCGTGGGGCTGGAGACGATGTGGGGATGGGGACACCGTGGGGCTGGAGATGGAGTTGGCTCTGTCACAGGGACAGGGGGACACTGTGGGGATGGGGATGATGGGGGGATGGGGACGATGTGGGGACGGGGACGCCATGGAGATGGGGACGATGTGGGGACGGGGACACCATTGGGATGGGGATGGAGTTGGCTCTGTCACAGGGGGGGACGCGGAGCCAGCAGTGGGAGCTCAGGGAGTGGCGCCCATCGAAGGCCGAGTGCTGGTAGGTGGTCCCCGGCCCACCCCGGCACCCATAGGTCTACTGGAAGATGTGGAAACCTGCCCAAGGTGGCACCCATGGGTGAGGAGCTGCCCAGGGCCCCAGGCGTCTAGCCCCGTTGCACCCCTGGAGCCAGGCATCCAATCCCATCAGCACCCACACCCATCCATGTGTTGTCCGAAAAGCGGATTCGTTGCCCGGTGTGCAATAAGCCAATAATTACACACTCAGGAGAGACATTTGTTTATTTATTTCAGAGTTGCGCAAGCCTGGGTGCTCGGTGGTTTCCCACAAATCGAGCACACACACCCCAACTTTTCAAGTAGCATTTATACAAACAAATTGCCAGATTTGCGACTTTCCCTTTTACACTGATTGGTTAGTGATTTCTTCATTCCCTGGGTCCCACCCCTGCTTCTCAAGGTCCTGATCAATTAACACTGCCCCAGCTAGGTCAGTAGATGTTATCTCCCAAGGTCCTGAGGAAGAGGACATAATCCAGACCCCTTAATTAACACAGTTTCAACAGTGAGAGGAGGCTTTGCTTCCCAAGGTCCTGGCGCCCAAACAGGCCTTATTTCACAGCCTTGACATCCTCCCTTTCGGAGAGTGGGGCACAGGAATGCAGACTGCTTGTAACTCCCTTATCTTTCCAGCCTGCACCAGCTCTGGGGCCCTTTCTTACCGAACTAGGAGCGTGGCCTAAGGCTTCAGCAAATTTAGCTACTCATGCTAAGCAAGTGTGTGGCTACTCATGCTAAGCAAATTCTGTCTAAGATAGAAGTTATCCAAATCTACCTACTTCAAACATTCTTTCTGAGCTTCTCAGGGTTGTCTTGTAACAATTGCACCCATGTTATCACCCATGGGCCCAGGTGGCCACCCATCAGCACCTGTGACCACCCATGGACCCAGGTGTCCAGCCCCATTGCACCCGTGTTATCACACATGGGCCCAGGTGGCGGCCCCATCAGCACCCACCACCACCCATGGACCCAGGTGTCGACCCCCTTTGCACCCATGGACTCAGGCGTGAGGTCACATCACCACCCCTGAACCCAGGCCCCCCACCCCATTGCACCCATGGTCCCAGCCCCCTGGCCCATTGCACCTGTGTCCCCAGCCCCCCACCCCATTGCACCCACGTCCCCAGGCCCCTGCCCCTGCCCCATTACGCCCATATCCGGAGCTTCCCCGACTCATTGCACCCATATCCCCAGCCCCCTGCCCCTTTGCGCCCATGTCCCCAGGCCCCTGCCAATTGCAACCACCTCCCCAGGCCCCCTGCCCCATTGCACCCACATCCCCAGGCCCCCGCCCTATTGCACCCATATCCCAGGCCCCCACCCCATTGCACCCATATCCCCAGCCCCCTGGCCCACGCAGATGGGGCCACACTGCAGCAAGCCCAGCGCAGGCCCCCAAGCTGCCTGGCAGCTGCAGCACAGCACACAGGAGCAGAGACCAAGGGTGCTGGCTTGGTGCAGCCGGCAGAAGAGAAGGCGTAGGGGGATCTCACTGCTGCCTGCAAGTGCCTAACGGGAGCGTGCAGAGAGCATGGAGCCAGAGACGTCCTGAGGGGCCTGGGGACAGGTTGAGGGCAACGGCACGGCTTGTGGCAGGGAAAAGTCCCCTCAGAGACTGCAAATGGCCTTGGAAGCCGAATGGTGGTGCAACACTGGAGCAGGGTGCCAGGGCCGTGCGGGAATCCATCGCCAGAGACAGTCAGAGCTCGACCCTGACAGGCCCTGCGAAACCTCCTCTGCTTGCCTCCACTTGCAGCAGGAGGTTGCAGCAGACACCTCCGGAAGACCCTTCCCACCCCAGCTGCTCTCTCACTCTGCGACTGCTTGTAGGGCTTTCTCTGCAGCCCTGACTGCCTTCCTTGGCAGCGCCTGCACTAGTCTTTCTCCTGACAGTTCCCTGACACCAAGTAACACAGCGGGAACAGCTGCCGAGGGTTTATTTGGAGCAGCACATGGGCTGTGGGACACGACGCAGTAGCATTGCTGTAGCAGCCAGGAGAGAGCCTCCGTCGCTCTGCCTCTTTGCTCTGCGCCATCTCCCATCTCGGGCCACCTGTCTGGCAGCTGCATCCTCGCGCTGTTCCTCTCACTGCCCTGAGTCACAGCGGCAGCTAAAAGCTCTGCGCAGAGCCCGAAGCGCTGCCCTGAGCCGCGATGGCCATCGCCTGGAAGGCGCAGCATGCGGGAGGGCGGTGATGCCTGTGGAGGAAGGAGAGCCGTGGGCGAGGGGCTGGGCAAGTGCAGGGCAAGCCTGAGGGTCTCTGGCTGCGGGGGAGGCCTCCGCCTTTGTTCCTGTGCTGGCTGATGGGGCCAGAGGCACACTGTCCCCCGCATCCTGGCAGCCTCCCGCCAGAGCAGATGCCGCTGCCTCGGCTCCTCGGGGCACTGCTGGGGCCAGAGGCGTGCTCTGCAGGTCACCAGCTGCCTCCCTGGCAGCATCTCTGCCCTTCACAACGGGTGAGCAGGGCACCTCCTCAGGACACGGCTGTGGGTCTGCCAAGAGGCTCCTGAGGCTCGGTCTGACCCAGCTCATGACCAAGGCCATGTTTTCCTCCAGCTCCTCCCATTCCAAAGGCTCTTCATCAACATCCTCTTCCTCATCGCTCCACTCCACGCCAGCATCCTCTGGCACTTCCCAGACTCTCTTCCCAGCTCCCAGCTCCCGCGCCCTCCCGCAGGGCCGGAGGGAAGACGATGACTTGTGCTCCTCTTTGGGCTCACAGGCAACCTGCATGGGGAGAGCAGGAACACAGCCCTGTGTGATATCAGCTGGCCATGCTCAGCATCCTGGTGCCCTGGGATATAGGAGGGGGCAAAGGGTTTGGGGTGGGGGGATGCTGTGAGTGGCCGCGAGCCCCAAGGGGAGGCACATGCAGCTGGCTGGGCAATGGCACAAGGCTTGTCTTGGGGCCGTAGCAGCAGGGCTGGGCCGGGGGCCACGACGGGCAGCGGGGGATGGAGGTGGCCGGGTACGTGGCACAAGGGGGCTGGCTCGCTGGCTGTGGGAGGCGGCTGCTGCTGGGGCTGCCCCTGCCCTCCTTGCTCAGCATCCATGCCCCAGGGCTGGATGCTGTGCAGGCCGGGGAGGGCACGTCAGCCCTGGGCCTCTGGCACTTGGAAACACAGAGCACCAGGCATCTTCCCCAGGACAGAGAGTGCAGAGCGCAAAGGGCTGGGGGGACAGCTTCTCACCACGGCCGCGGGGGACCCATGCAATGGGGCAGCTCTTCTCACCCACCCTGCACACCCCAGACGCTGCTCACACCGCACCTCCCTTTGGTGGTGGGTGCCGACGCCATGCTCCTTGCTCACCTGGTGAGGAAGGCCTGCGGCCAGGGCAGAGCCTTCTGCTGCGCTTTCTTCGGGCAATGGTGGTTGGAGAGGCAGGCTGTTGCTCTCCCCACAAGGGCCTCCGCACAACTGGGAGGCCTTTGGCGCAGCCTCTGCGGGAAGCGATGGAGGCAGAGGAGCATTTTCCCCTGCATCCTCAGGGCCTCTGGCTGCAGGGGAGGCCTCTGCCTTTGCTCCTGTGCTGGCCAGTGGAGCCAGAGGCACACTGTCCCCCGCGTCCTGGCAGCCTCCTGCCAAAGGAGATGCCGCTGCCACGGCTCCTCGGGGCACTGCTGGGGCCAGAGGCGTGCTCTGCAGGTCACCAGCTGCCTCCCTGGCAGCATCTCTGCCCTTCACAACGGGTGAGCAGGGCACCTCCTCAGGACACGGCTGTGGGTCTGCCAAGAGGCTCCTGAGGCTCGGTCTGACCCAGCTCATGACCAAGGCTGTGTTTTTCTCCAGCTCCTCCCATTCCAAAGGTTCTTCTTCAACGTCCTCTTCCTCATCGCTCCACTCCACGCCAGCATCCTCTGGTGCTCCCCGGACTCTCTTCCCAGCTCCCATCTTGCGCTCCCTCCTGGGCGCATGGGCGTACAGCCGCTCCAGCACCTCCCACTTGGACCTCGCATCCTTCAGGAGCTCCACTCGCGTCACCTCCGGTTGCCACAGGTTATAGAAGGAGTTTCTGGCACAGAGCTGAAGCCAGAGAGGGAGATTTGTGAAGGCAGCTGCTTTTCCCACCAGCAATGCCCCCCGTGGCCCTGCCAGCACTGCCACCATCACACTGTTGCAGCAGGGCGCAGCGGCTGGCCCCAGCACACGGAGGGTCACCATCTGCCCCGGCCCACCCTTTGCACTCACCTCCTTGGGGCGAACATTGAGGCATCCCGATGCTGTCAGGGAGAAACGTTTCCCCTTGCCCTCCTCTTCCTCGACCTCCCTCTCCTTTGGCCTCGGCTCCTTCCTCTCCAGAAAGGCTTCTCGCAGCTGAGCCAAGCTCTGCCCGGTGCGCGCCACGCAGCTCCTGTCGAGCTCCTCCAGCGTCTCTGTTTTGATTGAGAGCACGGCGAGATACTGCGAGGGGTTGTCGGGGTGTATGCGCAGTGGCGTGCCTTGAAGGCGACAGATGATGCCCAGAGGCTGCTGTTTGGGCCTCTGCACTGCAAGTTGCCATCCTAGTGTGACCAGTCCATGGCCCCTGCCCGGGGAAGCTGGTGCACCGGCCCCCATGACCTTCCTTTTGCCCCCACGCCTGTTGCAATCTGGCCCTTGCAGAGCTGTGGCAGCTGTGTTTTTGCCACGCTCCCTGCTCTCCTTCTGCAATGCGCTTGCCAGGCCTGCTAGAGCAATGGTGTATGCCAAGGTCCTTTGTGGCCCGGCTGCCCTGAGCTCCCGGCCATGTCCCGCACTCACATCATCAGGACGGCTCAAGGCTGCAGACGCGAGCGCCAGCAGTGCGTGCATCAGAGGTGCGGCAGGCAGTGCGGGGCTGTGTGCAGCAGGTCTCTGGTCCTCAGCCCTCATTTCCATGCACACATCTGCAAGGATGTTCTCAACAGCTTGCAGCATCCTTGCTTTTCCCAGCGCGGAAGACCCAGGCCTGGCCTCAGGCAAATAGGAGACAGGAGCTTGAATTGCTCGGGGGAGAGCGCCAGCTTCCTGCTTAGCTTTTGGAGAGGCAGGCACTCTCCTTGCCACATCCTCCAGAGCCTCAGCAGTGGCCGTGCATCTCAAAGAAGATCTGCAGGATTTTTCTGGAGGTCGACATGCGGATGCCGCTCTTTGACCTGTAGAGGCCTCCAGGCCTCCACGTGCCTGCCTAGCTGCCTTGGTTGCGTGAGGCGCTAAGCCGGGCCGATGCGGTGTCTCTGCTCTTGCACAAGGCCTGCTGTGCAGTGTCTCCCGGCGCCCCGGAGGAGCCTTCTTCACAAGGCTGCTGGAGGCATGAAGAGCTTGCACCGAGTCGAGAACCTCCCTCACAGTGTCCTCCGCCATCTGCAATCAAAGCCCATGAGGAAGGCCAAGTTACTGCTGCCCTTTACCCCTCCCCCCCAGCCTTCCCACATGCACACTCCCTGTGGCCCCTGAAACCCTCCACAACAGCAGCACTCTCCCACGCAGCTGGCTCCCAAAGGCTGCGTGGGGAGAAGGCTGGTCACCACTGGGCAAGAAATGGGCAAAGGCAGCTCCCTCGGAAACCTCGAGCCATGTCCTTGCCGACTGCCATGCAGAGCAGGCGCTCCTCCTGCTCCCTCCCACCACTTCCCGCCTGCTGCTTGGCAGCTATGCACAGTCAGGCAGAGGCTTTGCCACCATCGCTGCTCAGCTCGCTACCTTCGCGATGACGTCTTCAGGGTCTTGCCAGCTCTGTGGGCCGGGCAGCAACGGCCGCCTGTCCCTTTGCTGCGATGAAGTCGGGGTCGGGATGCGTTGCGTCACTGCATGCGGCTCCCGCTGGCCCCCCTGCAGGGAGAAGGAAGCACATGATGGAGGCGGTTGCGTTCGTACAAGCGGCCCCTCAGGCACAGGAAAGCCCGGCCCCATGGCAAAGGGAAGCTCATGGCCTAGCACGACCCAGCTGTGCTAAGCCTGGAGATGCTCTCTGACCCTCAGCACAGCTCACAGGCTCCATTTGGGCCTTGCAGCACCCCAGTCGGTGTGCTTTGTGCACCAGAAAATCCCCAGCACCAGCAAGAAATACCCCCTGGCCAGAGAAGATCAGGCCTGGCTCGCTTGCCCCACCTCCTCTTCCCCACCGTCCTCATGCTTTCCGTGCGGCTCCCAGCCCTGCTGCCTGCCTCTCCCTCCAGCCCCACCGCTCACCTTGCTTCTGCGCTTCGGCCTCACAGAAAGCCCATCCACGGGCTGGGAGCCGGCATTCGCCTGCCGCCCCTTGTCCATCTGCAGGAGCTTCTCCTGCGCACCTGCCACTCTGGCACTCAAGAGAGCTGCTCCCTCCTCAGCGAGCTGCTCTCCTCAGAGGGCACAGCCAGGGGCTCTGCTCCCAGCATGGACTCGGTCACCACGGGCACTGCCCCATCACAATGGCCTTGGGGGCATGATGCCACCCCCATCACAAAGCCCTGCACGTTGCCATGGGGACCCCCGTGACCACCTCCTGCTGGCCACCAGGGGCACCCGCATCACAAGGCCTTGCTGGTGACCGTGCTAGCACCGACATCACAAGGCCTTGCTGCTCACCGGGGGCACCTCCAGCACCAGGGCTTTGCCTCCCAGCCTCTGGTGCCAGCTTCTGAGCCCAGCTCCGAGCTGCCATCTGTGCCGCAGCAGGAATTTTCCTCTCCCCACCTCTCTGCCTCCTACACCGTGCAGATGCTGCCCTTCTTCAGGCCCTCTAGAGCACACAGCCAGCCACTGCAAGACCACTCCTCTTGCTCGGGCCACTAAGCCTCACCCATATGCCTCACCGTCCAGCCCTAGGCAGAGCGTCCTGCATTCCCGCTGCTTTCTCACAGAAAGGCCAACTGCCCCTCCGCACCTTCCCAGACGGGCCTTCCCAAAGAGGCTGCAGCCATCCACCGCAGCGCTCCAGGCATGCCACGCTGCAGGCCCGCAGCTGCACACAGACTGCAAAGTGCTCCTGTCTGGTCCCCAGGCTGCAGGCATTAGCGGACGGACCCCTGAGACAGGTGCCCGCCTCTGCAGATTTCCCACAAAAGCTGTCAGAGATTCATTTCTCCAGACTGTTGCTCTCTAAGCACTTCCCTATTGGCGTGCACGCACTGCGCTGGGCCCCTCCAGGCTTTCTTTGCTCCACATCACCCTGCACCTTTGCCTTGCCCTCCCACACCATCGCTTCCTCACTCTTCCATGCATCCTCCTCTCCCCTCAGGGGCACCGACTTTTGGGCTCTCCTCACCACCTTGGCCACCAGCTTGAGCCTCACGGCAGCACACGGGCACACTCTCCTCCTGATGAAGCGTGACACCCCCCAGCCTTGGTGCCTCGCTGCTGGCTCGCCTTCGGGACGTCCAGCTGCTGGACCGCCAGGCCACCTGGGCAAGCAGGCCCTGCCCTCACCTGTGCACCTCTTCCTACTCACGGGGCTTGTGCTTTTCTTGCTTTTGCCCCCAGGGGGCACGTGGGGACCATCTCTCCACGCCAGCCTTCATGCACAAAGAGGGGCCCACGCTCATGAAAACAAAGCCCTGCTGCCAGCACCAGCTGCACACCCAGGGGCTGACCTGCTGGATCCAAGCACTGCTGCTCAAGCCCATTCCCCTCACTGGCAGCATGCAGGAAAAACCCCACCTGCCCTGCCAGGCCTACAGCCATGTCATCACACTTGGTACTTTCCAGGCAGGATCCTTGTGTTAAGGAAGAGCAAACTGAAACTGCCTACAGGCAGCCACTTAGCACAACTTCTCTAAAACTTGCCTGGCATGAGGAGCTAAATTTGCTGAAGCCTTAGGCCGCACTTATCGAAAATAATGAACTTTTACTTAGTCCAGTAAGAAAAGGGCCTCAGAGCTGGTTCCAGCTGGGAAGATAAGGCAGTTACAAGCAGTCTGCATTCCTTGCAATTACTGTTTTTATAGATCAAGCAGCCCCTGATACACAAAAGTATTTTAAAGAGCATATGCCAGGCTGGCAAGGGGAGGGGGCGCGGAAGAACCAGGGGAGATAGATGGAGTCAAAGTGAAGGGGGTGTACAATTAAGAGTTAATGATGTTTGTCATTCTTGGGGGGAACAAGGACACTGGAAGCAGGAATGCCCAGTGAGGCCCTGTGCACTTGGGAATAGAGGGGCCAGCATGAGGCAATCAAATCAGTCCACAATGACAGGAGATAGGAGACTCAGAAAATACTGTGGAAATGGGGGTAAATTCATGGGATGTAGATTTGGATTTGAAGGGCAGGTAATGGCAAATATAGAAGGCTTAGAAGTTCCCTTTCTAGTGGATACTGGAGCCACCCTTTCCCTTTTAAAGTTTGAGCCTAAAGGATGCAAGTCACCAGATAAAATAATGATGCAAGGAGTAGCGGGAAAAGGCAAACGAATGTTATCTAAGCCCTTAGTACTCACTATTGGGGGTAAAACAGTGTGGGGATGTATTATAATTTCCACAGACGCGCCCATGTGCCTTTTAGGGAGAGATCTCCTGCAAGCCTTGGATACTCAGATCTGCTTACAGCCAGAAGAGGTGGAATTAATAATTATGGGCTCATGTGTTCTGGCTAAGACACCAGAACCAGAGTCGACTAATCTGCAAATTCCAACAAGGTTAGAATCAGTTCCTAAACGGTTATGGAGCTCTTCAGGAATGGATGTGGGACTACTGAAATCAGCTAGTCCAGTCTCGATAAAAACAAAGGGGGGATTGCCTCCTGCAGTTAAGCAATACCCTATCCCAAAGGAAGCAGAGAAGAGCATCCAAAAACAAATCAATCATTATTTGAAACTGGGTATCCTTAGAGTCTGTGAATCCCCGTACAACACCCCAATTCTGCCAGTTAAAAAGAACAGGCAAGATTCTGATGGTGATCCAGAGTATCAGTTTATACAAGACTTAGGGGCTATAAACCAACATGTAGTTGCTCCACATCCAGTAGTCCCTAACCCATCAACCATTTTACTACAGATACCCCTTTGGGCAACTTATTTTACTGTGATTGACCTAACGGCAGCTTTTTTTAGTATACTGATAGCTGAAGATAGCCAAGATCTCTTGGCTTTCACTTGGAAGGGACAACAATTAACTTGGACAAGGCTGCCACAGGGATTTACTGGGTCTCTGACTATTCTTTTGCGTATACTCAAAAATGACCTCTCAGATATCGAACTTCCAGGACATTCTGTAGTAATACAATATGTAGATGATATGTTATTAGCAAGTAAAGATTATGAGACATTTTTAAAAGACACTGTTTCTCCATGTAACGCTCTTGCAGAAAAAGGGCATCAGGCATCTCTGTCTAAACTCCAGCTGTGTCAAAGAGAGGTAAAATATTTGGGTTTTATCTTAAAAGAAGGACACAGGTTAGTTGATCCAGAACGAGTAAAGACAATTCTTGATATGCCTCGTCCTGTAACAAAAAAACAACACGGGATTTTTAGGAGCTGTAGGATTTTGCCAACCGTGGATTCCTGGGTTAGCAGAACTTACTAAGCCTTTAGTGCAGGCAACAAAAAAGGAGGAGATAGAGCCTGTGGCCTGGGGCCCAGAAAGGGAGAAAGCTTTTACATCTGTGAAAAAAGCGTTGGTTTCAGCCCCTGCTCTAGGGTGACCAGATTATAGCAAACCATTGGAATTATTTGTCCATGAACGACAGGGAGTAGCAAGTGGGGTATTCACCCAAAAACTAGGCCCTCACCACAGACCAGTGGCCTATTATTCCACGCAGCTAGATGAGGTAGCTAAAGGCACTCCAGGATGCATCAGAGCAATAGCAGCTATGGCAGCTCTTACTGAAAAAAACATGACCTGTAGTTTTGGGTCACTCATTGACTGTGTATGTGCCACATGAAGTAGAACTGTCAATGAAACAATACGTGACTCAAGCACTATCCCCACAGAGAGCTCACCGCTATGAACTGATAATACTGCATGCAGATAATGGGACCTTAAAGAGATGCAACATCTTAAATCCAGCAACACTATTGCCTCTACCTGAGGATGGAGAACCACATCATTCCTGTGAGCAGGTGATCGTCAGCTCGAGCAAGCCCCGGGAGGACCTTAAAGACAAACCTTTGGGAAACCCAGACTTAGTTCCGTTTACAGATGGATCATCCTATTATTTGGACGGAAGGCACCACTCCGGCTATGCTGTCACTAACCTCTTTGAGGTACTTGAGGCCAATCCTTTGTCTCCGTCTGTAAGTGCTCAAGGAGCAGAATTAATAGCATTGACCCAAGCAGTAAAAATTGGTAAGAACCTGCAGGTAAATATCTATACCGATTCTAAATATGCATTTGGAGTAGGTCATGTAACAGGGACGTTATGGAAAGAGCGAGGATTCTTTTCGTCATCAGGAAAGAAATTAGCTAATGGAGAAGAAATACGTAATTTGCTGGAAGCAGTCCAACTGCCCAAAGAAATTGCTGTAATACACTGCCCAGCCCATACTAAAGACACTACAGAAATTAGCAGAGGAAATGCTTTAGCCGACGCTGCTGCGAAGGCTGCAGCTCGACAACCTCTGAGAGAATGTATGGGGGCAGTTCCAAGGATGGACCAGAGTGAATGGCCAATTTTAATAGACCCCAAAACCACGTATGAAAAAGACTGCTCAGTGGAAGAGAAAAAACAATGGGAGCAGTGGGAAGCAAAACAAAGTGATGATGGAATATGGACACTTGGAAGAAAACCAATTCTACCAAAAAAAAAAATTTAATTACTATAGCTAGGTGGTTTCACGATAAAGCTCATGGGGGAGCGGAGGCGGTGGCTAAGCAGGTACAGAAAGTATGGGCTGCTCCAGGAATCTACGCGGCTGCAAAAAGAATAACAAATAGCTGCCCGACCTGCCAGAAGTTTTCAAATAACAAGCCAAGCTCAGAGTTAGGGGGACGGTCATGGGCCTACTTCCCTTTCCAGAAGCTACAAATAGATTATGCGGATATGCCATCTGCCAATGGCTACAAACACTTGTTAGTGATAGTAGATCAGTTATCAGGCTGGGTAGAAGCTTTCCCAACAAGAAAGGCCGACACACGGGGAGTGGTAAAAGCCTTACTGAAGGAAATCATATCCAGGTATGGGGTCCCAGAAGCCACTGATTCAGACAGGGGTGCCCATTTTACGGCAAGCATAATCACTCAGTTATAGAAATCATTAGGCATAAAAAGAAACCTACAACCCCTTATCACCCACAATCTTCAGGACAAGTAGAAAGAATGAATAGAACACTAAAAGGAAAAATAGCAAGAATATGCGCACATGCTAGCCTAAAATGGCTGGGTAGGACTTTTCCCAACAAGAACGGCTGACGCAGGGCGGGTAGTAAAAGCCTTACTGAAAGAAATCATACCCAGGTACAGAGTCCCAGAAGCCACTGATTCAGACAGGGGTGTCCATTTTATGGCAAGCATAATCAGTCAGTTTTATAAATCATGAGGAATAATGAACTTTTACCTAGTTCAGTAAGAAAAGGGACTGAGAGCTGGTTCAAGCTGGAATGATAAGGGAGTTGCAAGCAGTTCGCATTCCTGTGCTTCACGCTCTGGGAGGGAGGATGTCAAGGCTTTGAAATAAGGCCTACTTGGGCACCAGGACCCTGGGAAACAAAGCCTCCTCTCATTGCTGAAACAGTGTTAATTAGGGGGTCTGGACTATCTCGGGGTCTGGATTATATCCCTTCATCAGGACCTTGGCAGATAACACCTATTGTCACTGCTGGGGCAGTGCTAATTGCTGGAACAACACCTCTTTGTCAGGGCCTGGAGAGACAAGGGCGGGACCCGAGGAACCAAGACACATCTGTCAACAAAAACCATAACAGTAAAGATAAACAGCCTGCCTAGGCACAGGGATGAGACCCAATAAGGAGCAGGAGACTCCAGGCCCAAATATTACTATTGGTCCAAACTACTGCCTGAGGGGTGGAGAGCTTACATTGGAAGGTATAATTGCCCAGGCATTTCTTTGTTTGGGGTCCCTCTTCGGAGACACCCAGCTCGAGCTGTAATTACCGCACGCGTGTCATTAAAATTTCATTATTTCATTTGCTTTGATTTGGCGCCAAACTTTTCTGCGGGAACCTAGGGTCGGGCCCTGTTATGGTGGCTGACAAGCCTCATTTCCATAACACCGAGCCCGGGGCCCGTCCCCGTGTCCGGGGGGTCCCGCCTCGCCCTCACCTCTCCTCTCCAGCGCAGCCCTCCTGTACTCCATGTATCTCCACTGCCACTCCATGCAGCTCTTCTCCAGGTAGTGCTTCAGCCTCTCAGGCTCATTCTCTGCCTCCCACTTCCTCTTGGTGATTAGCGCAGCAGCATACGCCATGACGAATGTCAGCGTGTCCTTGTCAAAGGCGATGAAATCCTTCCCGTCGTAGGCATCCCGCAGAAACCCCCAGATCCCACCGTCCTCCAGGAGGTCACAGCCGTACGTGCGCTGCACTGTGTGATACCCTGAGACACAAGCAGGGAGACGGGGGCTCAGGGGCAGCCCCGGCCCCGCACAGGGGCTTGGACACGGCACCCAGCGCAGGGCCGGGGGCACCCCAGACCCGCAGCCCCCAGCGCTGACAGCGAGCAGCTGCCGCTGGGAGCCCCGGCCCGCGCTCACCCCCGCTCTGGTTGTAGCGCTTCTGCAGTGTGTCCAGCTCCACTCAGTAAGACTAATGATTGCCATATGCGTTCTGGGGCTGCCTGTCCCAGTGGTCCTGACCCTCCTGCTCCATCCAGGCCGCACCCGGCACCGCCCTCTGCGTCTCGCTGTCGTAGCCATCGATGAGCTCTCCGTCCACGTAGCCCACGGAGACGAAGGCGGGCAGCCCCGGGCTGGGCTCCGTCACGGCGGTGTGGAAGTAGCGCAGGGAGTGGGGGCCTGCGGGGACACGGGGGGTGGTGAGGGGCCGGGGGGGGCACGTTGGGGGGCATCCGGGGGATCAAGATGTCCCGGGGGGAGAAGTCGGGGGGGTCGGGGGGGGCAGCACGTCCCGGGGGGCAGGTCAGGGGGGCAGCACGACACAGGGGGGGCACGTCGGGGGGGCAGCACATTCCGGGAGGGCAGGTCGGGGGGCTCCGGGGGGGCAGCACGTCCCGGGGGGAAGATCGGGGGGGCAGCACCTCCCGGGGGCGGTTGCAGGCCGGTCCGTGGGGCCGCTGACGGGGAGCCCGGCGCCGGGGGAGGGGCAGAGGGGGGCCCGGGGGCCCCGCCCGCACTCACCGCTCGCCACCGCCGCCGCCGCCGCCCAGCAGCAGCAGCCCCGGCCCCAGCGCCCGCCCCGCTACCGCCTCCTCGCTGCCAGCGCCCTCGCCCTCACCCGGCGCCGACGCCCACGGCGGCCACGCCCCCGCGCCGCCATTGGCTCCGCTGCGGCGCACCGCCATTGGCTGCGCTCTGTCCCGCCCGCCAATAGCGGCTCTCGTCGGCTGAGGCGTCCCCAGGCGCTGGGCTGATCCCGGCGCGGCAGGTTGGGAGAAGCGACAGCGAGGGCGCTTGCGGAGGGCGCTGCGCAGCGCCGAGCCGCGGCTCCCGCTCCGCCTTGTCGCACGGCCATTGGCCCCGCCGGCGGCCGCCCGCCAATGGCGAGGCGCGGCAGCGGTGACGCCCCCGGGCGCCGGGCGGATCTCCGCGGAGCGCGTGGTGGGCGGGAGCGCGGAGGCGATGTGGGAGGCCGAGGCCGATGTGGGGACGGAGACGACGTGGGGATGGGGATGCCATGGGGATGGGGCCACTGGGGGGATGGGACGCCGTGGGGCTGGAGACGATGTGGGGATGGGGACACCGTGGGGCTGGAGATGGAGTTGGCTCTGTCACAGGGACAGGGGGACACTGTGGGGATGGGGATGATGGGGGGATGGGGACGATGTGGGGACGGGGACGCCATGGAGATGGGGACGATGTGGGGACGGGGACACCATTGGGATGGGGATGGAGTTGGCTCTGTCACAGGGGGGGACGCGGAGCCAGCAGTGGGAGCTCAGGGAGTGGCGCCCATCGAAGGCCGAGTGCTGGTAGGTGGTCCCCGGCCCACCCCGGCACCCATAGGTCTACTGGAAGATGTGGAAACCTGCCCAAGGTGGCACCCATGGGTGAGGAGCTGCCCAGGGCCCCAGGCGTCTAGCCCCGTTGCACCCCTGGAGCCAGGCATCCAATCCCATCAGCACCCACACCCATCCATGTGTTGTCCGAAAAGCGGATTCGTTGCCCGGTGTGCAATAAGCCAATAATTACACACTCAGGAGAGACATTTGTTTATTTATTTCAGAGTTGCGCAAGCCTGGGTGCTCGGTGGTTTCCCACAAATCGAGCACACACACCCCAACTTTTCAAGTAGCATTTATACAAACAAATTGCCAGATTTGCGACTTTCCCTTTTACACTGATTGGTTAGTGATTTCTTCATTCCCTGGGTCCCACCCCTGCTTCTCAAGGTCCTGATCAATTAACACTGCCCCAGCTAGGTCAGTAGATGTTATCTCCCAAGGTCCTGAGGAAGAGGACATAATCCAGACCCCTTAATTAACACAGTTTCAACAGTGAGAGGAGGCTTTGCTTCCCAAGGTCCTGGCGCCCAAACAGGCCTTATTTCACAGCCTTGACATCCTCCCTTTCGGAGAGTGGGGCACAGGAATGCAGACTGCTTGTAACTCCCTTATCTTTCCAGCCTGCACCAGCTCTGGGGCCCTTTCTTACCGAACTAGGAGCGTGGCCTAAGGCTTCAGCAAATTTAGCTACTCATGCTAAGCAAGTGTGTGGCTACTCATGCTAAGCAAATTCTGTCTAAGATAGAAGTTATCCAAATCTACCTACTTCAAACATTCTTTCTGAGCTTCTCAGGGTTGTCTTGTAACAATTGCACCCATGTTATCACCCATGGGCCCAGGTGGCCACCCATCAGCACCTGTGACCACCCATGGACCCAGGTGTCCAGCCCCATTGCACCCGTGTTATCACACATGGGCCCAGGTGGCGGCCCCATCAGCACCCACCACCACCCATGGACCCAGGTGTCGACCCCCTTTGCACCCATGGACTCAGGCGTGAGGTCACATCACCACCCCTGAACCCAGGCCCCCCACCCCATTGCACCCATGGTCCCAGCCCCCTGGCCCATTGCACCTGTGTCCCCAGCCCCCCACCCCATTGCACCCACGTCCCCAGGCCCCTGCCCCTGCCCCATTACGCCCATATCCGGAGCTTCCCCGACTCATTGCACCCATATCCCCAGCCCCCTGCCCCTTTGCGCCCATGTCCCCAGGCCCCTGCCAATTGCAACCACCTCCCCAGGCCCCCTGCCCCATTGCACCCACATCCCCAGGCCCCCGCCCTATTGCACCCATATCCCAGGCCCCCACCCCATTGCACCCATATCCCCAGCCCCCTGGCCCACGCAGATGGGGCCACACTGCAGCAAGCCCAGCGCAGGCCCCCAAGCTGCCTGGCAGCTGCAGCACAGCACACAGGAGCAGAGACCAAGGGTGCTGGCTTGGTGCAGCCGGCAGAAGAGAAGGCGTAGGGGGATCTCACTGCTGCCTGCAAGTGCCTAACGGGAGCGTGCAGAGAGCATGGAGCCAGAGACGTCCTGAGGGGCCTGGGGACAGGTTGAGGGCAACGGCACGGCTTGTGGCAGGGAAAAGTCCCCTCAGAGACTGCAAATGGCCTTGGAAGCCGAATGGTGGTGCAACACTGGAGCAGGGTGCCAGGGCCGTGCGGGAATCCATCGCCAGAGACAGTCAGAGCTCGACCCTGACAGGCCCTGCGAAACCTCCTCTGCTTGCCTCCACTTGCAGCAGGAGGTTGCAGCAGACACCTCCGGAAGACCCTTCCCACCCCAGCTGCTCTCTCACTCTGCGACTGCTTGTAGGGCTTTCTCTGCAGCCCTGACTGCCTTCCTTGGCAGCGCCTGCACTAGTCTTTCTCCTGACAGTTCCCTGACACCAAGTAACACAGCGGGAACAGCTGCCGAGGGTTTATTTGGAGCAGCACATGGGCTGTGGGACACGACGCAGTAGCATTGCTGTAGCAGCCAGGAGAGAGCCTCCGTCGCTCTGCCTCTTTGCTCTGCGCCATCTCCCATCTCGGGCCACCTGTCTGGCAGCTGCATCCTCGCGCTGTTCCTCTCACTGCCCTGAGTCACAGCGGCAGCTAAAAGCTCTGCGCAGAGCCCGAAGCGCTGCCCTGAGCCGCGATGGCCATCGCCTGGAAGGCGCAGCATGCGGGAGGGCGGTGATGCCTGTGGAGGAAGGAGAGCCGTGGGCGAGGGGCTGGGCAAGTGCAGGGCAAGCCTGAGGGTCTCTGGCTGCGGGGGAGGCCTCCGCCTTTGTTCCTGTGCTGGCTGATGGGGCCAGAGGCACACTGTCCCCCGCATCCTGGCAGCCTCCCGCCAGAGCAGATGCCGCTGCCTCGGCTCCTCGGGGCACTGCTGGGGCCAGAGGCGTGCTCTGCAGGTCACCAGCTGCCTCCCTGGCAGCATCTCTGCCCTTCACAACGGGTGAGCAGGGCACCTCCTCAGGACACGGCTGTGGGTCTGCCAAGAGGCTCCTGAGGCTCGGTCTGACCCAGCTCATGACCAAGGCCATGTTTTCCTCCAGCTCCTCCCATTCCAAAGGCTCTTCATCAACATCCTCTTCCTCATCGCTCCACTCCACGCCAGCATCCTCTGGCACTTCCCAGACTCTCTTCCCAGCTCCCAGCTCCCGCGCCCTCCCGCAGGGCCGGAGGGAAGACGATGACTTGTGCTCCTCTTTGGGCTCACAGGCAACCTGCATGGGGAGAGCAGGAACACAGCCCTGTGTGATATCAGCTGGCCATGCTCAGCATCCTGGTGCCCTGGGATATAGGAGGGGGCAAAGGGTTTGGGGTGGGGGGATGCTGTGAGTGGCCGCGAGCCCCAAGGGGAGGCACATGCAGCTGGCTGGGCAATGGCACAAGGCTTGTCTTGGGGCCGTAGCAGCAGGGCTGGGCCGGGGGCCACGACGGGCAGCGGGGGATGGAGGTGGCCGGGTACGTGGCACAAGGGGGCTGGCTCGCTGGCTGTGGGAGGCGGCTGCTGCTGGGGCTGCCCCTGCCCTCCTTGCTCAGCATCCATGCCCCAGGGCTGGATGCTGTGCAGGCCGGGGAGGGCACGTCAGCCCTGGGCCTCTGGCACTTGGAAACACAGAGCACCAGGCATCTTCCCCAGGACAGAGAGTGCAGAGCGCAAAGGGCTGGGGGGACAGCTTCTCACCACGGCCGCGGGGGACCCATGCAATGGGGCAGCTCTTCTCACCCACCCTGCACACCCCAGACGCTGCTCACACCGCACCTCCCTTTGGTGGTGGGTGCCGACGCCATGCTCCTTGCTCACCTGGTGAGGAAGGCCTGCGGCCAGGGCAGAGCCTTCTGCTGCGCTTTCTTCGGGCAATGGTGGTTGGAGAGGCAGGCTGTTGCTCTCCCCACAAGGGCCTCCGCACAACTGGGAGGCCTTTGGCGCAGCCTCTGCGGGAAGCGATGGAGGCAGAGGAGCATTTTCCCCTGCATCCTCAGGGCCTCTGGCTGCAGGGGAGGCCTCTGCCTTTGCTCCTGTGCTGGCCAGTGGAGCCAGAGGCACACTGTCCCCCGCGTCCTGGCAGCCTCCTGCCAAAGGAGATGCCGCTGCCACGGCTCCTCGGGGCACTGCTGGGGCCAGAGGCGTGCTCTGCAGGTCACCAGCTGCCTCCCTGGCAGCATCTCTGCCCTTCACAACGGGTGAGCAGGGCACCTCCTCAGGACACGGCTGTGGGTCTGCCAAGAGGCTCCTGAGGCTCGGTCTGACCCAGCTCATGACCAAGGCTGTGTTTTTCTCCAGCTCCTCCCATTCCAAAGGTTCTTCTTCAACGTCCTCTTCCTCATCGCTCCACTCCACGCCAGCATCCTCTGGTGCTCCCCGGACTCTCTTCCCAGCTCCCATCTTGCGCTCCCTCCTGGGCGCATGGGCGTACAGCCGCTCCAGCACCTCCCACTTGGACCTCGCATCCTTCAGGAGCTCCACTCGCGTCACCTCCGGTTGCCACAGGTTATAGAAGGAGTTTCTGGCACAGAGCTGAAGCCAGAGAGGGAGATTTGTGAAGGCAGCTGCTTTTCCCACCAGCAATGCCCCCCGTGGCCCTGCCAGCACTGCCACCATCACACTGTTGCAGCAGGGCGCAGCGGCTGGCCCCAGCACACGGAGGGTCACCATCTGCCCCGGCCCACCCTTTGCACTCACCTCCTTGGGGCGAACATTGAGGCATCCCGATGCTGTCAGGGAGAAACGTTTCCCCTTGCCCTCCTCTTCCTCGACCTCCCTCTCCTTTGGCCTCGGCTCCTTCCTCTCCAGAAAGGCTTCTCGCAGCTGAGCCAAGCTCTGCCCGGTGCGCGCCACGCAGCTCCTGTCGAGCTCCTCCAGCGTCTCTGTTTTGATTGAGAGCACGGCGAGATACTGCGAGGGGTTGTCGGGGTGTATGCGCAGTGGCGTGCCTTGAAGGCGACAGATGATGCCCAGAGGCTGCTGTTTGGGCCTCTGCACTGCAAGTTGCCATCCTAGTGTGACCAGTCCATGGCCCCTGCCCGGGGAAGCTGGTGCACCGGCCCCCATGACCTTCCTTTTGCCCCCACGCCTGTTGCAATCTGGCCCTTGCAGAGCTGTGGCAGCTGTGTTTTTGCCACGCTCCCTGCTCTCCTTCTGCAATGCGCTTGCCAGGCCTGCTAGAGCAATGGTGTATGCCAAGGTCCTTTGTGGCCCGGCTGCCCTGAGCTCCCGGCCATGTCCCGCACTCACATCATCAGGACGGCTCAAGGCTGCAGACGCGAGCGCCAGCAGTGCGTGCATCAGAGGTGCGGCAGGCAGTGCGGGGCTGTGTGCAGCAGGTCTCTGGTCCTCAGCCCTCATTTCCATGCACACATCTGCAAGGATGTTCTCAACAGCTTGCAGCATCCTTGCTTTTCCCAGCGCGGAAGACCCAGGCCTGGCCTCAGGCAAATAGGAGACAGGAGCTTGAATTGCTCGGGGGAGAGCGCCAGCTTCCTGCTTAGCTTTTGGAGAGGCAGGCACTCTCCTTGCCACATCCTCCAGAGCCTCAGCAGTGGCCGTGCATCTCAAAGAAGATCTGCAGGATTTTTCTGGAGGTCGACATGCGGATGCCGCTCTTTGACCTGTAGAGGCCTCCAGGCCTCCACGTGCCTGCCTAGCTGCCTTGGTTGCGTGAGGCGCTAAGCCGGGCCGATGCGGTGTCTCTGCTCTTGCACAAGGCCTGCTGTGCAGTGTCTCCCGGCGCCCCGGAGGAGCCTTCTTCACAAGGCTGCTGGAGGCATGAAGAGCTTGCACCGAGTCGAGAACCTCCCTCACAGTGTCCTCCGCCATCTGCAATCAAAGCCCATGAGGAAGGCCAAGTTACTGCTGCCCTTTACCCCTCCCCCCCAGCCTTCCCACATGCACACTCCCTGTGGCCCCTGAAACCCTCCACAACAGCAGCACTCTCCCACGCAGCTGGCTCCCAAAGGCTGCGTGGGGAGAAGGCTGGTCACCACTGGGCAAGAAATGGGCAAAGGCAGCTCCCTCGGAAACCTCGAGCCATGTCCTTGCCGACTGCCATGCAGAGCAGGCGCTCCTCCTGCTCCCTCCCACCACTTCCCGCCTGCTGCTTGGCAGCTATGCACAGTCAGGCAGAGGCTTTGCCACCATCGCTGCTCAGCTCGCTACCTTCGCGATGACGTCTTCAGGGTCTTGCCAGCTCTGTGGGCCGGGCAGCAACGGCCGCCTGTCCCTTTGCTGCGATGAAGTCGGGGTCGGGATGCGTTGCGTCACTGCATGCGGCTCCCGCTGGCCCCCCTGCAGGGAGAAGGAAGCACATGATGGAGGCGGTTGCGTTCGTACAAGCGGCCCCTCAGGCACAGGAAAGCCCGGCCCCATGGCAAAGGGAAGCTCATGGCCTAGCACGACCCAGCTGTGCTAAGCCTGGAGATGCTCTCTGACCCTCAGCACAGCTCACAGGCTCCATTTGGGCCTTGCAGCACCCCAGTCGGTGTGCTTTGTGCACCAGAAAATCCCCAGCACCAGCAAGAAATACCCCCTGGCCAGAGAAGATCAGGCCTGGCTCGCTTGCCCCACCTCCTCTTCCCCACCGTCCTCATGCTTTCCGTGCGGCTCCCAGCCCTGCTGCCTGCCTCTCCCTCCAGCCCCACCGCTCACCTTGCTTCTGCGCTTCGGCCTCACAGAAAGCCCATCCACGGGCTGGGAGCCGGCATTCGCCTGCCGCCCCTTGTCCATCTGCAGGAGCTTCTCCTGCGCACCTGCCACTCTGGCACTCAAGAGAGCTGCTCCCTCCTCAGCGAGCTGCTCTCCTCAGAGGGCACAGCCAGGGGCTCTGCTCCCAGCATGGACTCGGTCACCACGGGCACTGCCCCATCACAATGGCCTTGGGGGCATGATGCTACCCCCATCACAAAGCCCTGCACGTTGCCATGGGGACCCCCGTGACCACCTCCTGCTGGCCACCAGGGGCACCCGCATCACAAGGCCTTGCTGGTGACCGTGCTAGCACCGACATCACAAGGCCTTGCTGCTCACCGGGGGCACCTCCAGCACCAGGGCTTTGCCTCCCAGCCTCTGGTGCCAGCTTCTGAGCCCAGCTCCGAGCTGCCATCTGTGCCGCAGCAGGAATTTTCCTCTCCCCACCTCTCTGCCTCCTACACCGTGCAGATGCTGCCCTTCTTCAGGCCCTCTAGAGCACACAGCCAGCCACTGCAAGACCACTCCTCTTGCTCGGGCCACTAAGCCTCACCCATATGCCTCACCGTCCAGCCCTAGGCAGAGCGTCCTGCATTCCCGCTGCTTTCTCACAGAAAGGCCAACTGCCCCTCCGCACCTTCCCAGACGGGCCTTCCCAAAGAGGCTGCAGCCATCCACCGCAGCGCTCCAGGCATGCCACGCTGCAGGCCCGCAGCTGCACACAGACTGCAAAGTGCTCCTGTCTGGTCCCCAGGCTGCAGGCATTAGCGGACGGACCCCTGAGACAGGTGCCCGCCTCTGCAGATTTCCCACAAAAGCTGTCAGAGATTCATTTCTCCAGACTGTTGCTCTCTAAGCACTTCCCTATTGGCGTGCACGCACTGCGCTGGGCCCCTCCAGGCTTTCTTTGCTCCACATCACCCTGCACCTTTGCCTTGCCCTCCCACACCATCGCTTCCTCACTCTTCCATGCATCCTCCTCTCCCCTCAGGGGCACCGACTTTTGGGCTCTCCTCACCACCTTGGCCACCAGCTTGAGCCTCACGGCAGCACACGGGCACACTCTCCTCCTGATGAAGCGTGACACCCCCCAGCCTTGGTGCCTCGCTGCTGGCTCGCCTTCGGGACGTCCAGCTGCTGGACCGCCAGGCCACCTGGGCAAGCAGGCCCTGCCCTCACCTGTGCACCTCTTCCTACTCACGGGGCTTGTGCTTTTCTTGCTTTTGCCCCCAGGGGGCACGTGGGGACCATCTCTCCACGCCAGCCTTCATGCACAAAGAGGGGCCCACGCTCATGAAAACAAAGCCCTGCTGCCAGCACCAGCTGCACACCCAGGGGCTGACCTGCTGGATCCAAGCACTGCTGCTCAAGCCCATTCCCCTCACTGGCAGCATGCAGGAAAAACCCCACCTGCCCTGCCAGGCCTACAGCCATGTCATCACACTTGGTACTTTCCAGGCAGGATCCTTGTGTTAAGGAAGAGCAAACTGAAACTGCCTACAGGCAGCCACTTAGCACAACTTCTCTAAAACTTGCCTGGCATGAGGAGCTAAATTTGCTGAAGCCTTAGGCCGCACTTATCGAAAATAATGAACTTTTACTTAGTCCAGTAAGAAAAGGGCCTCAGAGCTGGTTCCAGCTGGGAAGATAAGGCAGTTACAAGCAGTCTGCATTCCTTGCAATTACTGTTTTTATAGATCAAGCAGCCCCTGATACACAAAAGTATTTTAAAGAGCATATGCCAGGCTGGCAAGGGGAGGGGGCGCGGAAGAACCAGGGGAGATAGATGGAGTCAAAGTGAAGGGGGTGTACAATTAAGAGTTAATGATGTTTGTCATTCTTGGGGGGAACAAGGACACTGGAAGCAGGAATGCCCAGTGAGGCCCTGTGCACTTGGGAATAGAGGGGCCAGCATGAGGCAATCAAATCAGTCCACAATGACAGGAGATAGGAGACTCAGAAAATACTGTGGAAATGGGGGTAAATTCATGGGATGTAGATTTGGATTTGAAGGGCAGGTAATGGCAAATATAGAAGGCTTAGAAGTTCCCTTTCTAGTGGATACTGGAGCCACCCTTTCCCTTTTAAAGTTTGAGCCTAAAGGATGCAAGTCACCAGATAAAATAATGATGCAAGGAGTAGCGGGAAAAGGCAAACGAATGTTATCTAAGCCCTTAGTACTCACTATTGGGGGTAAAACAGTGTGGGGATGTATTATAATTTCCACAGACGCGCCCATGTGCCTTTTAGGGAGAGATCTCCTGCAAGCCTTGGATACTCAGATCTGCTTACAGCCAGAAGAGGTGGAATTAATAATTATGGGCTCATGTGTTCTGGCTAAGACACCAGAACCAGAGTCGACTAATCTGCAAATTCCAACAAGGTTAGAATCAGTTCCTAAACGGTTATGGAGCTCTTCAGGAATGGATGTGGGACTACTGAAATCAGCTAGTCCAGTCTCGATAAAAACAAAGGGGGGATTGCCTCCTGCAGTTAAGCAATACCCTATCCCAAAGGAAGCAGAGAAGAGCATCCAAAAACAAATCAATCATTATTTGAAACTGGGTATCCTTAGAGTCTGTGAATCCCCGTACAACACCCCAATTCTGCCAGTTAAAAAGAACAGGCAAGATTCTGATGGTGATCCAGAGTATCAGTTTATACAAGACTTAGGGGCTATAAACCAACATGTAGTTGCTCCACATCCAGTAGTCCCTAACCCATCAACCATTTTACTACAGATACCCCTTTGGGCAACTTATTTTACTGTGATTGACCTAACGGCAGCTTTTTTTAGTATACTGATAGCTGAAGATAGCCAAGATCTCTTGGCTTTCACTTGGAAGGGACAACAATTAACTTGGACAAGGCTGCCACAGGGATTTACTGGGTCTCTGACTATTCTTTCGCGTATACTCAAAAATGACCTCTCAGATATCGAACTTCCAGGACATTCTGTAGTAATACAATATGTAGATGATATGTTATTAGCAAGTAAAGATTATGAGACATTTTTAAAAGACACTGTTTCTCCATGTAACGCTCTTGCAGAAAAAGGGCATCAGGCATCTCTGTCTAAACTCCAGCTGTGTCAAAGAGAGGTAAAATATTTGGGTTTTATCTTAAAAGAAGGACACAGGTTAGTTGATCCAGAACGAGTAAAGACAACTCTTGATATGCCTCGTCCTGTAACAAAAAAACAACACGGGATTTTTAGGAGCTGTAGGATTTTGCCAACCGTGGATTCCTGGGTTAGCAGAACTTACTAAGCCTTTAGTGCAGGCAACAAAAAAGGAGGAGATAGAGCCTGTGGCCTGGGGCCCAGAAAGGGAGAAAGCTTTTACATCTGTGAAAAAAGCGTTGGTTTCAGCCCCTGCTCTAGGGTGACCAGATTATAGCAAACCATTGGAATTATTTGTCCATGAACGACAGGGAGTAGCAAGTGGGGTACTCACCCAAAAACTAGGCCCTCACCACAGACCAGTGGCCTATTATTCCACGCAGCTAGATGAGGTAGCTAAAGGCACTCCAGGATGCATCAGAGCAATAGCAGCTATGGCAGCTCTTACTGAAAAAAACATGACCTGTAGTTTTGGGTCACTCATTGACTGTGTATGTGCCACATGAAGTAGAACTGTCAATGAAACAATACGTGACTCAAGCACTATCCCCACAGAGAGCTCACCGCTATGAACTGATAATACTGCATGCAGATAATGGGACCTTAAAGAGATGCAACATCTTAAATCCAGCAACACTATTGCCTCTACCTGAGGATGGAGAACCACATCATTCCTGTGAGCAGGTGATCGTCAGCTCGAGCAAGCCCCGGGAGGACCTTAAAGACAAACCTTTGGGAAACCCAGACTTAGTTCCGTTTACAGATGGATCATCCTAGTATTTGGACGGAAGGCACCACTCCGGCTATGCTGTCACTAACCTCTTTGAGGTACTTGAGGCCAATCCTTTGTCTCCGTCTGTAAGTGCTCAAGCAGCAGAATTAATAGCATTGACCCAAGCAGTAAAAATTGGTAAGAACCTGCAGGTAAATATCTATACCGATTCTAAATATGCATTTGGAGTAGGTCATGTAACAGGGACGTTATGGAAAGAGCGAGGATTCTTTTCGTCATCAGGAAAGAAATTAGCTAATGGAGAAGAAATACGTAATTTGCTGGAAGCAGTCCAACTGCCCAAAGAAATTGCTGTAATACACTGCCCAGCCCATACTAAAGACACTACAGAAATTAGCAGAGGAAATGCTTTAGCCGACGCTGCTGCGAAGGCTGCAGCTCGACAACCTCTGAGAGAATGTATGGGGGCAGTTCCAAGGATGGACCAGAGTGAATGGCCAATTTTAATAGACCCCAAAACCACGTATGAAAAAGACTGCTCAGTGGAAGAGAAAAAACAATGGGAGCAGTGGGAAGCAAAACAAAGTGATGATGGAATATGGACACTTGGAAGAAAACCAATTCTACCAAAAAAAAAAATTTAATTACTATAGCTAGGTGGTTTCACGATAAAGCTCATGGGGGAGCGGAGGCGGTGGCTAAGCAGGTACAGAAAGTATGGGCTGCTCCAGGAATCTACGCGGCTGCAAAAAGAATAACAAATAGCTGCCCGACCTGCCAGAAGTTTTCAAATAACAAGCCAAGCTCAGAGTTAGGGGGACGGTCATGGGCCTACTTCCCTTTCCAAAAGCTACAAATAGATTATGCGGATATGCCATCTGCCAATGGCTACAAACACTTGTTAGTGATAGTAGATCAGTTATCAGGCTGGGTAGAAGCTTTCCCAACAAGAAAGGCCGACACACGGGGAGTGGTAAAAGCCTTACTGAAGGAAATCATATCCAGGTATGGGGTCCCAGAAGCCACTGATTCAGACAGGGGTGCCCATTTTACGGCAAGCATAATCACTCAGTTATAGAAATCATTAGGCATAAAAAGAAACCTACAACCCCTTATCACCCACAATCTTCAGGACAAGTAGAAAGAATGAATAGAACACTAAAAGGAAAAATAGCAAGAATATGCGCACATGCTAGCCTAAAATGGCTGGGTAGGACTTTTCCCAACAAGAACGGCTGACGCAGGGCGGGTAGTAAAAGCCTTACTGAAAGAAATCATACCCAGGTACAGAGTCCCAGAAGCCACTGATTCAGACAGGGGTGTCCATTTTATGGCAAGCATAATCAGTCAGTTTTATAAATCATGAGGAATAATGAACTTTTACCTAGTTCAGTAAGAAAAGGGACTGAGAGCTGGTTCAAGCTGGAATGATAAGGGAGTTGCAAGCAGTTCGCATTCCTGTGCTTCACGCTCTGGGAGGGAGGATGTCAAGGCTTTGAAATAAGGCCTACTTGGGCACCAGGACCCTGGGAAACAAAGCCTCCTCTCATTGCTGAAACAGTGTTAATTAGGGGGTCTGGACTATCTCGGGGTCTGGATTATATCCCTTCATCAGGACCTTGGCAGATAACACCTATTGTCACTGCTGGGGCAGTGCTAATTGCTGGAACAACACCTCTTTGTCAGGGCCTGGAGAGACAAGGGCGGGACCCGAGGAACCAAGACACATCTGTCAACAAAAACCATAACAGTAAAGATAAACAGCCTGCCTAGGCACAGGGATGAGACCCAATAAGGAGCAGGAGACTCCAGGCCCAAATATTACTATTGGTCCAAACTACTGCCTGAGGGGTGGAGAGCTTACATTGGAAGGTATAATTGCCCAGGCATTTCTTTGTTTGGGGTCCCTCTTCGGAGACACCCAGCTCGAGCTGTAATTACCGCACGCGTGTCATTAAAATTTCATTATTTCATTTGCTTTGATTTGGCGCCAAACTTTTCTGCGGGAACCTAGGGTCGGGCCCTGTTATGGTGGCTGACAAGCCTCATTTCCATAACACCGAGCCCGGGGCCCGTCCCCGTGTCCGGGGGGTCCCGCCTCGCCCTCACCTCTCCTCTCCAGCGCAGCCCTCCTGTACTCCATGTATCTCCACTGCCACTCCATGCAGCTCTTCTCCAGGTAGTGCTTCAGCCTCTCAGGCTCATTCTCTGCCTCCCACTTCCTCTTGGTGATTAGCGCAGCAGCATACGCCATGACGAATGTCAGCGTGTCCTTGTCAAAGGCGATGAAATCCTTCCCGTCGTAGGCATCCCGCAGAAACCCCCAGATCCCACCGTCCTCCAGGAGGTCACAGCCGTACGTGCGCTGCACTGTGTGATACCCTGAGACACAAGCAGGGAGACGGGGGCTCAGGGGCAGCCCCGGCCCCGCACAGGGGCTTGGACACGGCACCCAGCGCAGGGCCGGGGGCACCCCAGACCCGCAGCCCCCAGCGCTGACAGCGAGCAGCTGCCGCTGGGAGCCCCGGCCCGCGCTCACCCCCGCTCTGGTTGTAGCGCTTCTGCAGTGTGTCCAGCTCCACTCAGTAAGACTAATGATTGCCATATGCGTTCTGGGGCTGCCTGTCCCAGTGGTCCTGACCCTCCTGCTCCATCCAGGCCGCACCCGGCACCGCCCTCTGCGTCTCGCTGTCGTAGCCATCGATGAGCTCTCCGTCCACGTAGCCCACGGAGACGAAGGCGGGCAGCCCCGGGCTGGGCTCCGTCACGGCGGTGTGGAAGTAGCGCAGGGAGTGGGGGCCTGCGGGGACACGGGGGGTGGTGAGGGGCCGGGGGGGGCACGTTGGGGGGCATCCGGGGGATCAAGATGTCCCGGGGGGAGAAGTCGGGGGGGTCGGGGGGGGCAGCACGTCCCGGGGGGCAGGTCAGGGGGGCAGCACGACACAGGGGGGGCACGTCGGGGGGGCAGCACATTCCGGGAGGGCAGGTCGGGGGGCTCCGGGGGGGCAGCACGTCCCGGGGGGAAGATCGGGGGGGCAGCACCTCCCAGGGGCGGTTGCAGGCCGGTCCGTGGGGCCGCTGACGGGGAGCCCGGCGCCGGGGGAGGGGCAGAGGGGGGCCCGGGGGCCCCGCCCGCACTCACCGCTCGCCACCGCCGCCGCCGCCGCCCAGCAGCAGCAGCCCCGGCCCCAGCGCCCGCCCCGCTACCGCCTCCTCGCTGCCAGCGCCCTCGCCCTCACCCGGCGCCGACGCCCACGGCGGCCACGCCCCCGCGCCGCCATTGGCTCCGCTGCGGCGCACCGCCATTGGCTGCGCTCTGTCCCGCCCGCCAATAGCGGCTCTCGTCGGCTGAGGCGTCCCCAGGCGCTGGGCTGATCCCGGCGCGGCAGGTTGGGAGAAGCGACAGCGAGGGCGCTTGCGGAGGGCGCTGCGCAGCGCCGAGCCGCGGCTCCCGCTCCGCCTTGTCGCACGGCCATTGGCCCCGCCGGCGGCCGCCCGCCAATGGCGAGGCGCGGCAGCGGTGACGCCCCCGGGCGCCGGGCGGATCTCCGCGGAGCGCGTGGTGGGCGGGAGCGCGGAGGCGATGTGGGAGGCCGAGGCCGATGTGGGGACGGAGACGACGTGGGGATGGGGATGCCATGGGGATGGGGCCACTGGGGGGATGGGACGCCGTGGGGCTGGAGACGATGTGGGGATGGGGACACCGTGGGGCTGGAGATGGAGTTGGCTCTGTCACAGGGACAGGGGGACACTGTGGGGATGGGGATGATGGGGGGATGGGGACGATGTGGGGACGGGGACGCCATGGAGATGGGGACGATGTGGGGACGGGGACACCATTGGGATGGGGATGGAGTTGGCTCTGTCACAGGGGGGGACGCGGAGCCAGCAGTGGGAGCTCAGGGAGTGGCGCCCATCGAAGGCCGAGTGCTGGTAGGTGGTCCCCGGCCCACCCCGGCACCCATAGGTCTACTGGAAGATGTGGAAACCTGCCCAAGGTGGCACCCATGGGTGAGGAGCTGCCCAGGGCCCCAGGCGTCTAGCCCCGTTGCACCCCTGGAGCCAGGCATCCAATCCCATCAGCACCCACACCCATCCATGTGTTGTCCGAAAAGCGGATTCGTTGCCCGGTGTGCAATAAGCCAATAATTACACACTCAGGAGAGACATTTGTTTATTTATTTCAGAGTTGCGCAAGCCTGGGTGCTCGGTGGTTTCCCACAAATCGAGCACACACACCCCAACTTTTCAAGTAGCATTTATACAAACAAATTGCCAGATTTGCGACTTTCCCTTTTACACTGATTGGTTAGTGATTTCTTCATTCCCTGGGTCCCACCCCTGCTTCTCAAGGTCCTGATCAATTAACACTGCCCCAGCTAGGTCAGTAGATGTTATCTCCCAAGGTCCTGAGGAAGAGGACATAATCCAGACCCCTTAATTAACACAGTTTCAACAGTGAGAGGAGGCTTTGCTTCCCAAGGTCCTGGCGCCCAAACAGGCCTTATTTCACAGCCTTGACATCCTCCCTTTCGGAGAGTGGGGCACAGGAATGCAGACTGCTTGTAACTCCCTTATCTTTCCAGCCTGCACCAGCTCTGGGGCCCTTTCTTACCGAACTAGGAGCGTGGCCTAAGGCTTCAGCAAATTTAGCTACTCATGCTAAGCAAGTGTGTGGCTACTCATGCTAAGCAAATTCTGTCTAAGATAGAAGTTATCCAAATCTACCTACTTCAAACATTCTTTCTGAGCTTCTCAGGGTTGTCTTGTAACAATTGCACCCATGTTATCACCCATGGGCCCAGGTGGCCACCCATCAGCACCTGTGACCACCCATGGACCCAGGTGTCCAGCCCCATTGCACCCGTGTTATCACACATGGGCCCAGGTGGCGGCCCCATCAGCACCCACCACCACCCATGGACCCAGGTGTCGACCCCCTTTGCACCCATGGACTCAGGCGTGAGGTCACATCACCACCCCTGAACCCAGGCCCCCCACCCCATTGCACCCATGGTCCCAGCCCCCTGGCCCATTGCACCTGTGTCCCCAGCCCCCCACCCCATTGCACCCACGTCCCCAGGCCCCTGCCCCTGCCCCATTACGCCCATATCCGGAGCTTCCCCGACTCATTGCACCCATATCCCCAGCCCCCTGCCCCTTTGCGCCCATGTCCCCAGGCCCCTGCCAATTGCAACCACCTCCCCAGGCCCCCTGCCCCATTGCACCCACATCCCCAGGCCCCCGCCCTATTGCACCCATATCCCAGGCCCCCACCCCATTGCACCCATATCCCCAGCCCCCTGGCCCACGCAGATGGGGCCACACTGCAGCAAGCCCAGCGCAGGCCCCCAAGCTGCCTGGCAGCTGCAGCACAGCACACAGGAGCAGAGACCAAGGGTGCTGGCTTGGTGCAGCCGGCAGAAGAGAAGGCGTAGGGGGATCTCACTGCTGCCTGCAAGTGCCTAACGGGAGCGTGCAGAGAGCATGGAGCCAGAGACGTCCTGAGGGGCCTGGGGACAGGTTGAGGGCAACGGCACGGCTTGTGGCAGGGAAAAGTCCCCTCAGAGACTGCAAATGGCCTTGGAAGCCGAATGGTGGTGCAACACTGGAGCAGGGTGCCAGGGCCGTGCGGGAATCCATCGCCAGAGACAGTCAGAGCTCGACCCTGACAGGCCCTGCGAAACCTCCTCTGCTTGCCTCCACTTGCAGCAGGAGGTTGCAGCAGACACCTCCGGAAGACCCTTCCCACCCCAGCTGCTCTCTCACTCTGCGACTGCTTGTAGGGCTTTCTCTGCAGCCCTGACTGCCTTCCTTGGCAGCGCCTGCACTAGTCTTTCTCCTGACAGTTCCCTGACACCAAGTAACACAGCGGGAACAGCTGCCGAGGGTTTATTTGGAGCAGCACATGGGCTGTGGGACACGACGCAGTAGCATTGCTGTAGCAGCCAGGAGAGAGCCTCCGTCGCTCTGCCTCTTTGCTCTGCGCCATCTCCCATCTCGGGCCACCTGTCTGGCAGCTGCATCCTCGCGCTGTTCCTCTCACTGCCCTGAGTCACAGCGGCAGCTAAAAGCTCTGCGCAGAGCCCGAAGCGCTGCCCTGAGCCGCGATGGCCATCGCCTGGAAGGCGCAGCATGCGGGAGGGCGGTGATGCCTGTGGAGGAAGGAGAGCCGTGGGCGAGGGGCTGGGCAAGTGCAGGGCAAGCCTGAGGGTCTCTGGCTGCGGGGGAGGCCTCCGCCTTTGTTCCTGTGCTGGCTGATGGGGCCAGAGGCACACTGTCCCCCGCATCCTGGCAGCCTCCCGCCAGAGCAGATGCCGCTGCCTCGGCTCCTCGGGGCACTGCTGGGGCCAGAGGCGTGCTCTGCAGGTCACCAGCTGCCTCCCTGGCAGCATCTCTGCCCTTCACAACGGGTGAGCAGGGCACCTCCTCAGGACACGGCTGTGGGTCTGCCAAGAGGCTCCTGAGGCTCGGTCTGACCCAGCTCATGACCAAGGCCATGTTTTCCTCCAGCTCCTCCCATTCCAAAGGCTCTTCATCAACATCCTCTTCCTCATCGCTCCACTCCACGCCAGCATCCTCTGGCACTTCCCAGACTCTCTTCCCAGCTCCCAGCTCCCGCGCCCTCCCGCAGGGCCGGAGGGAAGACGATGACTTGTGCTCCTCTTTGGGCTCACAGGCAACCTGCATGGGGAGAGCAGGAACACAGCCCTGTGTGATATCAGCTGGCCATGCTCAGCATCCTGGTGCCCTGGGATATAGGAGGGGGCAAAGGGTTTGGGGTGGGGGGATGCTGTGAGTGGCCGCGAGCCCCAAGGGGAGGCACATGCAGCTGGCTGGGCAATGGCACAAGGCTTGTCTTGGGGCCGTAGCAGCAGGGCTGGGCCGGGGGCCACGACGGGCAGCGGGGGATGGAGGTGGCCGGGTACGTGGCACAAGGGGGCTGGCTCGCTGGCTGTGGGAGGCGGCTGCTGCTGGGGCTGCCCCTGCCCTCCTTGCTCAGCATCCATGCCCCAGGGCTGGATGCTGTGCAGGCCGGGGAGGGCACGTCAGCCCTGGGCCTCTGGCACTTGGAAACACAGAGCACCAGGCATCTTCCCCAGGACAGAGAGTGCAGAGCGCAAAGGGCTGGGGGGACAGCTTCTCACCACGGCCGCGGGGGACCCATGCAATGGGGCAGCTCTTCTCACCCACCCTGCACACCCCAGACGCTGCTCACACCGCACCTCCCTTTGGTGGTGGGTGCCGACGCCATGCTCCTTGCTCACCTGGTGAGGAAGGCCTGCGGCCAGGGCAGAGCCTTCTGCTGCGCTTTCTTCGGGCAATGGTGGTTGGAGAGGCAGGCTGTTGCTCTCCCCACAAGGGCCTCCGCACAACTGGGAGGCCTTTGGCGCAGCCTCTGCGGGAAGCGATGGAGGCAGAGGAGCATTTTCCCCTGCATCCTCAGGGCCTCTGGCTGCAGGGGAGGCCTCTGCCTTTGCTCCTGTGCTGGCCAGTGGAGCCAGAGGCACACTGTCCCCCGCGTCCTGGCAGCCTCCTGCCAAAGGAGATGCCGCTGCCACGGCTCCTCGGGGCACTGCTGGGGCCAGAGGCGTGCTCTGCAGGTCACCAGCTGCCTCCCTGGCAGCATCTCTGCCCTTCACAACGGGTGAGCAGGGCACCTCCTCAGGACACGGCTGTGGGTCTGCCAAGAGGCTCCTGAGGCTCGGTCTGACCCAGCTCATGACCAAGGCTGTGTTTTTCTCCAGCTCCTCCCATTCCAAAGGTTCTTCTTCAACGTCCTCTTCCTCATCGCTCCACTCCACGCCAGCATCCTCTGGTGCTCCCCGGACTCTCTTCCCAGCTCCCATCTTGCGCTCCCTCCTGGGCGCATGGGCGTACAGCCGCTCCAGCACCTCCCACTTGGACCTCGCATCCTTCAGGAGCTCCACTCGCGTCACCTCCGGTTGCCACAGGTTATAGAAGGAGTTTCTGGCACAGAGCTGAAGCCAGAGAGGGAGATTTGTGAAGGCAGCTGCTTTTCCCACCAGCAATGCCCCCCGTGGCCCTGCCAGCACTGCCACCATCACACTGTTGCAGCAGGGCGCAGCGGCTGGCCCCAGCACACGGAGGGTCACCATCTGCCCCGGCCCACCCTTTGCACTCACCTCCTTGGGGCGAACATTGAGGCATCCCGATGCTGTCAGGGAGAAACGTTTCCCCTTGCCCTCCTCTTCCTCGACCTCCCTCTCCTTTGGCCTCGGCTCCTTCCTCTCCAGAAAGGCTTCTCGCAGCTGAGCCAAGCTCTGCCCGGTGCGCGCCACGCAGCTCCTGTCGAGCTCCTCCAGCGTCTCTGTTTTGATTGAGAGCACGGCGAGATACTGCGAGGGGTTGTCGGGGTGTATGCGCAGTGGCGTGCCTTGAAGGCGACAGATGATGCCCAGAGGCTGCTGTTTGGGCCTCTGCACTGCAAGTTGCCATCCTAGTGTGACCAGTCCATGGCCCCTGCCCGGGGAAGCTGGTGCACCGGCCCCCATGACCTTCCTTTTGCCCCCACGCCTGTTGCAATCTGGCCCTTGCAGAGCTGTGGCAGCTGTGTTTTTGCCACGCTCCCTGCTCTCCTTCTGCAATGCGCTTGCCAGGCCTGCTAGAGCAATGGTGTATGCCAAGGTCCTTTGTGGCCCGGCTGCCCTGAGCTCCCGGCCATGTCCCGCACTCACATCATCAGGACGGCTCAAGGCTGCAGACGCGAGCGCCAGCAGTGCGTGCATCAGAGGTGCGGCAGGCAGTGCGGGGCTGTGTGCAGCAGGTCTCTGGTCCTCAGCCCTCATTTCCATGCACACATCTGCAAGGATGTTCTCAACAGCTTGCAGCATCCTTGCTTTTCCCAGCGCGGAAGACCCAGGCCTGGCCTCAGGCAAATAGGAGACAGGAGCTTGAATTGCTCGGGGGAGAGCGCCAGCTTCCTGCTTAGCTTTTGGAGAGGCAGGCACTCTCCTTGCCACATCCTCCAGAGCCTCAGCAGTGGCCGTGCATCTCAAAGAAGATCTGCAGGATTTTTCTGGAGGTCGACATGCGGATGCCGCTCTTTGACCTGTAGAGGCCTCCAGGCCTCCACGTGCCTGCCTAGCTGCCTTGGTTGCGTGAGGCGCTAAGCCGGGCCGATGCGGTGTCTCTGCTCTTGCACAAGGCCTGCTGTGCAGTGTCTCCCGGCGCCCCGGAGGAGCCTTCTTCACAAGGCTGCTGGAGGCATGAAGAGCTTGCACCGAGTCGAGAACCTCCCTCACAGTGTCCTCCGCCATCTGCAATCAAAGCCCATGAGGAAGGCCAAGTTACTGCTGCCCTTTACCCCTCCCCCCCAGCCTTCCCACATGCACACTCCCTGTGGCCCCTGAAACCCTCCACAACAGCAGCACTCTCCCACGCAGCTGGCTCCCAAAGGCTGCGTGGGGAGAAGGCTGGTCACCACTGGGCAAGAAATGGGCAAAGGCAGCTCCCTCGGAAACCTCGAGCCATGTCCTTGCCGACTGCCATGCAGAGCAGGCGCTCCTCCTGCTCCCTCCCACCACTTCCCGCCTGCTGCTTGGCAGCTATGCACAGTCAGGCAGAGGCTTTGCCACCATCGCTGCTCAGCTCGCTACCTTCGCGATGACGTCTTCAGGGTCTTGCCAGCTCTGTGGGCCGGGCAGCAACGGCCGCCTGTCCCTTTGCTGCGATGAAGTCGGGGTCGGGATGCGTTGCGTCACTGCATGCGGCTCCCGCTGGCCCCCCTGCAGGGAGAAGGAAGCACATGATGGAGGCGGTTGCGTTCGTACAAGCGGCCCCTCAGGCACAGGAAAGCCCGGCCCCATGGCAAAGGGAAGCTCATGGCCTAGCACGACCCAGCTGTGCTAAGCCTGGAGATGCTCTCTGACCCTCAGCACAGCTCACAGGCTCCATTTGGGCCTTGCAGCACCCCAGTCGGTGTGCTTTGTGCACCAGAAAATCCCCAGCACCAGCAAGAAATACCCCCTGGCCAGAGAAGATCAGGCCTGGCTCGCTTGCCCCACCTCCTCTTCCCCACCGTCCTCATGCTTTCCGTGCGGCTCCCAGCCCTGCTGCCTGCCTCTCCCTCCAGCCCCACCGCTCACCTTGCTTCTGCGCTTCGGCCTCACAGAAAGCCCATCCACGGGCTGGGAGCCGGCATTCGCCTGCCGCCCCTTGTCCATCTGCAGGAGCTTCTCCTGCGCACCTGCCACTCTGGCACTCAAGAGAGCTGCTCCCTCCTCAGCGAGCTGCTCTCCTCAGAGGGCACAGCCAGGGGCTCTGCTCCCAGCATGGACTCGGTCACCACGGGCACTGCCCCATCACAATGGCCTTGGGGGCATGATGCCACCCCCATCACAAAGCCCTGCACGTTGCCATGGGGACCCCCGTGACCACCTCCTGCTGGCCACCAGGGGCACCCGCATCACAAGGCCTTGCTGGTGACCGTGCTAGCACCGACATCACAAGGCCTTGCTGCTCACCGGGGGCACCTCCAGCACCAGGGCTTTGCCTCCCAGCCTCTGGTGCCAGCTTCTGAGCCCAGCTCCGAGCTGCCATCTGTGCCGCAGCAGGAATTTTCCTCTCCCCACCTCTCTGCCTCCTACACCGTGCAGATGCTGCCCTTCTTCAGGCCCTCTAGAGCACACAGCCAGCCACTGCAAGACCACTCCTCTTGCTCGGGCCACTAAGCCTCACCCATATGCCTCACCGTCCAGCCCTAGGCAGAGCGTCCTGCATTCCCGCTGCTTTCTCACAGAAAGGCCAACTGCCCCTCCGCACCTTCCCAGACGGGCCTTCCCAAAGAGGCTGCAGCCATCCACCGCAGCGCTCCAGGCATGCCACGCTGCAGGCCCGCAGCTGCACACAGACTGCAAAGTGCTCCTGTCTGGTCCCCAGGCTGCAGGCATTAGCGGACGGACCCCTGAGACAGGTGCCCGCCTCTGCAGATTTCCCACAAAAGCTGTCAGAGATTCATTTCTCCAGACTGTTGCTCTCTAAGCACTTCCCTATTGGCGTGCACGCACTGCGCTGGGCCCCTCCAGGCTTTCTTTGCTCCACATCACCCTGCACCTTTGCCTTGCCCTCCCACACCATCGCTTCCTCACTCTTCCATGCATCCTCCTCTCCCCTCAGGGGCACCGACTTTTGGGCTCTCCTCACCACCTTGGCCACCAGCTTGAGCCTCACGGCAGCACACGGGCACACTCTCCTCCTGATGAAGCGTGACACCCCCCAGCCTTGGTGCCTCGCTGCTGGCTCGCCTTCGGGACGTCCAGCTGCTGGACCGCCAGGCCACCTGGGCAAGCAGGCCCTGCCCTCACCTGTGCACCTCTTCCTACTCACGGGGCTTGTGCTTTTCTTGCTTTTGCCCCCAGGGGGCACGTGGGGACCATCTCTCCACGCCAGCCTTCATGCACAAAGAGGGGCCCACGCTCATGAAAACAAAGCCCTGCTGCCAGCACCAGCTGCACACCCAGGGGCTGACCTGCTGGATCCAAGCACTGCTGCTCAAGCCCATTCCCCTCACTGGCAGCATGCAGGAAAAACCCCACCTGCCCTGCCAGGCCTACAGCCATGTCATCACACTTGGTACTTTCCAGGCAGGATCCTTGTGTTAAGGAAGAGCAAACTGAAACTGCCTACAGGCAGCCGCTTAGCACAACTTCTCTAAAACTTGCCTGGCATGAGGAGCTAAATTTGCTGAAGCCTTAGGCCGCACTTATCGAAAATAATGAACTTTTACTTAGTCCAGTAAGAAAAGGGCCTCAGAGCTGGTTCCAGCTGGGAAGATAAGGCAGTTACAAGCAGTCTGCATTCCTTGCAATTACTGTTTTTATAGATCAAGCAGCCCCTGATACACAAAAGTATTTTAAAGAGCATATGCCAGGCTGGCAAGGGGAGGGGGCGCGGAAGAACCAGGGGAGATAGATGGAGTCAAAGTGAAGGGGGTGTACAATTAAGAGTTAATGATGTTTGTCATTCTTGGGGGGAACAAGGACACTGGAAGCAGGAATGCCCAGTGAGGCCCTGTGCACTTGGGAATAGAGGGGCCAGCATGAGGCAATCAAATCAGTCCACAATGACAGGAGATAGGAGACTCAGAAAATACTGTGGAAATGGGGGTAAATTCATGGGATGTAGATTTGGATTTGAAGGGCAGGTAATGGCAAATATAGAAGGCTTAGAAGTTCCCTTTCTAGTGGATACTGGAGCCACCCTTTCCCTTTTAAAGTTTGAGCCTAAAGGATGCAAGTCACCAGATAAAATAATGATGCAAGGAGTAGCGGGAAAAGGCAAACGAATGTTATCTAAGCCCTTAGTACTCACTATTGGGGGTAAAACAGTGTGGGGATGTATTATAATTTCCACAGACGCGCCCATGTGCCTTTTAGGGAGAGATCTCCTGCAAGCCTTGGATACTCAGATCTGCTTACAGCCAGAAGAGGTGGAATTAATAATTATGGGCTCATGTGTTCTGGCTAAGACACCAGAACCAGAGTCGACTAATCTGCAAATTCCAACAAGGTTAGAATCAGTTCCTAAACGGTTATGGAGCTCTTCAGGAATGGATGTGGGACTACTGAAATCAGCTAGTCCAGTCTCGATAAAAACAAAGGGGGGATTGCCTCCTGCAGTTAAGCAATACCCTATCCCAAAGGAAGCAGAGAAGAGCATCCAAAAACAAATCAATCATTATTTGAAACTGGGTATCCTTAGAGTCTGTGAATCCCCGTACAACACCCCAATTCTGCCAGTTAAAAAGAACAGGCAAGATTCTGATGGTGATCCAGAGTATCAGTTTATACAAGACTTAGGGGCTATAAACCAACATGTAGTTGCTCCACATCCAGTAGTCCCTAACCCATCAACCATTTTACTACAGATACCCCTTTGGGCAACTTATTTTACTGTGATTGACCTAACGGCAGCTTTTTTTAGTATACTGATAGCTGAAGATAGCCAAGATCTCTTGGCTTTCACTTGGAAGGGACAACAATTAACTTGGACAAGGCTGCCACAGGGATTTACTGGGTCTCTGACTATTCTTTTGCGTATACTCAAAAATGACCTCTCAGATATCGAACTTCCAGGACATTCTGTAGTAATACAATATGTAGATGATATGTTATTAGCAAGTAAAGATTATGAGACATTTTTAAAAGACACTGTTTCTCCATGTAACGCTCTTGCAGAAAAAGGGCATCAGGCATCTCTGTCTAAACTCCAGCTGTGTCAAAGAGAGGTAAAATATTTGGGTTTTATCTTAAAAGAAGGACACAGGTTAGTTGATCCAGAACGAGTAAAGACAATTCTTGATATGCCTCGTCCTGTAACAAAAAAACAACACGGGATTTTTAGGAGCTGTAGGATTTTGCCAACCGTGGATTCCTGGGTTAGCAGAACTTACTAAGCCTTTAGTGCAGGCAACAAAAAAGGAGGAGATAGAGCCTGTGGCCTGGGGCCCAGAAAGGGAGAAAGCTTTTACATCTGTGAAAAAAGCGTTGGTTTCAGCCCCTGCTCTAGGGTGACCAGATTATAGCAAACCATTGGAATTATTTGTCCATGAACGACAGGGAGTAGCAAGTGGGGTACTCACCCAAAAACTAGGCCCTCACCACAGACCAGTGGCCTATTATTCCACGCAGCTAGATGAGGTAGCTAAAGGCACTCCAGGATGCATCAGAGCAATAGCAGCTATGGCAGCTCTTACTGAAAAAAACATGACCTGTAGTTTTGGGTCACTCATTGACTGTGTATGTGCCACATGAAGTAGAACTGTCAATGAAACAATACGTGACTCAAGCACTATCCCCACAGAGAGCTCACCGCTATGAACTGATAATACTGCATGCAGATAATGGGACCTTAAAGAGATGCAACATCTTAAATCCAGCAACACTATTGCCTCTACCTGAGGATGGAGAACCACATCATTCCTGTGAGCAGGTGATCGTCAGCTCGAGCAAGCCCCGGGAGGACCTTAAAGACAAACCTTTGGGAAACCCAGACTTAGTTCCGTTTACAGATGGATCATCCTAGTATTTGGACGGAAGGCACCACTCCGGCTATGCTGTCACTAACCTCTTTGAGGTACTTGAGGCCAATCCTTTGTCTCCGTCTGTAAGTGCTCAAGGAGCAGAATTAATAGCATTGACCCAAGCAGTAAAAATTGGTAAGAACCTGCAGGTAAATATCTATACCGATTCTAAATATGCATTTGGAGTAGGTCATGTAACAGGGACGTTATGGAAAGAGCGAGGATTCTTTTCGTCATCAGGAAAGAAATTAGCTAATGGAGAAGAAATACGTAATTTGCTGGAAGCAGTCCAACTGCCCAAAGAAATTGCTGTAATACACTGCCCAGCCCATACTAAAGACACTACAGAAATTAGCAGAGGAAATGCTTTAGCCGACGCTGCTGCGAAGGCTGCAGCTCGACAACCTCTGAGAGAATGTATGGGGGCAGTTCCAAGGATGGACCAGAGTGAATGGCCAATTTTAATAGACCCCAAAACCACGTATGAAAAAGACTGCTCAGTGGAAGAGAAAAAACAATGGGAGCAGTGGGAAGCAAAACAAAGTGATGATGGAATATGGACACTTGGAAGAAAACCAATTCTACCAAAAAAAAAAATTTAATTACTATAGCTAGGTGGTTTCACGATAAAGCTCATGGGGGAGCGGAGGCGGTGGCTAAGCAGGTACAGAAAGTATGGGCTGCTCCAGGAATCTACGCGGCTGCAAAAAGAATAACAAATAGCTGCCCGACCTGCCAGAAGTTTTCAAATAACAAGCCAAGCTCAGAGTTAGGGGGACGGTCATGGGCCTACTTCCCTTTCCAGAAGCTACAAATAGATTATGCGGATATGCCATCTGCCAATGGCTACAAACACTTGTTAGTGATAGTAGATCAGTTATCAGGCTGGGTAGAAGCTTTCCCAACAAGAAAGGCCGACACACGGGGAGTGGTAAAAGCCTTACTGAAGGAAATCATATCCAGGTATGGGGTCCCAGAAGCCACTGATTCAGACAGGGGTGCCCATTTTACGGCAAGCATAATCACTCAGTTATAGAAATCATTAGGCATAAAAAGAAACCTACAACCCCTTATCACCCACAATCTTCAGGACAAGTAGAAAGAATGAATAGAACACTAAAAGGAAAAATAGCAAGAATATGCGCACATGCTAGCCTAAAATGGCTGGGTAGGACTTTTCCCAACAAGAACGGCTGACGCAGGGCGGGTAGTAAAAGCCTTACTGAAAGAAATCATACCCAGGTACAGAGTCCCAGAAGCCACTGATTCAGACAGGGGTGTCCATTTTATGGCAAGCATAATCAGTCAGTTTTATAAATCATGAGGAATAATGAACTTTTACCTAGTTCAGTAAGAAAAGGGACTGAGAGCTGGTTCAAGCTGGAATGATAAGGGAGTTGCAAGCAGTTCGCATTCCTGTGCTTCACGCTCTGGGAGGGAGGATGTCAAGGCTTTGAAATAAGGCCTACTTGGGCACCAGGACCCTGGGAAACAAAGCCTCCTCTCATTGCTGAAACAGTGTTAATTAGGGGGTCTGGACTATCTCGGGGTCTGGATTATATCCCTTCATCAGGACCTTGGCAGATAACACCTATTGTCACTGCTGGGGCAGTGCTAATTGCTGGAACAACACCTCTTTGTCAGGGCCTGGAGAGACAAGGGCGGGACCCGAGGAACCAAGACACATCTGTCAACAAAAACCATAACAGTAAAGATAAACAGCCTGCCTAGGCACAGGGATGAGACCCAATAAGGAGCAGGAGACTCCAGGCCCAAATATTACTATTGGTCCAAACTACTGCCTGAGGGGTGGAGAGCTTACATTGGAAGGTATAATTGCCCAGGCATTTCTTTGTTTGGGGTCCCTCTTCGGAGACACCCAGCTCGAGCTGTAATTACCGCACGCGTGTCATTAAAATTTCATTATTTCATTTGCTTTGATTTGGCGCCAAACTTTTCTGCGGGAACCTAGGGTCGGGCCCTGTTATGGTGGCTGACAAGCCTCATTTCCATAACACCGAGCCCGGGGCCCGTCCCCGTGTCCGGGGGGTCCCGCCTCGCCCTCACCTCTCCTCTCCAGCGCAGCCCTCCTGTACTCCATGTATCTCCACTGCCACTCCATGCAGCTCTTCTCCAGGTAGTGCTTCAGCCTCTCAGGCTCATTCTCTGCCTCCCACTTCCTCTTGGTGATTAGCGCAGCAGCATACGCCATGACGAATGTCAGCGTGTCCTTGTCAAAGGCGATGAAATCCTTCCCGTCGTAGGCATCCCGCAGAAACCCCCAGATCCCACCGTCCTCCAGGAGGTCACAGCCGTACGTGCGCTGCACTGTGTGATACCCTGAGACACAAGCAGGGAGACGGGGGCTCAGGGGCAGCCCCGGCCCCGCACAGGGGCTTGGACACGGCACCCAGCGCAGGGCCGGGGGCACCCCAGACCCGCAGCCCCCAGCGCTGACAGCGAGCAGCTGCCGCTGGGAGCCCCGGCCCGCGCTCACCCCCGCTCTGGTTGTAGCGCTTCTGCAGTGTGTCCAGCTCCACTCAGTAAGACTAATGATTGCCATATGCGTTCTGGGGCTGCCTGTCCCAGTGGTCCTGACCCTCCTGCTCCATCCAGGCCGCACCCGGCACCGCCCTCTGCGTCTCGCTGTCGTAGCCATCGATGAGCTCTCCGTCCACGTAGCCCACGGAGACGAAGGCGGGCAGCCCCGGGCTGGGCTCCGTCACGGCGGTGTGGAAGTAGCGCAGGGAGTGGGGGCCTGCGGGGACACGGGGGGTGGTGAGGGGCCGGGGGGGGCACGTTGGGGGGCATCCGGGGGATCAAGATGTCCCGGGGGGAGAAGTCGGGGGGGTCGGGGGGGGCAGCACGTCCCGGGGGGCAGGTCAGGGGGGCAGCACGACACAGGGGGGGCACGTCGGGGGGGCAGCACATTCCGGGAGGGCAGGTCGGGGGGCTCCGGGGGGGCAGCACGTCCCGGGGGGAAGATCGGGGGGGCAGCACCTCCCGGGGGCGGTTGCAGGCCGGTCCGTGGGGCCGCTGACGGGGAGCCCGGCGCCGGGGGAGGGGCAGAGGGGGGCCCGGGGGCCCCGCCCGCACTCACCGCTCGCCACCGCCGCCGCCGCCGCCCAGCAGCAGCAGCCCCGGCCCCAGCGCCCGCCCCGCTACCGCCTCCTCGCTGCCAGCGCCCTCGCCCTCACCCGGCGCCGAAGCCCACGGCGGCCACGCCCCCGCGCCGCCATTGGCTCCGCTGCGGCGCACCGCCATTGGCTGCGCTCTGTCCCGCCCGCCAATAGCGGCTCTCGTCGGCTGAGGCGTCCCCAGGCGCTGGGCTGATCCCGGCGCGGCAGGTTGGGAGAAGCGACAGCGAGGGCGCTTGCGGAGGGCGCTGCGCAGCGCCGAGCCGCGGCTCCCGCTCCGCCTTGTCGCACGGCCATTGGCCCCGCCGGCGGCCGCCCGCCAATGGCGAGGCGCGGCAGCGGTGACGCCCCCGGGCGCCGGGCGGATCTCCGCGGAGCGCGTGGTGGGCGGGAGCGCGGAGGCGATGTGGGAGGCCGAGGCCGATGTGGGGACGGAGACGACGTGGGGATGGGGATGCCATGGGGATGGGGCCACTGGGGGGATGGGACGCCGTGGGGCTGGAGACGATGTGGGGATGGGGACACCGTGGGGCTGGAGATGGAGTTGGCTCTGTCACAGGGACAGGGGGACACTGTGGGGATGGGGATGATGGGGGGATGGGGACGATGTGGGGACGGGGACGCCATGGAGATGGGGACGATGTGGGGACGGGGACACCATTGGGATGGGGATGGAGTTGGCTCTGTCACAGGGGGGGACGCGGAGCCAGCAGTGGGAGCTCAGGGAGTGGCGCCCATCGAAGGCCGAGTGCTGGTAGGTGGTCCCCGGCCCACCCCGGCACCCATAGGTCTACTGGAAGATGTGGAAACCTGCCCAAGGTGGCACCCATGGGTGAGGAGCTGCCCAGGGCCCCAGGCGTCTAGCCCCGTTGCACCCCTGGAGCCAGGCATCCAATCCCATCAGCACCCACACCCATCCATGTGTTGTCCGAAAAGCGGATTCGTTGCCCGGTGTGCAATAAGCCAATAATTACACACTCAGGAGAGACATTTGTTTATTTATTTCAGAGTTGCGCAAGCCTGGGTGCTCGGTGGTTTCCCACAAATCGAGCACACACACCCCAACTTTTCAAGTAGCATTTATACAAACAAATTGCCAGATTTGCGACTTTCCCTTTTACACTGATTGGTTAGTGATTTCTTCATTCCCTGGGTCCCACCCCTGCTTCTCAAGGTCCTGATCAATTAACACTGCCCCAGCTAGGTCAGTAGATGTTATCTCCCAAGGTCCTGAGGAAGAGGACATAATCCAGACCCCTTAATTAACACAGTTTCAACAGTGAGAGGAGGCTTTGCTTCCCAAGGTCCTGGCGCCCAAACAGGCCTTATTTCACAGCCTTGACATCCTCCCTTTCGGAGAGTGGGGCACAGGAATGCAGACTGCTTGTAACTCCCTTATCTTTCCAGCCTGCACCAGCTCTGGGGCCCTTTCTTACCGAACTAGGAGCGTGGCCTAAGGCTTCAGCAAATTTAGCTACTCATGCTAAGCAAGTGTGTGGCTACTCATGCTAAGCAAATTCTGTCTAAGATAGAAGTTATCCAAATCTACCTACTTCAAACATTCTTTCTGAGCTTCTCAGGGTTGTCTTGTAACAATTGCACCCATGTTATCACCCATGGGCCCAGGTGGCCACCCATCAGCACCTGTGACCACCCATGGACCCAGGTGTCCAGCCCCATTGCACCCGTGTTATCACACATGGGCCCAGGTGGCGGCCCCATCAGCACCCACCACCACCCATGGACCCAGGTGTCGACCCCCTTTGCACCCATGGACTCAGGCGTGAGGTCACATCACCACCCCTGAACCCAGGCCCCCCACCCCATTGCACCCATGGTCCCAGCCCCCTGGCCCATTGCACCTGTGTCCCCAGCCCCCCACCCCATTGCACCCACGTCCCCAGGCCCCTGCCCCTGCCCCATTACGCCCATATCCGGAGCTTCCCTGACTCATTGCACCCATATCCCCAGCCCCCTGCCCCTTTGCGCCCATGTCCCCAGGCCCCTGCCAATTGCAACCACCTCCCCAGGCCCCCTGCCCCATTGCACCCACATCCCCAGGCCCCCGCCCTATTGCACCCATATCCCAGGCCCCCACCCCATTGCACCCATATCCCCAGCCCCCTGGCCCACGCAGATGGGGCCACACTGCAGCAAGCCCAGCGCAGGCCCCCAAGCTGCCTGGCAGCTGCAGCACAGCACACAGGAGCAGAGACCAAGGGTGCTGGCTTGGTGCAGCCGGCAGAAGAGAAGGCGTAGGGGGATCTCACTGCTGCCTGCAAGTGCCTAACGGGAGCGTGCAGAGAGCATGGAGCCAGAGACGTCCTGAGGGGCCTGGGGACAGGTTGAGGGCAACGGCACGGCTTGTGGCAGGGAAAAGTCCCCTCAGAGACTGCAAATGGCCTTGGAAGCCGAATGGTGGTGCAACACTGGAGCAGGGTGCCAGGGCCGTGCGGGAATCCATCGCCAGAGACAGTCAGAGCTCGACCCTGACAGGCCCTGCGAAACCTCCTCTGCTTGCCTCCACTTGCAGCAGGAGGTTGCAGCAGACACCTCCGGAAGACCCTTCCCACCCCAGCTGCTCTCTCACTCTGCGACTGCTTGTAGGGCTTTCTCTGCAGCCCTGACTGCCTTCCTTGGCAGCGCCTGCACTAGTCTTTCTCCTGACAGTTCCCTGACACCAAGTAACACAGCGGGAACAGCTGCCGAGGGTTTATTTGGAGCAGCACATGGGCTGTGGGACACGACGCAGTAGCATTGCTGTAGCAGCCAGGAGAGAGCCTCCGTCGCTCTGCCTCTTTGCTCTGCGCCATCTCCCATCTCGGGCCACCTGTCTGGCAGCTGCATCCTCGCGCTGTTCCTCTCACTGCCCTGAGTCACAGCGGCAGCTAAAAGCTCTGCGCAGAGCCCGAAGCGCTGCCCTGAGCCGCGATGGCCATCGCCTGGAAGGCGCAGCATGCGGGAGGGCGGTGATGCCTGTGGAGGAAGGAGAGCCGTGGGCGAGGGGCTGGGCAAGTGCAGGGCAAGCCTGAGGGTCTCTGGCTGCGGGGGAGGCCTCCGCCTTTGTTCCTGTGCTGGCTGATGGGGCCAGAGGCACACTGTCCCCCGCATCCTGGCAGCCTCCCGCCAGAGCAGATGCCGCTGCCTCGGCTCCTCGGGGCACTGCTGGGGCCAGAGGCGTGCTCTGCAGGTCACCAGCTGCCTCCCTGGCAGCATCTCTGCCCTTCACAACGGGTGAGCAGGGCACCTCCTCAGGACACGGCTGTGGGTCTGCCAAGAGGCTCCTGAGGCTCGGTCTGACCCAGCTCATGACCAAGGCCATGTTTTCCTCCAGCTCCTCCCATTCCAAAGGCTCTTCATCAACATCCTCTTCCTCATCGCTCCACTCCACGCCAGCATCCTCTGGCACTTCCCAGACTCTCTTCCCAGCTCCCAGCTCCCGCGCCCTCCCGCAGGGCCGGAGGGAAGACGATGACTTGTGCTCCTCTTGGGGCTCACAGGCAACCTGCATGGGGAGAGCAGGAACACAGCCCTGTGTGATATCAGCTGGCCATGCTCAGCATCCTGGTGCCCTGGGATATAGGAGGGGGCAAAGGGTTTGGGGTGGGGGGATGCTGTGAGTGGCCGCGAGCCCCAAGGGGAGGCACATGCAGCTGGCTGGGCAATGGCACAAGGCTTGTCTTGGGGCCGTAGCAGCAGGGCTGGGCCGGGGGCCACGACGGGCAGCGGGGGATGGAGGTGGCCGGGTACGTGGCACAAGGGGGCTGGCTCGCTGGCTGTGGGAGGCGGCTGCTGCTGGGGCTGCCCCTGCCCTCCTTGCTCAGCATCCATGCCCCAGGGCTGGATGCTGTGCAGGCCGGGGAGGGCACGTCAGCCCTGGGCCTCTGGCACTTGGAAACACAGAGCACCAGGCATCTTCCCCAGGACAGAGAGTGCAGAGCGCAAAGGGCTGGGGGGACAGCTTCTCACCACGGCCGCGGGGGACCCATGCAATGGGGCAGCTCTTCTCACCCACCCTGCACACCCCAGACGCTGCTCACACCGCACCTCCCTTTGGTGGTGGGTGCCGACGCCATGCTCCTTGCTCACCTGGTGAGGAAGGCCTGCGGCCAGGGCAGAGCCTTCTGCTGCGCTTTCTTCGGGCAATGGTGGTTGGAGAGGCAGGCTGTTGCTCTCCCCACAAGGGCCTCCGCACAACTGGGAGGCCTTTGGCGCAGCCTCTGCGGGAAGCGATGGAGGCAGAGGAGCATTTTCCCCTGCATCCTCAGGGCCTCTGGCTGCAGGGGAGGCCTCTGCCTTTGCTCCTGTGCTGGCCAGTGGAGCCAGAGGCACACTGTCCCCCGCGTCCTGGCAGCCTCCTGCCAAAGGAGATGCCGCTGCCACGGCTCCTCGGGGCACTGCTGGGGCCAGAGGCGTGCTCTGCAGGTCACCAGCTGCCTCCCTGGCAGCATCTCTGCCCTTCACAACGGGTGAGCAGGGCACCTCCTCAGGACACGGCTGTGGGTCTGCCAAGAGGCTCCTGAGGCTCGGTCTGACCCAGCTCATGACCAAGGCTGTGTTTTTCTCCAGCTCCTCCCATTCCAAAGGTTCTTCTTCAACGTCCTCTTCCTCATCGCTCCACTCCACGCCAGCATCCTCTGGTGCTCCCCGGACTCTCTTCCCAGCTCCCATCTTGCGCTCCCTCCTGGGCGCATGGGCGTACAGCCGCTCCAGCACCTCCCACTTGGACCTCGCATCCTTCAGGAGCTCCACTCGCGTCACCTCCGGTTGCCACAGGTTATAGAAGGAGTTTCTGGCACAGAGCTGAAGCCAGAGAGGGAGATTTGTGAAGGCAGCTGCTTTTCCCACCAGCAATGCCCCCCGTGGCCCTGCCAGCACTGCCACCATCACACTGTTGCAGCAGGGCGCAGCGGCTGGCCCCAGCACACGGAGGGTCACCATCTGCCCTGGCCCACCCTTTGCACTCACCTCCTTGGGGCGAACATTGAGGCATCCCGATGCTGTCAGGGAGAAACGTTTCCCCTTGCCCTCCTCTTCCTCGACCTCCCTCTCCTTTGGCCTCGGCTCCTTCCTCTCCAGAAAGGCTTCTCGCAGCTGAGCCAAGCTCTGCCCGGTGCGCGCCACGCAGCTCCTGTCGAGCTCCTCCAGCGTCTCTGTTTTGATTGAGAGCACGGCGAGATACTGCGAGGGGTTGTCGGGGTGTATGCGCAGTGGCGTGCCTTGAAGGCGACAGATGATGCCCAGAGGCTGCTGTTTGGGCCTCTGCACTGCAAGTTGCCATCCTAGTGTGACCAGTCCATGGCCCCTGCCCGGGGAAGCTGGTGCACCGGCCCCCATGACCTTCCTTTTGCCCCCACGCCTGTTGCAATCTGGCCCTTGCAGAGCTGTGGCAGCTGTGTTTTTGCCACGCTCCCTGCTCTCCTTCTGCAATGCGCTTGCCAGGCCTGCTAGAGCAATGGTGTATGCCAAGGTCCTTTGTGGCCCGGCTGCCCTGAGCTCCCGGCCATGTCCCGCACTCACATCATCAGGACGGCTCAAGGCTGCAGACGCGAGCGCCAGCAGTGCGTGCATCAGAGGTGCGGCAGGCAGTGCGGGGCTGTGTGCAGCAGGTCTCTGGTCCTCAGCCCTCATTTCCATGCACACATCTGCAAGGATGTTCTCAACAGCTTGCAGCATCCTTGCTTTTCCCAGCGCGGAAGACCCAGGCCTGGCCTCAGGCAAATAGGAGACAGGAGCTTGAATTGCTCGGGGGAGAGCGCCAGCTTCCTGCTTAGCTTTTGGAGAGGCAGGCACTCTCCTTGCCACACCCTCCAGAGCCTCAGCAGTGGCCGTGCATCTCAAAGAAGATCTGCAGGATTTTTCTGGAGGTCGACATGCGGATGCCGCTCTTTGACCTGTAGAGGCCTCCAGGCCTCCACGTGCCTGCCTAGCTGCCTTGGTTGCGTGAGGCGCTAAGCCGGGCCGATGCGGTGTCTCTGCTCTTGCACAAGGCCTGCTGTGCAGTGTCTCCCGGCGCCCCGGAGGAGCCTTCTTCACAAGGCTGCTGGAGGCATGAAGAGCTTGCACCGAGTCGAGAACCTCCCTCACAGTGTCCTCCGCCATCTGCAATCAAAGCCCATGAGGAAGGCCAAGTTACTGCTGCCCTTTACCCCTCCCCCCCAGCCTTCCCACATGCACACTCCCTGTGGCCCCTGAAACCCTCCACAACAGCAGCACTCTCCCACGCAGCTGGCTCCCAAAGGCTGCGTGGGGAGAAGGCTGGTCACCACTGGGCAAGAGATGGGCAAAGGCAGCTCCCTCGGAAACCTCGAGCCATGTCCTTGCCGACTGCCATGCAGAGCAGGCGCTCCTCCTGCTCCCTCCCACCACTTCCCGCCTGCTGCTTGGCAGCTATGCAGTCAGGCAGAGGCTTTGCCACCATCGCTGCTCAGCTCGCTACCTTCGCGATGACGTCTTCAGGGTCTTGCCAGCTCTGTGGGCCGGGCAGCAACGGCCGCCTGTCCCTTTGCTGCGATGAAGTCGGGGTCGGGATGCGTTGCGTCACTGCATGCGGCTCCCGCTGGCCCCCCTGCAGGGAGAAGGAAGCACATGATGGAGGCGGTTGCGTTCGTACAAGCGGCCCCTCAGGCACAGGAAAGCCCGGCCCCATGGCAAAGGGAAGCTCATGGCCTAGCACGACCCAGCTGTGCTAAGCCTGGAGATGCTCTCTGACCCTCAGCACAGCTCACAGGCTCCATTTGGGCCTTGCAGCACCCCAGTCGGTGTGCTTTGTGCACCAGAAAATCCCCAGCACCAGCAAGAAATACCCCCTGGCCAGAGAAGATCAGGCCTGGCTCGCTTGCCCCACCTCCTCTTCCCCACCGTCCTCATGCTTTCCGTGCGGCTCCCAGCCCTGCTGCCTGCCTCTCCCTCCAGCCCCACCGCTCACCTTGCTTCTGCGCTTCGGCCTCACAGAAAGCCCATCCATGGGCTGGGAGCCGGCATTCGCCTGCCGCCCCTTGTCCATCTGCAGGAGCTTCTCCTGCGCACCTGCCACTCTGGCACTCAAGAGAGCTGCTCCCTCCTCAGCGAGCTGCTCTCCTCAGAGGGCACAGCCAGGGGCTCTGCTCCCAGCATGGACTCGGTCACCACGGGCACTGCCCCATCACAATGGCCTTGGGGGCATGATGCCACCCCCATCACAAAGCCCTGCACGTTGCCATGGGGACCCCCGTGACCACCTCCTGCTGGCCACCAGGGGCACCCGCATCACAAGGCCTTGCTGGTGACCGTGCTAGCACCGACATCACAAGGCCTTGCTGCTCACCGGGGGCACCTCCAGCACCAGGGCTTTGCCTCCCAGCCTCTGGTGCCAGCTTCTGAGCCCAGCTCCGAGCTGCCATCTGTGCCGCAGCAGGAATTTTCCTCTCCCCACCTCTCTGCCTCCTACACCGTGCAGATGCTGCCCTTCTTCAGGCCCTCTAGAGCACACAGCCAGCCACTGCAAGACCACTCCTCTTGCTCGGGCCACTAAGCCTCACCCATATGCCTCACCGTCCAGCCCTAGGCAGAGCGTCCTGCATTCCCGCTGCTTTCTCACAGAAAGGCCAACTGCCCCTCCGCACCTTCCCAGACGGGCCTTCCCAAAGAGGCTGCAGCCATCCACCGCAGCGCTCCAGGCATGCCACGCTGCAGGCCCGCAGCTGCACACAGACTGCAAAGTGCTCCTGTCTGGTCCCCAGGCTGCAGGCATTAGCGGACGGACCCCTGAGACAGGTGCCCGCCTCTGCAGATTTCCCACAAAAGCTGTCAGAGATGCATTTCTCCAGACTGTTGCTCTCTAAGCACTTCCCTATTGGCGTGCACGCACTGCGCTGGGCCCCTCCAGGCTTTCTTTGCTCCACATCACCCTGCACCTTTGCCTTGCCCTCCCACACCATCGCTTCCTCACTCTTCCATGCATCCTCCTCTCCCCTCAGGGGCACCGACTTTTGGGCTCTCCTCACCACCTTGGCCACCGGCTTGAGCCTCACGGCAGCACACGGGCACACTCTCCTCCTGATGAAGCGTGACACCCCCCAGCCTTGGTGCCTCGCTGCTGGCTCGCCTTCGGGACGTCCAGCTGCTGGACCGCCAGGCCACCTGGGCAAGCAGGCCCTGCCCTCACCTGTGCACCTCTTCCTACTCACGGGGCTTGTGCTTTTCTTGCTTTTGCCCCCAGGGGGCACGTGGGGACCATCTCTCCACGCCAGCCTTCATGCACAAAGAGGGGCCCACGCTCATGAAAACAAAGCCCTGCTGCCAGCACCAGCTGCACACCCAGGGGCTGACCTGCTGGATCCAAGCACTGCTGCTCAAGCCCATTCCCCTCACTGGCAGCATGCAGGAAAAACCCCACCTGCCCTGCCAGGCCTACAGCCATGTCATCACACTTGGTACTTTCCAGGCAGGATCCTTGTGTTAAGGAAGAGCAAACTGAAACTGCCTACAGGCAGCCACTTAGCACAACTTCTCTAAAACTTGCCTGGCATGAGGAGCTAAATTTGCTGAAGCCTTAGGCCGCACTTATCGAAAATAATGAACTTTTACTTAGTCCAGTAAGAAAAGGGCCTCAGAGCTGGTTCCAGCTGGGAAGATAAGGCAGTTACAAGCAGTCTGCATTCCTTGCAATTACTGTTTTTATAGATCAAGCAGCCCCTGATACACAAAAGTATTTTAAAGAGCATATGCCAGGCTGGCAAGGGGAGGGGGCGCGGAAGAACCAGGGGAGATAGATGGAGTCAAAGTGAAGGGGGTGTACAATTAAGAGTTAATGATGTTTGTCATTCTTGGGGGGAACAAGGACACTGGAAGCAGGAATGCCCAGTGAGGCCCTGTGCACTTGGGAATAGAGGGGCCAGCATGAGGCAATCAAATCAGTCCACAATGACAGGAGATAGGAGACTCAGAAAATACTGTGGAAATGGGGGTAAATTCATGGGATGTAGATTTGGATTTGAAGGGCAGGTAATGGCAAATATAGAAGGCTTAGAAGTTCCCTTTCTAGTGGATACTGGAGCCACCCTTTCCCTTTTAAAGTTTGAGCCTAAAGGATGCAAGTCACCAGATAAAATAATGATGCAAGGAGTAGCGGGAAAAGGCAAACGAATGTTATCTAAGCCCTTAGTACTCACTATTGGGGGTAAAACAGTGTGGGGATGTATTATAATTTCCACAGACGCGCCCATGTGCCTTTTAGGGAGAGATCTCCTGCAAGCCTTGGATACTCAGATCTGCTTACAGCCAGAAGAGGTGGAATTAATAATTATGGGCTCATGTGTTCTGGCTAAGACACCAGAACCAGAGTCGACTAATCTGCAAATTCCAACAAGGTTAGAATCAGTTCCTAAACGGTTATGGAGCTCTTCAGGAATGGATGTGGGACTACTGAAATCAGCTAGTCCAGTCTCGATAAAAACAAAGGGGGGATTGCCTCCTGCAGTTAAGCAATACCCTATCCCAAAGGAAGCAGAGAAGAGCATCCAAAAACAAATCAATCATTATTTGAAACTGGGTATCCTTAGAGTCTGTGAATCCCCGTACAACACCCCAATTCTGCCAGTTAAAAAGAACAGGCAAGATTCTGATGGTGATCCAGAGTATCAGTTTATACAAGACTTAGGGGCTATAAACCAACAGGTAGTTGCTCCACATCCAGTAGTCCCTAACCCATCAACCATTTTACTACAGATACCCCTTTGGGCAACTTATTTTACTGTGATTGACCTAACGGCAGCTTTTTTTAGTATACCGATAGCTGAAGATAGCCAAGATCTCTTGGCTTTCACTTGGAAGGGACAACAATTAACTTGGACAAGGCTGCCACAGGGATTTACTGGGTCTCTGACTATTCTTTTGCGTATACTCAAAAATGACCTCTCAGATATCGAACTTCCAGGACATTCTGTAGTAATACAATATGTAGATGATATGTTATTAGCAAGTAAAGATTATGAGACATTTTTAAAAGACACTGTTTCTCCATGTAACGCTCTTGCAGAAAAAGGGCATCAGGCATCTCTGTCTAAACTCCAGCTGTGTCAAAGAGAGGTAAAATATTTGGGTTTTATCTTAAAAGAAGGACACAGGTTAGTTGATCCAGAACGAGTAAAGACAACTCTTGATATGCCTCGTCCTGTAACAAAAAAACAACACGGGATTTTTAGGAGCTGTAGGATTTTGCCAACCGTGGATTCCTGGGTTAGCAGAACTTACTAAGCCTTTAGTGCAGGCAACAAAAAAGGAGGAGATAGAGCCTGTGGCCTGGGGCCCAGAAAGGGAGAAAGCTTTTACATCTGTGAAAAAAGCGTTGGTTTCAGCCCCTGCTCTAGGGTGACCAGATTATAGCAAACCATTGGAATTATTTGTCCATGAACGACAGGGAGTAGCAAGTGGGGTACTCACCCAAAAACTAGGCCCTCACCACAGACCAGTGGCCTATTACTCCACGCAGCTAGATGAGGTAGCTAAAGGCACTCCAGGATGCATCAGAGCAATAGCAGCTATGGCAGCTCTTACTGAAAAAAACATGACCTGTAGTTTTGGGTCACTCATTGACTGTGTATGTGCCACATGAAGTAGAACTGTCAATGAAACAATACGTGACTCAAGCACTATCCCCACAGAGAGCTCACCGCTATGAACTGATAATACTGCATGCAGATAATGGGACCTTAAAGAGATGCAACATCTTAAATCCAGCAACACTATTGCCTCTACCTGAGGATGGAGAACCACATCATTCCTGTGAGCAGGTGATCGTCAGCTCGAGCAAGCCCCGGGAGGACCTTAAAGACGAACCTTTGGGAAACCCAGACTTAGTTCCGTTTACAGATGGATCATCCTAGTATTTGGACGGAAGGCACCACTCCGGCTATGCTGTCACTAACCTCTTTGAGGTACTTGAGGCCAATCCTTTGTCTCCGTCTGTAAGTGCTCAAGGAGCAGAATTAATAGCATTGACCCAAGCAGTAAAAATTGGTAAGAACCTGCAGGTAAATATCTATACCGATTCTAAATATGCATTTGGAGTAGGTCATGTAACAGGGACGTTATGGAAAGAGCGAGGATTCTTTTCGTCATCAGGAAAGAAATTAGCTAATGGAGAAGAAATACGTAATTTGCTGGAAGCAGTCCAACTGCCCAAAGAAATTGCTGTAATACACTGCCCAGCCCATACTAAAGACACTACAGAAATTAGCAGAGGAAATGCTTTAGCCGACGCTGCTGCGAAGGCTGCAGCTCGACAACCTCTGAGAGAATGTATGGGGGCAGTTCCAAGGATGGACCAGAGTGAATGGCCAATTTTAATAGACCCCAAAACCACGTATGAAAAAGACTGCTCAGTGGAAGAGAAAAAACAATGGGAGCAGTGGGAAGCAAAACAAAGTGATGATGGAATATGGACACTTGGAAGAAAACCAATTCTACCAAAAAAAAAAATTTAATTACTATAGCTAGGTGGTTTCACGATAAAGCTCATGGGGGAGCGGAGGCGGTGGCTAACCAGTTACAGAAAGTATGGGCTGCTCCAGGAATCTACGCGGCTGCAAAAAGAATAACAAATAGCTGCCCGACCTGCCAGAAGTTTTCAAATAACAAGCCAAGCTCAGAGTTAGGGGGACGGTCATGGGCCTACTTCCCTTTCCAAAAGCTACAAATAGATTATGCGGATATGCCATCTGCCAATGGCTACAAACACTTGTTAGTGATAGTAGATCAGTTATCAGGCTGGGTAGAAGCTTTCCCAACAAGAAAGGCCGACACACGGGGAGTGGTAAAAGCCTTACTGAAGGAAATCATATCCAGGTATGGGGTCCCAGAAGCCACTGATTCAGACAGGGGTGCCCATTTTACGGCAAGCATAATCACTCAGTTATAGAAATCATTAGGCATAAAAAGAAACCTACAACCCCTTATCACCCACAATCTTCAGGACAAGTAGAAAGAATGAATAGAACACTAAAAGGAAAAATAGCAAGAATATGCGCACATGCTAGCCTAAAATGGCTGGGTAGGACTTTTCCCAACAAGAACGGCTGACACAGGGCGGGTAGTAAAAGCCTTACTGAAAGAAATCATACCCAGGTACAGAGTCCCAGAAGCCACTGATTCAGACAGGGGTGTCCATTTTATGGCAAGCATAATCAGTCAGTTTTATAAATCATGAGGAATAATGAACTTTTACCTAGTTCAGTAAGAAAAGGGACTGAGAGCTGGTTCAAGCTGGAATGATAAGGGAGTTGCAAGCAGTTCGCATTCCTGTGCTTCACGCTCTGGGAGGGAGGATGTCAAGGCTTTGAAATAAGGCCTACTTGGGCACCAGGACCCTGGGAAACAAAGCCTCCTCTCATTGCTGAAACAGTGTTAATTAGGGGGTCTGGACTATCTCGGGGTCTGGATTATATCCCTTCGTCAGGACCTTGGCAGATAACACCTATTGTCACTGCTGGGGCAGTGCTAATTGCTGGAACAACACCTCTTTGTCAGGGCCTGGAGAGACAAGGGCGGGACCCGAGGAACCAAGACACATCTGTCAACAAAAACCATAACAGTAAAGATAAACAGCCTGCCTAGGCACAGGGATGAGACCCAATAAGGAGCAGGAGACTCCAGGCCCAAATATTACTATTGGTCCAAACTACTGCCTGAGGGGTGGAGAGCTTACATTGGAAGGTATAATTGCCCAGGCATTTCTTTGTTTGGGGTCCCTCTTCGGAGACACCCAGCTCGAGCTGTAATTACCGCACGCGTGTCATTAAAATTTCATTATTTCATTTGCTTTGATTTGGCGCCAAACTTTTCTGCGGGAACCTAGGGTCGGGCCCTGTTATGGTGGCTGACAAGCCTCATTTCCATAACACCGAGCCCGGGGCCCGTCCCCGTGTCCGGGGGGTCCCGCCTCGCCCTCACCTCTCCTCTCCAGCGCAGCCCTCCTGTACTCCATGTATCTCCACTGCCACTCCATGCAGCTCTTCTCCAGGTAGTGCTTCAGCCTCTCAGGCTCATTCTCTGCCTCCCACTTCCTCTTGGTGATTAGCGCAGCAGCATACGCCATGACGAATGTCAGCGTGTCCTTGTCAAAGGCGATGAAATCCTTCCCGTCGTAGGCATCCCGCAGAAACCCCCAGATCCCACCGTCCTCCAGGAGGTCACAGCCGTACGTGCGCTGCACTGTGTGATACCCTGAGACACAAGCAGGGAGACGGGGGCTCAGGGGCAGCCCCGGCCCCGCACAGGGGCTTGGACACGGCACCCAGCGCAGGGCCGGGGGCACCCCAGACCCGCAGCCCCCAGCGCTGACAGCGAGCAGCTGCCGCTGGGAGCCCCGGCCCGCGCTCACCCCCGCTCTGGTTGTAGCGCTTCTGCAGTGTGTCCAGCTCCACTCAGTAAGACTAATGATTGCCATATGCGTTCTGGGGCTGCCTGTCCCAGTGGTCCTGACCCTCCTGCTCCATCCAGGCCGCACCCGGCACCGCCCTCTGCGTCTCGCTGTCGTAGCCATCGATGAGCTCTCCGTCCACGTAGCCCACGGAGACGAAGGCGGGCAGCCCCGGGCTGGGCTCCGTCACGGCGGTGTGGAAGTAGCGCAGGGAGTGGGGGCCTGCGGGGACACGGGGGGTGGTGAGGGGCCGGGGGGGGCACGTTGGGGGGCATCCGGGGGATCAAGATGTCCCGGGGGGAGAAGTCGGGGGGGTCGGGGGGGGCAGCACGTCCCGGGGGGCAGGTCAGGGGGGCAGCACGACACAGGGGGGGCACGTCGGGGGGGCAGCACATTCCAGGAGGGCAGGTCGGGGGGCTCCGGGGGGGCAGCACGTCCCGGGGGGAAGATCGGGGGGGCAGCACCTCCCGGGGGCGGTTGCAGGCCGGTCCGTGGGGCCGCTGACGGGGAGCCCGGCGCCGGGGGAGGGGCAGAGGGGGGCCCGGGGGCCCCGCCCGCACTCACCGCTCGCCACCGCCGCCGCCGCCGCCCAGCAGCAGCAGCCCCGGCCCCAGCGCCCGCCCCGCTACCGCCTCCTCGCTGCCAGCGCCCTCGCCCTCACCCGGCGCCGAAGCCCACGGCGGCCACGCCCCCGCGCCGCCATTGGCTCCGCTGCGGCGCACCGCCATTGGCTGCGCTCTGTCCCGCCCGCCAATAGCGGCTCTCGTCGGCTGAGGCGTCCCCAGGCGCTGGGCAGATCCCGGCGCGGCAGGTTGGGAGAAGCGACAGCGAGGGCGCTTGCGGAGGGCGCTGCGCAGCGCCGAGCCGCGGCTCCCGCTCCGCCTTGTCGCACGGCCATTGGCCCCGCCGGCGGCCGCCCGCCAATGGCGAGGCGCGGCAGCGGTGACGCCCCCGGGCGCCGGGCGGATCTCCGCGGAGCGCGTGGTGGGCGGGAGCGCGGAGGCGATGTGGGAGGCCGAGGCCGATGTGGGGACGGAGACGACGTGGGGATGGGGATGCCATGGGGATGGGGCCACTGGGGGGATGGGACGCCGTGGGGCTGGAGACGATGTGGGGATGGGGACACCGTGGGGCTGGAGATGGAGTTGGCTCTGTCACAGGGACAGGGGGACACTGTGGGGATGGGGATGATGGGGGGATGGGGACGATGTGGGGACGGGGACGCCATGGAGATGGGGACGATGTGGGGACGGGGACACCATTGGGATGGGGATGGAGTTGGCTCTGTCACAGGGGGGGACGCGGAGCCAGCAGTGGGAGCTCAGGGAGTGGCGCCCATCGAAGGCCGAGTGCTGGTAGGTGGTCCCCGGCCCACCCCGGCACCCATAGGTCTACTGGAAGATGTGGAAACCTGCCCAAGGTGGCACCCATGGGTGAGGAGCTGCCCAGGGCCCCAGGCGTCTAGCCCCGTTGCACCCCTGGAGCCAGGCATCCAATCCCATCAGCACCCACACCCATCCATGTGTTGTCCGAAAAGCGGATTCGTTGCCCGGTGTGCAATAAGCCAATAATTACACACTCAGGAGAGACATTTGTTTATTTATTTCAGAGTTGCGCAAGCCTGGGTGCTCGGTGGTTTCCCACAAATCGAGCACACACACCCCAACTTTTCAAGTAGCATTTATACAAACAAATTGCCAGATTTGCGACTTTCCCTTTTACACTGATTGGTTAGTGATTTCTTCATTCCCTGGGTCCCACCCCTGCTTCTCAAGGTCCTGATCAATTAACACTGCCCCAGCTAGGTCAGTAGATGTTATCTCCCAAGGTCCTGAGGAAGAGGACATAATCCAGACCCCTTAATTAACACAGTTTCAACAGTGAGAGGAGGCTTTGCTTCCCAAGGTCCTGGCGCCCAAACAGGCCTTATTTCACAGCCTTGACATCCTCCCTTTCGGAGAGTGGGGCACAGGAATGCAGACTGCTTGTAACTCCCTTATCTTTCCAGCCTGCACCAGCTCTGGGGCCCTTTCTTACCGAACTAGGAGCGTGGCCTAAGGCTTCAGCAAATTTAGCTACTCATGCTAAGCAAGTGTGTGGCTACTCATGCTAAGCAAATTCTGTCTAAGATAGAAGTTATCCAAATCTACCTACTTCAAACATTCTTTCTGAGCTTCTCAGGGTTGTCTTGTAACAATTGCACCCATGTTATCACCCATGGGCCCAGGTGGCCACCCATCAGCACCTGTGACCACCCATGGACCCAGGTGTCCAGCCCCATTGCACCCGTGTTATCACACATGGGCCCAGGTGGCGGCCCCATCAGCACCCACCACCACCCATGGACCCAGGTGTCGACCCCCTTTGCACCCATGGACTCAGGCGTGAGGTCACATCACCACCCCTGAACCCAGGCCCCCCACCCCATTGCACCCATGGTCCCAGCCCCCTGGCCCATTGCACCTGTGTCCCCAGCCCCCCACCCCATTGCACCCACGTCCCCAGGCCCCTGCCCCTGCCCCATTACGCCCATATCCGGAGCTTCCCCGACTCATTGCACCCATATCCCCAGCCCCCTGCCCCTTTGCGCCCATGTCCCCAGGCCCCTGCCAATTGCAACCACCTCCCCAGGCCCCCTGCCCCATTGCACCCACATCCCCAGGCCCCCGCCCTATTGCACCCATATCCCAGGCCCCCACCCCATTGCACCCATATCCCCAGCCCCCTGGCCCACGCAGATGGGGCCACACTGCAGCAAGCCCAGCGCAGGCCCCCAAGCTGCCTGGCAGCTGCAGCACAGCACACAGGAGCAGAGACCAAGGGTGCTGGCTTGGTGCAGCCGGCAGAAGAGAAGGCGTAGGGGGATCTCACTGCTGCCTGCAAGTGCCTAACGGGAGCGTGCAGAGAGCATGGAGCCAGAGACGTCCTGAGGGGCCTGGGGACAGGTTGAGGGCAACGGCACGGCTTGTGGCAGGGAAAAGTCCCCTCAGAGACTGCAAATGGCCTTGGAAGCCGAATGGTGGTGCAACACTGGAGCAGGGTGCCAGGGCCGTGCGGGAATCCATCGCCAGAGACAGTCAGAGCTCGACCCTGACAGGCCCTGCGAAACCTCCTCTGCTTGCCTCCACTTGCAGCAGGAGGTTGCAGCAGACACCTCCGGAAGACCCTTCCCACCCCAGCTGCTCTCTCACTCTGCGACTGCTTGTAGGGCTTTCTCTGCAGCCCTGACTGCCTTCCTTGGCAGCGCCTGCACTAGTCTTTCTCCTGACAGTTCCCTGACACCAAGTAACACAGCGGGAACAGCTGCCGAGGGTTTATTTGGAGCAGCACATGGGCTGTGGGACACGACGCAGTAGCATTGCTGTAGCAGCCAGGAGAGAGCCTCCGTCGCTCTGCCTCTTTGCTCTGCGCCATCTCCCATCTCGGGCCACCTGTCTGGCAGCTGCATCCTCGCGCTGTTCCTCTCACTGCCCTGAGTCACAGCGGCAGCTAAAAGCTCTGCGCAGAGCCCGAAGCGCTGCCCTGAGCCGCGATGGCCATCGCCTGGAAGGCGCAGCATGCGGGAGGGCGGTGATGCCTGTGGAGGAAGGAGAGCCGTGGGCGAGGGGCTGGGCAAGTGCAGGGCAAGCCTGAGGGTCTCTGGCTGCGGGGGAGGCCTCCGCCTTTGTTCCTGTGCTGGCTGATGGGGCCAGAGGCACACTGTCCCCCGCATCCTGGCAGCCTCCCGCCAGAGCAGATGCCGCTGCCTCGGCTCCTCGGGGCACTGCTGGGGCCAGAGGCGTGCTCTGCAGGTCACCAGCTGCCTCCCTGGCAGCATCTCTGCCCTTCACAACGGGTGAGCAGGGCACCTCCTCAGGACACGGCTGTGGGTCTGCCAAGAGGCTCCTGAGGCTCGGTCTGACCCAGCTCATGACCAAGGCCATGTTTTCCTCCAGCTCCTCCCATTCCAAAGGCTCTTCATCAACATCCTCTTCCTCATCGCTCCACTCCACGCCAGCATCCTCTGGCACTTCCCAGACTCTCTTCCCAGCTCCCAGCTCCCGCGCCCTCCCGCAGGGCCGGAGGGAAGACGATGACTTGTGCTCCTCTTTGGGCTCACAGGCAACCTGCATGGGGAGAGCAGGAACACAGCCCTGTGTGATATCAGCTGGCCATGCTCAGCATCCTGGTGCCCTGGGATATAGGAGGGGGCAAAGGGTTTGGGGTGGGGGGATGCTGTGAGTGGCCGCGAGCCCCAAGGGGAGGCACATGCAGCTGGCTGGGCAATGGCACAAGGCTTGTCTTGGGGCCGTAGCAGCAGGGCTGGGCCGGGGGCCACGACGGGCAGCGGGGGATGGAGGTGGCCGGGTACGTGGCACAAGGGGGCTGGCTCGCTGGCTGTGGGAGGCGGCTGCTGCTGGGGCTGCCCCTGCCCTCCTTGCTCAGCATCCATGCCCCAGGGCTGGATGCTGTGCAGGCCGGGGAGGGCACGTCAGCCCTGGGCCTCTGGCACTTGGAAACACAGAGCACCAGGCATCTTCCCCAGGACAGAGAGTGCAGAGCGCAAAGGGCTGGGGGGACAGCTTCTCACCACGGCCGCGGGGGACCCATGCAATGGGGCAGCTCTTCTCACCCACCCTGCACACCCCAGACGCTGCTCACACCGCACCTCCCTTTGGTGGTGGGTGCCGACGCCATGCTCCTTGCTCACCTGGTGAGGAAGGCCTGCGGCCAGGGCAGAGCCTTCTGCTGCGCTTTCTTCGGGCAATGGTGGTTGGAGAGGCAGGCTGTTGCTCTCCCCACAAGGGCCTCCGCACAACTGGGAGGCCTTTGGCGCAGCCTCTGCGGGAAGCGATGGAGGCAGAGGAGCATTTTCCCCTGCATCCTCAGGGCCTCTGGCTGCAGGGGAGGCCTCTGCCTTTGCTCCTGTGCTGGCCAGTGGAGCCAGAGGCACACTGTCCCCCGCGTCCTGGCAGCCTCCTGCCAAAGGAGATGCCGCTGCCACGGCTCCTCGGGGCACTGCTGGGGCCAGAGGCGTGCTCTGCAGGTCACCAGCTGCCTCCCTGGCAGCATCTCTGCCCTTCACAACGGGTGAGCAGGGCACCTCCTCAGGACACGGCTGTGGGTCTGCCAAGAGGCTCCTGAGGCTCGGTCTGACCCAGCTCATGACCAAGGCTGTGTTTTTCTCCAGCTCCTCCCATTCCAAAGGTTCTTCTTCAACGTCCTCTTCCTCATCGCTCCACTCCACGCCAGCATCCTCTGGTGCTCCCCGGACTCTCTTCCCAGCTCCCATCTTGCGCTCCCTCCTGGGCGCATGGGCGTACAGCCGCTCCAGCACCTCCCACTTGGACCTCGCATCCTTCAGGAGCTCCACTCGCGTCACCTCCGGTTGCCACAGGTTATAGAAGGAGTTTCTGGCACAGAGCTGAAGCCAGAGAGGGAGATTTGTGAAGGCAGCTGCTTTTCCCACCAGCAATGCCCCCCGTGGCCCTGCCAGCACTGCCACCATCACACTGTTGCAGCAGGGCGCAGCGGCTGGCCCCAGCACACGGAGGGTCACCATCTGCCCTGGCCCACCCTTTGCACTCACCTCCTTGGGGCGAACATTGAGGCATCCCGATGCTGTCAGGGAGAAACGTTTCCCCTTGCCCTCCTCTTCCTCGACCTCCCTCTCCTTTGGCCTCGGCTCCTTCCTCTCCAGAAAGGCTTCTCGCAGCTGAGCCAAGCTCTGCCCGGTGCGCGCCACGCAGCTCCTGTCGAGCTCCTCCAGCGTCTCTGTTTTGATTGAGAGCACGGCGAGATACTGCGAGGGGTTGTCGGGGTGTATGCGCAGTGGCGTGCCTTGAAGGCGACAGATGATGCCCAGAGGCTGCTGTTTGGGCCTCTGCACTGCAAGTTGCCATCCTAGTGTGACCAGTCCATGGCCCCTGCCCGGGGAAGCTGGTGCACCGGCCCCCATGACCTTCCTTTTGCCCCCACGCCTGTTGCAATCTGGCCCTTGCAGAGCTGTGGCAGCTGTGTTTTTGCCACGCTCCCTGCTCTCCTTCTGCAATGCGCTTGCCAGGCCTGCTAGAGCAATGGTGTATGCCAAGGTCCTTTGTGGCCCGGCTGCCCTGAGCTCCCGGCCATGTCCCGCACTCACATCATCAGGACGGCTCAAGGCTGCAGACGCGAGCGCCAGCAGTGCGTGCATCAGAGGTGCGGCAGGCAGTGCGGGGCTGTGTGCAGCAGGTCTCTGGTCCTCAGCCCTCATTTCCATGCACACATCTGCAAGGATGTTCTCAACAGCTTGCAGCATCCTTGCTTTTCCCAGCGCGGAAGACCCAGGCCTGGCCTCAGGCAAATAGGAGACAGGAGCTTGAATTGCTCGGGGGAGAGCGCCAGCTTCCTGCTTAGCTTTTGGAGAGGCAGGCACTCTCCTTGCCACACCCTCCAGAGCCTCAGCAGTGGCCGTGCATCTCAAAGAAGATCTGCAGGATTTTTCTGGAGGTCGACATGCGGATGCCGCTCTTTGACCTGTAGAGGCCTCCAGGCCTCCACGTGCCTGCCTAGCTGCCTTGGTTGCGTGAGGCGCTAAGCCGGGCCGATGCGGTGTCTCTGCTCTTGCACAAGGCCTGCTGTGCAGTGTCTCCCGGCGCCCCGGAGGAGCCTTCTTCACAAGGCTGCTGGAGGCATGAAGAGCTTGCACCGAGTCGAGAACCTCCCTCACAGTGTCCTCCGCCATCTGCAATCAAAGCCCATGAGGAAGGCCAAGTTACTGCTGCCCTTTACCCCTCCCCCCCAGCCTTCCCACATGCACACTCCCTGTGGCCCCTGAAACCCTCCACAACAGCAGCACTCTCCCACGCAGCTGGCTCCCAAAGGCTGCGTGGGGAGAAGGCTGGTCACCACTGGGCAAGAGATGGGCAAAGGCAGCTCCCTCGGAAACCTCGAGCCATGTCCTTGCCGACTGCCATGCAGAGCAGGCGCTCCTCCTGCTCCCTCCCACCACTTCCCGCCTGCTGCTTGGCAGCTATGCAGTCAGGCAGAGGCTTTGCCACCATCGCTGCTCAGCTCGCTACCTTCGCGATGACGTCTTCAGGGTCTTGCCAGCTCTGTGGGCCGGGCAGCAACGGCCGCCTGTCCCTTTGCTGCGATGAAGTCGGGGTCGGGATGCGTTGCGTCACTGCATGCGGCTCCCGCTGGCCCCCCTGCAGGGAGAAGGAAGCACATGATGGAGGCGGTTGCGTTCGTACAAGCGGCCCCTCAGGCACAGGAAAGCCCGGCCCCATGGCAAAGGGAAGCTCATGGCCTAGCACGACCCAGCTGTGCTAAGCCTGGAGATGCTCTCTGACCCTCAGCACAGCTCACAGGCTCCATTTGGGCCTTGCAGCACCCCAGTCGGTGTGCTTTGTGCACCAGAAAATCCCCAGCACCAGCAAGAAATACCCCCTGGCCAGAGAAGATCAGGCCTGGCTCGCTTGCCCCACCTCCTCTTCCCCACCGTCCTCATGCTTTCCGTGCGGCTCCCAGCCCTGCTGCCTGCCTCTCCCTCCAGCCCCACCGCTCACCTTGCTTCTGCGCTTCGGCCTCACAGAAAGCCCATCCACGGGCTGGGAGCCGGCATTCGCCTGCCGCCCCTTGTCCATCTGCAGGAGCTTCTCCTGCGCACCTGCCACTCTGGCACTCAAGAGAGCTGCTCCCTCCTCAGCGAGCTGCTCTCCTCAGAGGGCACAGCCAGGGGCTCTGCTCCCAGCATGGACTCGGTCACCACGGGCACTGCCCCATCACAATGGCCTTGGGGGCATGATGCCACCCCCATCACAAAGCCCTGCACGTTGCCATGGGGACCCCCGTGACCACCTCCTGCTGGCCACCAGGGGCACCCGCATCACAAGGCCTTGCTGGTGACCGTGCTAGCACCGACATCACAAGGCCTTGCTGCTCACCGGGGGCACCTCCAGCACCAGGGCTTTGCCTCCCAGCCTCTGGTGCCAGCTTCTGAGCCCAGCTCCGAGCTGCCATCTGTGCCGCAGCAGGAATTTTCCTCTCCCCACCTCTCTGCCTCCTACACCGTGCAGATGCTGCCCTTCTTCAGGCCCTCTAGAGCACACAGCCAGCCACTGCAAGACCACTCCTCTTGCTCGGGCCACTAAGCCTCACCCATATGCCTCACCGTCCAGCCCTAGGCAGAGCGTCCTGCATTCCCGCTGCTTTCTCACAGAAAGGCCAACTGCCCCTCCGCACCTTCCCAGACGGGCCTTCCCAAAGAGGCTGCAGCCATCCACCGCAGCGCTCCAGGCATGCCACGCTGCAGGCCCGCAGCTGCACACAGACTGCAAAGTGCTCCTGTCTGGTCCCCAGGCTGCAGGCATTAGCGGACGGACCCCTGAGACAGGTGCCCGCCTCTGCAGATTTCCCACAAAAGCTGTCAGAGATGCATTTCTCCAGACTGTTGCTCTCTAAGCACTTCCCTATTGGCGTGCACGCACTGCGCTGGGCCCCTCCAGGCTTTCTTTGCTCCACATCACCCTGCACCTTTGCCTTGCCCTCCCACACCATCGCTTCCTCACTCTTCCATGCATCCTCCTCTCCCCTCAGGGGCACCGACTTTTGGGCTCTCCTCACCACCTTGGCCACCGGCTTGAGCCTCACGGCAGCACACGGGCACACTCTCCTCCTGATGAAGCGTGACACCCCCCAGCCTTGGTGCCTCGCTGCTGGCTCGCCTTCGGGACGTCCAGCTGCTGGACCGCCAGGCCACCTGGGCAAGCAGGCCCTGCCCTCACCTGTGCACCTCTTCCTACTCACGGGGCTTGTGCTTTTCTTGCTTTTGCCCCCAGGGGGCACGTGGGGACCATCTCTCCACGCCAGCCTTCATGCACAAAGAGGGGCCCACGCTCATGAAAACAAAGCCCTGCTGCCAGCACCAGCTGCACACCCAGGGGCTGACCTGCTGGATCCAAGCACTGCTGCTCAAGCCCATTCCCCTCACTGGCAGCATGCAGGAAAAACCCCACCTGCCCTGCCAGGCCTACAGCCATGTCATCACACTTGGTACTTTCCAGGCAGGATCCTTGTGTTAAGGAAGAGCAAACTGAAACTGCCTACAGGCAGCCACTTAGCACAACTTCTCTAAAACTTGCCTGGCATGAGGAGCTAAATTTGCTGAAGCCTTAGGCCGCACTTATCGAAAATAATGAACTTTTACTTAGTCCAGTAAGAAAAGGGCCTCAGAGCTGGTTCCAGCTGGGAAGATAAGGCAGTTACAAGCAGTCTGCATTCCTTGCAATTACTGTTTTTATAGATCAAGCAGCCCCTGATACACAAAAGTATTTTAAAGAGCATATGCCAGGCTGGCAAGGGGAGGGGGCGCGGAAGAACCAGGGGAGATAGATGGAGTCAAAGTGAAGGGGGTGTACAATTAAGAGTTAATGATGTTTGTCATTCTTGGGGGGAACAAGGACACTGGAAGCAGGAATGCCCAGTGAGGCCCTGTGCACTTGGGAATAGAGGGGCCAGCATGAGGCAATCAAATCAGTCCACAATGACAGGAGATAGGAGACTCAGAAAATACTGTGGAAATGGGGGTAAATTCATGGGATGTAGATTTGGATTTGAAGGGCAGGTAATGGCAAATATAGAAGGCTTAGAAGTTCCCTTTCTAGTGGATACTGGAGCCACCCTTTCCCTTTTAAAGTTTGAGCCTAAAGGATGCAAGTCACCAGATAAAATAATGATGCAAGGAGTAGCGGGAAAAGGCAAACGAATGTTATCTAAGCCCTTAGTACTCACTATTGGGGGTAAAACAGTGTGGGGATGTATTATAATTTCCACAGACGCGCCCATGTGCCTTTTAGGGAGAGATCTCCTGCAAGCCTTGGATACTCAGATCTGCTTACAGCCAGAAGAGGTGGAATTAATAATTATGGGCTCATGTGTTCTGGCTAAGACACCAGAACCAGAGTCGACTAATCTGCAAATTCCAACAAGGTTAGAATCAGTTCCTAAACGGTTATGGAGCTCTTCAGGAATGGATGTGGGACTACTGAAATCAGCTAGTCCAGTCTCGATAAAAACAAAGGGGGGATTGCCTCCTGCAGTTAAGCAATACCCTATCCCAAAGGAAGCAGAGAAGAGCATCCAAAAACAAATCAATCATTATTTGAAACTGGGTATCCTTAGAGTCTGTGAATCCCCGTACAACACCCCAATTCTGCCAGTTAAAAAGAACAGGCAAGATTCTGATGGTGATCCAGAGTATCAGTTTATACAAGACTTAGGGGCTATAAACCAACATGTAGTTGCTCCACATCCAGTAGTCCCTAACCCATCAACCATTTTACTACAGATACCCCTTTGGGCAACTTATTTTACTGTGATTGACCTAACGGCAGCTTTTTTTAGTATACCGATAGCTGAAGATAGCCAAGATCTCTTGGCTTTCACTTGGAAGGGACAACAATTAACTTGGACAAGGCTGCCACAGGGATTTACTGGGTCTCTGACTATTCTTTTGCGTATACTCAAAAATGACCTCTCAGATATCGAACTTCCAGGACATTCTGTAGTAATACAATATGTAGATGATATGTTATTAGCAAGTAAAGATTATGAGACATTTTTAAAAGACACTGTTTCTCCATGTAACGCTCTTGCAGAAAAAGGGCATCAGGCATCTCTGTCTAAACTCCAGCTGTGTCAAAGAGAGGTAAAATATTTGGGTTTTATCTTAAAAGAAGGACACAGGTTAGTTGATCCAGAACGAGTAAAGACAATTCTTGATATGCCTCGTCCTGTAACAAAAAAACAACACGGGATTTTTAGGAGCTGTAGGATTTTGCCAACCGTGGATTCCTGGGTTAGCAGAACTTACTAAGCCTTTAGTGCAGGCAACAAAAAAGGAGGAGATAGAGCCTGTGGCCTGGGGCCCAGAAAGGGAGAAAGCTTTTACATCTGTGAAAAAAGCGTTGGTTTCAGCCCCTGCTCTAGGGTGACCAGATTATAGCAAACCATTGGAATTATTTGTCCATGAACGACAGGGAGTAGCAAGTGGGGTACTCACCCAAAAACTAGGCCCTCACCACAGACCAGTGGCCTATTATTCCACGCAGCTAGATGAGGTAGCTAAAGGCACTCCAGGATGCATCAGAGCAATAGCAGCTATGGCAGCTCTTACTGAAAAAAACATGACCTGTAGTTTTGGGTCACTCATTGACTGTGTATGTGCCACATGAAGTAGAACTGTCAATGAAACAATACGTGACTCAAGCACTATCCCCACAGAGAGCTCACCGCTATGAACTGATAATACTGCATGCAGATAATGGGACCTTAAAGAGATGCAACATCTTAAATCCAGCAACACTATTGCCTCTACCTGAGGATGGAGAACCACATCATTCCTGTGAGCAGCTGATCGTCAGCTCGAGCAAGCCCCGGGAGGACCTTAAAGACGAACCTTTGGGAAACCCAGACTTAGTTCCGTTTACAGATGGATCATCCTAGTATTTGGACGGAAGGCACCACTCCGGCTATGCTGTCACTAACCTCTTTGAGGTACTTGAGGCCAATCCTTTGTCTCCGTCTGTAAGTGCTCAAGGAGCAGAATTAATAGCATTGACCCAAGCAGTAAAAATTGGTAAGAACCTGCAGGTAAATATCTATACCGATTCTAAAGATGCATTTGGAGTAGGTCATGTAACAGGGACGTTATGGAAAGAGCGAGGATTCTTTTCGTCATCAGGAAAGAAATTAGCTAATGGAGAAGAAATACGTAATTTGCTGGAAGCAGTCCAACTGCCCAAAGAAATTGCTGTAATACACTGCCCAGCCCATACTAAAGACACTACAGAAATTAGCAGAGGAAATGCTTTAGCCGACGCTGCTGCGAAGGCTGCAGCTCGACAACCTCTGAGAGAATGTATGGGGGCAGTTCCAAGGATGGACCAGAGTGAATGGCCAATTTTAATAGACCCCAAAACCACGTATGAAAAAGACTGCTCAGTGGAAGAGAAAAAACAATGGGAGCAGTGGGAAGCAAAACAAAGTGATGATGGAATATGGACACTTGGAAGAAAACCAATTCTACCAAAAAAAAAAATTTAATTACTATAGCTAGGTGGTTTCACGATAAAGCTCATGGGGGAGCGGAGGCGGTGGCTAACCAGTTACAGAAAGTATGGGCTGCTCCAGGAATCTACGCGGCTGCAAAAAGAATAACAAATAGCTGCCCGACCTGCCAGAAGTTTTCAAATAACAAGCCAAGCTCAGAGTTAGGGGGACGGTCATGGGCCTACTTCCCTTTCCAAAAGCTACAAATAGATTATGCGGATATGCCATCTGCCAATGGCTACAAACACTTGTTAGTGATAGTAGATCAGTTATCAGGCTGGGTAGAAGCTTTCCCAACAAGAAAGGCCGACACACGGGGAGTGGTAAAAGCCTTACTGAAGGAAATCATATCCAGGTATGGGGTCCCAGAAGCCACTGATTCAGACAGGGGTGCCCATTTTACGGCAAGCATAATCACTCAGTTATAGAAATCATTAGGCATAAAAAGAAACCTACAACCCCTTATCACCCACAATCTTCAGGACAAGTAGAAAGAATGAATAGAACACTAAAAGGAAAAATAGCAAGAATATGCGCACATGCTAGCCTAAAATGGCTGGGTAGGACTTTTCCCAACAAGAACGGCTGACACAGGGCGGGTAGTAAAAGCCTTACTGAAAGAAATCATACCCAGGTACAGAGTCCCAGAAGCCACTGATTCAGACAGGGGTGTCCATTTTATGGCAAGCATAATCAGTCAGTTTTATAAATCATGAGGAATAATGAACTTTTACCTAGTTCAGTAAGAAAAGGGACTGAGAGCTGGTTCAAGCTGGAATGATAAGGGAGTTGCAAGCAGTTCGCATTCCTGTGCTTCACGCTCTGGGAGGGAGGATGTCAAGGCTTTGAAATAAGGCCTACTTGGGCACCAGGACCCTGGGAAACAAAGCCTCCTCTCATTGCTGAAACAGTGTTAATTAGGGGGTCTGGACTATCTCGGGGTCTGGATTATATCCCTTCATCAGGACCTTGGCAGATAACACCTATTGTCACTGCTGGGGCAGTGCTAATTGCTGGAACAACACCTCTTTGTCAGGGCCTGGAGAGACAAGGGCGGGACCCGAGGAACCAAGACACATCTGTCAACAAAAACCATAACAGTAAAGATAAACAGCCTGCCTAGGCACAGGGATGAGACCCAATAAGGAGCAGGAGACTCCAGGCCCAAATATTACTATTGGTCCAAACTACTGCCTGAGGGGTGGAGAGCTTACATTGGAAGGTATAATTGCCCAGGCATTTCTTTGTTTGGGGTCCCTCTTCGGAGACACCCAGCTCGAGCTGTAATTACCGCACGCGTGTCATTAAAATTTCATTATTTCATTTGCTTTGATTTGGCGCCAAACTTTTCTGCGGGGAACCTAGGGTCGGGCCCTGTTATGGTGGCTGACAAGCCTCATTTCCATAACACCGAGCCCGGGGCCCGTCCCCGTGTCCGGGGGGTCCCGCCTCGCCCTCACCTCTCCTCTCCAGCGCAGCCCTCCTGTACTCCATGTATCTCCACTGCCACTCCATGCAGCTCTTCTCCAGGTAGTGCTTCAGCCTCTCAGGCTCATTCTCTGCCTCCCACTTCCTCTTGGTGATTAGCGCAGCAGCATACGCCATGACGAATGTCAGCGTGTCCTTGTCAAAGGCGATGAAATCCTTCCCGTCGTAGGCATCCCGCAGAAACCCCCAGATCCCACCGTCCTCCAGGAGGTCACAGCCGTACGTGCGCTGCACTGTGTGATACCCTGAGACACAAGCAGGGAGACGGGGGCTCAGGGGCAGCCCCGGCCCCGCACAGGGGCTTGGACACGGCACCCAGCGCAGGGCCGGGGGCACCCCAGACCCGCAGCCCCCAGCGCTGACAGCGAGCAGCTGCCGCTGGGAGCCCCGGCCCGCGCTCACCCCCGCTCTGGTTGTAGCGCTTCTGCAGTGTGTCCAGCTCCACTCTGGAAGACTAATGATTGCCATATGCGTTCTGGGGCTGCCTGTCCCAGTGGTCCTGACCCTCCTGCTCCATCCAGGCCGCACCCGGCACCGCCCTCTGCGTCTCGCTGTCGTAGCCATCGATGAGCTCTCCGTCCACGTAGCCCACGGAGACGAAGGCGGGCAGCCCCGGGCTGGGCTCCGTCACGGCGGTGTGGAAGTAGCGCAGGGAGTGGGGGCCTGCGGGGACACGGGGGGTGGTGAGGGGCCGGGGGGGGCACGTTGGGGGGCATCCGGGGGATCAAGATGTCCCGGGGGGAGAAGTCGGGGGGGTCGGGGGGGGCAGCACGTCCCGGGGGGCAGGTCAGGGGGGCAGCACGACACAGGGGGGGCACGTCGGGGGGGCAGCACATTCCGGGAGGGCAGGTCGGGGGGCTCCGGGGGGGCAGCACGTCCCGGGGGGAAGATCGGGGGGGCAGCACCTCCCGGGGGCGGTTGCAGGCCGGTCCGTGGGGCCGCTGACGGGGAGCCCGGCGCCGGGGGAGGGGCAGAGGGGGGCCCGGGGGCCCCGCCCGCACTCACCGCTCGCCACCGCCGCCGCCGCCGCCCAGCAGCAGCAGCCCCGGCCCCAGCGCCCGCCCCGCTACCGCCTCCTCGCTGCCAGCGCCCTCGCCCTCACCCGGCGCCGAAGCCCACGGCGGCCACGCCCCCGCGCCGCCATTGGCTCCGCTGCGGCGCACCGCCATTGGCTGCGCTCTGTCCCGCCCGCCAATAGCGGCTCTCGTCGGCTGAGGCGTCCCCAGGCGCTGGGCTGATCCCGGCGCGGCAGGTTGGGAGAAGCGACAGCGAGGGCGCTTGCGGAGGGCGCTGCGCAGCGCCGAGCCGCGGCTCCCGCTCCGCCTTGTCGCACGGCCATTGGCCCCGCCGGCGGCCGCCCGCCAATGGCGAGGCGCGGCAGCGGTGACGCCCCCGGGCGCCGGGCGGATCTCCGCGGAGCGCGTGGTGGGCGGGAGCGCGGAGGCGATGTGGGAGGCCGAGGCCGATGTGGGGACGGAGACGACGTGGGGATGGGGATGCCATGGGGATGGGGCCACTGGGGGGATGGGACGCCGTGGGGCTGGAGACGATGTGGGGATGGGGACACCGTGGGGCTGGAGATGGAGTTGGCTCTGTCACAGGGACAGGGGGACACTGTGGGGATGGGGATGATGGGGGGATGGGGACGATGTGGGGACGGGGACGCCATGGAGATGGGGACGATGTGGGGACGGGGACACCATTGGGATGGGGATGGAGTTGGCTCTGTCACAGGGGGGGACGCGGAGCCAGCAGTGGGAGCTCAGGGAGTGGCGCCCATCGAAGGCCGAGTGCTGGTAGGTGGTCCCCGGCCCACCCCGGCACCCATAGGTCTACTGGAAGATGTGGAAACCTGCCCAAGGTGGCACCCATGGGTGAGGAGCTGCCCAGGGCCCCAGGCGTCTAGCCCCGTTGCACCCCTGGAGCCAGGCATCCAATCCCATCAGCACCCACACCCATCCATGTGTTGTCCGAAAAGCGGATTCGTTGCCCGGTGTGCAATAAGCCAATAATTACACACTCAGGAGAGACATTTGTTTATTTATTTCAGAGTTGCGCAAGCCTGGGTGCTCGGTGGTTTCCCACAAATCGAGCACACACACCCCAACTTTTCAAGTAGCATTTATACAAACAAATTGCCAGATTTGCGACTTTCCCTTTTACACTGATTGGTTAGTGATTTCTTCATTCCCTGGGTCCCACCCCTGCTTCTCAAGGTCCTGATCAATTAACACTGCCCCAGCTAGGTCAGTAGATGTTATCTCCCAAGGTCCTGAGGAAGAGGACATAATCCAGACCCCTTAATTAACACAGTTTCAACAGTGAGAGGAGGCTTTGCTTCCCAAGGTCCTGGCGCCCAAACAGGCCTTATTTCACAGCCTTGACATCCTCCCTTTCGGAGAGTGGGGCACAGGAATGCAGACTGCTTGTAACTCCCTTATCTTTCCAGCCTGCACCAGCTCTGGGGCCCTTTCTTACCGAACTAGGAGCGTGGCCTAAGGCTTCAGCAAATTTAGCTACTCATGCTAAGCAAGTGTGTGGCTACTCATGCTAAGCAAATTCTGTCTAAGATAGAAGTTATCCAAATCTACCTACTTCAAACATTCTTTCTGAGCTTCTCAGGGTTGTCTTGTAACAATTGCACCCATGTTATCACCCATGGGCCCAGGTGGCCACCCATCAGCACCTGTGACCACCCATGGACCCAGGTGTCCAGCCCCATTGCACCCGTGTTATCACACATGGGCCCAGGTGGCGGCCCCATCAGCACCCACCACCACCCATGGACCCAGGTGTCGACCCCCTTTGCACCCATGGACTCAGGCGTGAGGTCACATCACCACCCCTGAACCCAGGCCCCCCACCCCATTGCACCCATGGTCCCAGCCCCCTGGCCCATTGCACCTGTGTCCCCAGCCCCCCACCCCATTGCACCCACGTCCCCAGGCCCCTGCCCCTGCCCCATTACGCCCATATCCGGAGCTTCCCCGACTCATTGCACCCATATCCCCAGCCCCCTGCCCCTTTGCGCCCATGTCCCCAGGCCCCTGCCAATTGCAACCACCTCCCCAGGCCCCCTGCCCCATTGCACCCACATCCCCAGGCCCCCGCCCTATTGCACCCATATCCCAGGCCCCCACCCCATTGCACCCATATCCCCAGCCCCCTGGCCCACGCAGATGGGGCCACACTGCAGCAAGCCCAGCGCAGGCCCCCAAGCTGCCTGGCAGCTGCAGCACAGCACACAGGAGCAGAGACCAAGGGTGCTGGCTTGGTGCAGCCGGCAGAAGAGAAGGCGTAGGGGGATCTCACTGCTGCCTGCAAGTGCCTAACGGAAGCGTGCAGAGAGCATGGAGCCAGAGACGTCCTGAGGGGCCTGGGGACAGGTTGAGGGCAACGGCACGGCTTGTGGCAGGGAAAAGTCCCCTCAGAGACTGCAAATGGCCTTGGAAGCCGAATGGTGGTGCAACACTGGAGCAGGGTGCCAGGGCCGTGCGGGAATCCATCGCCAGAGACAGTCAGAGCTCGACCCTGACAGGCCCTGCGAAACCTCCTCTGCTTGCCTCCACTTGCAGCAGGAGGTTGCAGCAGACACCTCCGGAAGACCCTTCCCACCCCAGCTGCTCTCTCACTCTGCGACTGCTTGTAGGGCTTTCTCTGTAGCCCTGACTGCCTTCCTTGGCAGCGCCTGCACTAGTCTTTCTCCTGACAGTTCCCTGACACCAAGTAACACAGCGGGAACAGCTGCCGAGGGTTTATTTGGAGCAGCACATGGGCTGTGGGACACGACGCAGTAGCATTGCTGTAGCAGCCAGGAGAGAGCCTCCGTCGCTCTGCCTCTTTGCTCTGCGCCATCTCCCATCTCGGGCCACCTGTCTGGCAGCTGCATCCTCGCGCTGTTCCTCTCACTGCCCTGAGTCACAGCGGCAGCTAAAAGCTCTGCGCAGAGCCCGAAGCGCTGCCCTGAGCCGCGATGGCCATCGCCTGGAAGGCGCAGCATGCGGGAGGGCGGTGATGCCTGTGGAGGAAGGAGAGCCGTGGGCGAGGGGCTGGGCAAGTGCAGGGCAAGCCTGAGGGTCTCTGGCTGCGGGGGAGGCCTCCGCCTTTGTTCCTGTGCTGGCTGATGGGGCCAGAGGCACACTGTCCCCCGCATCCTGGCAGCCTCCCGCCAGAGCAGATGCCGCTGCCTCGGCTCCTCGGGGCACTGCTGGGGCCAGAGGCGTGCTCTGCAGGTCACCAGCTGCCTCCCTGGCAGCATCTCTGCCCTTCACAACGGGTGAGCAGGGCACCTCCTCAGGACACGGCTGTGGGTCTGCCAAGAGGCTCCTGAGGCTCGGTCTGACCCAGCTCATGACCAAGGCCATGTTTTCCTCCAGCTCCTCCCATTCCAAAGGCTCTTCATCAACATCCTCTTCCTCATCGCTCCACTCCACGCCAGCATCCTCTGGCACTTCCCGGACTCTCTTCCCAGCTCCCAGCTCCCGCGCCCTCCCGCGGGGCCGGAGGGAAGACGATGACTTGTGCTCCTCTTGGGGCTCACAGGCAACCTGCATGGGGAGAGCAGGAACACACCCCTGTGTGATATCAGCTGGCCATGCTCAGCATCCTGGTGCCCTGGGATATAGGAGGGGGCAAAGGGTTTGGGGTGGGGGGATGCTGTGAGTGGCCGCGAGCCCCAAGGGGAGGCACATGCAGCTGGCTGGGCAATGGCACAAGGCTTGTCTTGGGGCCGTAGCAGCAGGGCTGGGCCGGGGGCCACGACGGGCAGCGGGGGATGGAGGTGGCCGGGTGCGTGGCACAAGGGGGCTGGCTCGCTGGCTGTGGGAGGCGGCTGCTGCTGGGGCTGCCCCTGCCCTCCTTGCTCAGCATCCATGCCCCAGGGCTGGATGCTGTGCAGGCCGGGGAGGGCACGTCAGCCCTGGGCCTCTGGCACTTGGAAACGCAGAGCACCAGGCATCTTCCCCAGGACAGAGAGTGCAGAGCGCAAAGGGCTGGGGGGACAGCTTCTCACCACGGCCGCGGGGGACCCATGCAATGGGGCAGCTCTTCTCACCCACCCTGCACACCCCAGACGCTGCTCACACCGCACCTCCCTTTGGTGGTGGGTGCCGACGCCATGCTCCTTGCTCACCTGGTGAGGAAGGCCTGCGGCCAGGGCAGAGCCTTCTGCTGCGCTTTCTTCGGGCAATGGTGGTTGGAGAGGCAGGCTGTTGCTCTCCCCACAAGGGCCTCCGCACAACTGGGAGGCCTCTGGCGCAGCCTCTGCGGGAAGCGATATAAGCAGAGGAGCATTTTCCCCTGCATCCTCAGGGCCTCTGGCTGCAGGGGAGGCCTCTGCCTTTGCTCCTGTGCTGGCCAGTGGAGCCAGAGGCACACTGTCCCCCGCGTCCTGGCAGCCTCCTGCCAAAGGAGATGCTGCTGCCACGGCTCCTCGGGGCACTGCTGGGGCCAGAGGCGTGCTCTGCAGGTCACCAGCTGCCTCCCTGGCAGCATCTCTGCCCTTCACAACGGGTGAGCAGGGCACCTCCTCAGGACACGGCTGTGGGTCTGCCAAGAGGCTCCTGAGGCTCGGTCTGACCCAGCTCATGACCAAGGCTGTGTTTTTCTCCAGCTCCTCCCATTGCAAAGGCTCTTCTTCAACGTCCTCTTCCTCATCACTCCACTCCACGCCAGCATCCTCTGGTGCTCCCCGGACTCTCTTCCCAGCTCCCATCTTGTGCTCCCTCCTGGGCGCATGGGCATACAGCCGCTCCTGCACCTCCCACTTGGACCTCGCGTCCTTCAGGAGCTCCACTCGCGTCACCTCCGGTTGCCACAGGTTATAGAAGGAGTTTCTGGCACAGAGCTGAAGCCAGACAGGGAGATTTGTGAAGGCAGCTGCTTTTCCCACCAGCAATGCCCCCCGTGGCCCTGCCAGCACTGCCACCATCACACTGTTGCAGCAGGACGCAGCGGCTGGCCCCAGCACACGGAGGGTCACCATCTGCCCTGGCCCACCCTTTGCACTCACCTCCTTGGGGCGAACATTGAGGCATCCCGATGCTGTCAGGGAGAAACGTTTCCCCTTGCCCTCCTCTTCCTCGACCTCCCTCTCCTTTGGCCTCGGCTCCTTCCTCTCCAGAAAGGCTTCTCGCAGCTGAGCCAAGCTCTGCCCGGTGCGCGCCACGCAGCTCCTGTCGAGCTCCTCCAGCGTCTCTGTTTTGATTGAGAGCACGGCGAGATACTGCGAGGGGTTGTCGGGGTGTATGCGCAGCGGCGTGCCTTGAAGGCGACAGATGATGCCCAGAGGCTGCTGTTTGGGCCTCTGCACTGCAAGTTGCCATCCTAGTGTGACCAGTCCATGGCCCCTGCACGGGGAAGCTGGTGCACCGGCCCTCATGACCTTCCTTTTGCCCCCACGCCTGTTGCAATCTGGCCCTTGCAGAGCTGTGGCAGCTGTGTTTTTGCCATGCTCCCTGCTCTCCTTCTGCAATGCGCTTGCCAGGTTTGCTAGAGCAATGGTGTATGCCAAGGTCCTTTGTGGCCCGGCTGCCCTGAGCTCCTGGCCATGTCCCGCACTCGCGTCATCAGGACGGCTCAAGGCTGCAGACGCGAGCGCCAGCAGTGCGTGCATCAGAGGTGCGGCAGGCAGTGCGGGGCTGTGTGGAGCAGGTCTCTGGTCCTCAGCCTTCATTTCCATGCACGCATCTGCAAGGATGTTCTCAACAAAGCCAGCAGGCTCAGGCCAGGAAGGGGACATGGACTCTGGTGCGGCCATTTCACTGGGGCAGCTGCCAGCAACGGCTTTGGCAGAGCTGGGTGGCACCTCTGCGAAGCGGGGGCTGCCGAGCCAAACCTGCTGTGAAACACCTTTCGCCATTGTCTCCCACTGCGGGACCTCCCCCACGCCAGAAGAGGCTGATTCTCCTTGGGGATTCTCAGCGGGGGAAACTTGTCCTTCTGCAGGCTGCACCTCAACACCTTGGGATGCTGAGGCCTTGCTCCGCACCAAGTCCTGGCTGTGCGCCATCATGTCCAACTGTTGTGCCTTGGTCTCCTGCGCACAGGCATCTCTGGGAGCTGCCAGCACCTTGCCACCTAGCTCCTGGCACAGTCCTTCAAGAGTTCTTGAAAAAGCCACCCTCAACGGCAATGGTGGCAGCCTTGGCTCTGTCAGGCAGCCTGGCCATGGCTCATCCTGCTCCTTGCATGCTGGCATGCCTCGCATCTGCCTTTGAGGAATGCTCTCTGCTCCCATGACAAAGGAGGTGCCTCCTGGCAGCTGCCGGCTTTGCACAGGAAGACTTGTCCTGGCACCATCAGCTCGCAGCAGCCTTGTTTTTCCCAGCGCGGAAGACCCAGTCCTGGCCTCAGGCAAGCAGCGGACAGGAGCTTGAATTGCCCGGGGCAGAGCCCCAGCTTCCCGCTTGCCTTCTTGAAGGGCAGGCAAAGGAAGATGCACTGCCTTTACATCTTCCTCTGCCAGGCTCTTCCCGCACTCCAGACACATCACAGCAGCACTAAGAGGTGGCAGCTGCTCCCTGGCTTTGGCCCTGCCTCTTGCAGAAGATCTGCAGGATGTCTCCAGAGCAGGCAGCTTGGTTCCACGGGCAGATCCTGCTGTTTTAGCTGCAGAGGCCTCCAGGCCTCCAAGGAGCTGCCTAGCTGCCTTGGGTGCACGAGGTGCTAAGCTGGGCAGATGGAGTGTTTCGGTTTCTCCCTTGAACGCTGCGATGAGAACATCTCTGGCAGTGTTCTTCACAGTCTGCAATCCAAGCCCAGGAGATAGGAAAGTGATTGCAGCCCTTTCCTCCCCTCCCGCCCCCACTCTCCATCCTTCCCACAGGTCAATTTCCAGCACCTCTGATGCCCTCAACAGCGGCAGCGCTCTGCCACGCAGGCAGCTCCCACCCTGCTCCCAAAGGCTGCATGGGGACAGGGCTCATCAGCACTGCGCAAGACAGGGGCAAAGGCAGTTGCCCTGAGGACCCTGAGGCATGGCCTTGCAGGCTGCCATGCAGAGCAGGCAGTCAGCCTGCTGGGGGACAGAGACCTCCTGGTCTCCCCACCGCTTCCTGCCTGCTTCTCCGCAGCTGCAGCCAGGCAGGCAGAGGCTTTGCCACCATCGCTGCTCAGCTCTGTACCTCTGCAATGAGGCGTTCAAGGCCTTGCCAGCTCTGTCGGCTGGGCAGCAACGGCCGCCTGTCCCTTTGCTGCGATGAAGTCGGGGTCGGGATGCGTTGCGTCACTGCATGCGGCTCCCGCTGGCCCCCCTGCAGGGAGAAGGAAGCACATGATGGAGGTGGTTGCGTTCGTACAAGCAGCCCCTCAGGCACAGGAAAGCCCGGCCCCATGTCGAAGGGAAGCTCATGGCCTAGCATAACCCAGCTGTGCTAAGCCTGGAGATGCTCTCTGACCCTCAGCACAGCTCACAGGCTCCATTTGGGCCTTGCAGCACCCCAGTCGGTGTGCTTTGTGCACCAGAAAATCCCCAGCACCAGCAAGAAATACCCCCTGGCCAGAGAAGATCAGGCCTGGCTCGCTTGCCCCACCTCCTCTTCCCCACCGTCCTCATGCTTTCCGTGCGGCTCCCAGCCCTGCTGCCTGCCTCTCCCTCCAGCCCCACCGCTCACCTTGCTTCTGCGCTTCGGCCTCACAGAAAGCCCATGCACGGGCTGGGAGCCGGCATTCGCCTGCCGCCCCTTGTCCATCTGCAGGAGCTTCTCCTGCGCACCTGCCACTCTGGCACTCAAGAGAGCTGCTCCCTCCTCAGCGAGCTGCTCTCCTCAGAGGGCACAGCCAGGGGCTCTGCTCCCAGCATGGACTCGGTCACCACGGGCACCGCCCCATCACAATGGCCTTGGGGGCATGATGCCACCCCCATCACAAAGCCCTGCACGTTGCCATGGGGACCCCCGTGACCACCTCCTGCTGGCCACCAGGGGCACCCGCATCACAAGGCCTTGCTGGTGACCGTGCTAGCACCGACATCACGAGGCCTTGCTGCTCACCGGGGGCACCTCCAGCACCAGGGCTTTGCCTCCCAGCCTCTGGTGCCAGCTTCTGAGCCCAGCTCCGAGCTGCCATCTGTGCCGCAGCAGGAATTTGCCTCTCCCCACCTCTCTGCCTCCTACACCGTGCAGATGCTGCCCTTCTTCAGGCCCTCTAGAGCACACAGCCAGCCACTGCAAGACCACTCCTCTTGCTCGGGCCACTAAGCCTCACCCATATGCCTCACCGTCCAGCCCTGGCAGAGCTTCCTGCATTCCCGCTGCTTTCTCACAGAAAGGCCAACTGCCCCTCCGCACCTTCCCAGACGGGCCTTCCCAAAGAGGCTGCAGCCATCCACCGCAGCGCTCCAGGCATGCCACGCTGCAGGCCCGCAGCTGCACACAGACTGCAAAGTGCTCCTGTCTGGTCCCCAGGCTGCAGGCATTAGCGGACGGACCCCTGAGACAGGTGCCCGCCTCTGCAGATTTCCCACAAAAGCTGTCAGAGATTCATTTCTCCAGACTGTTGCTCTCTAAGCACTTCCCTATTGGCGTGCACGCACTGCGCTGGGCCCCTCCAGGCTTTCTTTGCTCCACATCACCCTGCACCTTTGCCTTGCCCTCCCACACCATCGCTTCCTCACTCTTCCATGCATCCTCCTCTCCCCTCAGGGGCACCGACTTTTGGGCTCTCCTCACCACCTTGGCCACCGGCTTGAGCCTCACGGCAGCACACGGGCACACTCTCCTCCTGATGAAGCCTGACACCCCCCAGCCTTGGTGCCTCGCTGCTGGCTCGCCTTCGGGACGTCCAGCTGCTGGACCGCCAGGCCACCTGGGCAAGCAGCCCTGCCCTCACCTGTGCACCTCTTCCTACTCACGGGGCTTGTGCTTTTCTTGCTTTTGCCCCCAGGGGGCACGTGGGGACCATCTCTCCACGCCAGCCTTCATGCACAAAGAGGGGCCCACGCTCATGAAAACAAAGCCCTGCTGCCAGCACCAGCTGCACACCCAGGGGCTGACCTGCTGGATCCAAGCACTGCTGCTCAAGCCCATTCCCCTCACTGGCAGCATGCAGGAAAAACCCCACCTGCCCTGCCAGGCCTACAGCCATGTCATCACACTTGGTACTTTCCAGGCAGGATCCTTGTGTTAAGGAAGAGCAAACTGAAACTAATGAGCTTTTCCTTAGTCCAGTAAGAAAAGGGCCTCAGAGCTGGTTCCAGCTGGGAAGATAAGGCAGTTACAAGCAGTCTGCATTCCTTGCAATTACTGTTTTTATAGATCAAGCAGCCCCTGATACACAAAAGTATTTTAAAGAGCATATGGCAGGCTGGCAAGGGGAGGGGGCGCGGAAGAACCAGGGGAGATAGATGGAGTCAAAGTGAAGGGGGTGTACAATTAAGAGTTAATGATGTTTGTCATTATTGCGGGGAACAAGGGCACTGGAAGCAGGAAAGCCCAGTGAGGCCCTGTGCACTTGGGAATAGAGGGGCCAGCATGAGGCAATCAAATCAGGCCACAATGACAGGAGATAGGAGACTCAGAAAATACTGTGGAAATGGGGGTAAATTTATGGGATGTAGATTTGGATTTGAAGGGCAGGTAATGGCAAATATAGAAGGCTTAGAAGTTCCCTTTCTAGTGGATACTGGAGCCACCCTTTCCCTTTTAAAGTTTGAGCCTAAAGGATGCAAGTCACCAGATAAAATAATGATGCAAGGAATAGCGGGAAAAGGCGAACGAATGTTATCTAAGCCCTTATTGCTTACTATTGGAGGTAAAAGAGCGTGGGGATGTATTATAATTTCCACAGACGCGCCCATGTGCCTTTTAGGGAGAGATCTCCTGCAAGCCTTGGATACTCAGATCTGTTTACAGCCAGAAGAGGTGGAATTAATAATTATGGGCTCATGTGTTCTGGCTAAGACACCAGAACCAGAGTCGACTAATCTGCAAATTCCAACAAGGTTAGAATCAGTTCCTAAACGGTTATGGAGCTCTTCAGGAATGGATGTGGGACTACTGAAATCAGCTAGTCCAGTCTCGATAAAAACAAAGGGGGGATTGCCTCCTGCAGTTAAGCAATACCCTATCCCAAAGGAAGCAGAGAAGAGCATCCAAAAACACACCAATCATTACCTGAAACTGGGTATCCTTAGAGTCTGTGAATCCCCATATAACACCCCAATTCTGCCAGTTAAAAAGAACAGGCAAGACTCTGATGGTGATCCAGAGTATCGCTTTGTACAAGACTTGAGGGCTATAAACCAACAGGTAGTTGCTCCACGTCCAGTAGTCCCCGACCCATCAACCATTTTACTACAGATACCCCTTTGGGCAACTTATTTTACTGTGATCGACCTAACAGCAGCCTTTTTTAGTATACCGATAGCTGAAGATAGCCAAGATCTCCTGGCTTTCACTTGGAAGGGACAACAATTAACTTGGACAAGGCTGCCACAGGGATTTACTGGGTCTCCGACTATTCTTTCGCGCAAACTCAAAAATGACCTCTCAGATATCGAACTTCCAGGACATTCTGTAGCAATACAATATGTAGATGATTTGTTATTAGCAAGTAAAGATTAACACTCTTGCAGAAAAAGGGCATCAAGCATCTCTGTCTAAACTCCAGCTGTGTCAAAGAGAGGTAAAATATTTGGGTTTTATCTGAAAAGAAGCACACAGGTTAGTTGATCCAGAACGAGTAAAGACAATTCTTGATATGCCTCGTCCTGTAACAAAAAAACAACACGGGATTTTTAGGAGCTGTAGGATTTTGCCAACCGTGGATTCCTGGGTTAGCAGAACTTACTAAGCCTTTAGTGCAGGCAACAAAAAAGGAGGAGATGGAGCCTGTGGCCTGGGGCCCAGAAAGGGAGAAAGCTTTTACATCTGTGAAAAAAGCATTGGTTTCAGCCCCTGCTCTAGGGTTACCAGATTATAGCAAACCATTGGAATTGTTTGTCCATGAACGACAGGGAATAGCAAGTGGGGTACTCACCCAAAAACTAGGCCCTCACCACAGACCAGTGGCCTATTACTCCACGCAGCTAGATGAGGGAGCTAAAGGCACTCCAGGATGCATCAGAGCAATAGCAGCTACGGCAGCTCTTACTGAAAAAAACATGACCTGTAGTTTTGGGTCACTCATTGACTGTGTATGTGCCACATGAAGTAGAACTGTCAATGAAACAATACGTGACTCAAGCACTATCCCCACAGAGAGCTCACCGCTATGAACTGATAATACTGCATGCAGATAATGGGACCTTAAAGAGATGCAACATCTTAAATCCAGCAACACTATTGCCTCTACCTGAGGATGGAGAGCCACATCATTCCTGTGAGCAGCTGATCGTCAGCTCGAGCAAGCCCCGGGAGGACCTTAAAGACAAACCTTTGGAAAACCCAGACTTAGTTCCGTTTACAGATGGATCATCCTATTATTTGGACGGAAGGCACCACTCCGGCTATGCTGTCACTAACCTCTTTGAGGTACTTGAGGCCAATCCTTTGTCTCCGTCTGTAAGTGCTCAAGGAGCAGAATTAATAGCATTGACCCAAGCAGCAAAAATCGGTAAGAACCTGCAGGTAAATATCTATACCGATTCTAAAGATGCATTTGGAGTAGGTCATGTAACAGGGATGTTATGGAAAGAGCGAGGATTCTTTTCGTCATCAGGAAAGAAATTAGCTAATGGAGAAGAAATACGTAATTTGCTGGAAGCAGTCCAACTGCCCAAAGAAATTGCTGTAATACACTGCCCAGCCCATACTAAAGACACTACAGAAATTAGCAGAGGAAATGCTTTAGCCGACGCTGCTGCGAAGGCTGCAGCTCGACAGCCTCTGAGAGAATGTATGGGTGTAGTTCCAAGGATGGACCAGAGTGAATGGCCAATTTTAATAGACCCCAAAACCATGTATGAAAAAGACTGCTCAGTGGAAGAGAAAAAACAATGGGAGCAGTGGGAAGCAAAACAAAGTGATGATGGAATATGGACACTTGGAAGAAAACCAATTCTACCAAAAAAAAAAATAGTTAATTACTATAGCTAGGTGGTTTCACGATAAAGCTCATGGGGGAGCCGAGGCAATAGCTAAGCAGGTACAGAAAGTATGGGCCGCTTCAGGAATCTACGCGGCTGCAAAAAGAATAACAAATAGCTGCCCGACCTGCCAGAAGTTTTCAAATAACAAGCCAAGCTCAGAGTTAGGGGGACGGTCATGGGCCTACTTCCCTTTCCAGAAGCTACAAATAGATTATGCGGATATGCCATCTGCCAATGGCTACAAACACTTGTTAGTGATAGTAGATCAGTTATCAGGCTGGGTAGAAGCTTTCCCAACAAGAAAGGCCGACACACGGGGAGTGGTAAAAGCCTTACTGAAAGAAATCATACCCAGGTATGGGGTCCCAGAAGCCACTGATTCAGACAGGGGTGCCCATTTTACAGCAAGCATAATCACTCAGTTATAGAAATCATTAGGCATAAAAAGAAACCTACAACCCCTTATCACCCACAATCTTCAGGACAAGTAGAAAGAATGAATAGAACACTAAAAGGAAAAATAGCAAGAATATGCGCACATGCTAGCCTAAAATGGCTGGGTAGGACTTTTCCCAACAAGAACGGCTGACGCAGGGCGGGTAGTAAAAGCCTTACTGAAAGAAATCATACCCAGGTATAGAGTCCCAGAAGCCATGGATTCAGACAGGGGTGTCCATTTTATGGCAAGCATAATCAGTCAGTTATATAAATCATGAGGAATAATGAACTTTTACCTAGTTCAGTAAGAAAAGGGACTGAGAGCTGGTTCAAGCTGGAATGATAAGGGAGTTGCAAGCAGTTCGCATTCCTGTGCTTCACGCTCTGGGAAGGAGGATATCAAGGCTTTGAAATAAGGCCTACTTGGGCACCAGGACCCTGGGAAACAAAGCCTCCTCTCACTGCTGAAACAGTGTTAATTAGGGGATCTGGACTATCTTGGGGTCTGGATTATATCCCCTTCGTCAGGACCTTGGCAGATAACACCTATTGTCACTGCTGGGGCAGTGCTAATTGCTGGAACAACACCTCTTTGTCAGAGCCTGGAGAGACAAGGGCGGGACCCGAGGAATCAAGACACATCTGTCAACAAAAACCGTAACAATAAAGATAAACAGCCTGCCTAGGCACAGGGATGAGACCCAATAAGGAGCAGGAGACCCCAGACCTAAATATTACTATTGGTCCAAACTACTGCCTGAGGGGTGGAGAGCTTACATTGGAAGGTATAATTGCCCAGGCATTTCTTTGTTTGGGGTCCCTCTTCGGAGACACCCAGCTCGAGCTGTAATTACTGCACGCGTGTCATTAAAATTTCATTATTTCATTTGCTTTGATTTGGCGCCAAACTTTTCTGCGGGAACCTAGGGTCGGGCCCTGTTATGGTGGCTGACAAGCCTCATTTCCATAACACCGAGCCCGGGGCCCGTCCCCGTGTCCGGGGGGTCCCGCCTCGCCCTCACCTCTCCTCTCCAGCGCAGCCCTCCTGTACTCCATGTATCTCCACTGCCACTCCATGCAGCTCTTCTCCAGGTAGTGCTTCAGCCTCTCAGGCTCATTCTCTGCCTCCCACTTCCTCTTGGTGATTAGCGCAGCAGCATACGCCATGACGAATGTCAGCGTGTCCTTGTCAAAGGCGATGAAATCCTTCCCGTCGTAAGCATCCCGCAGAAACCCCCAGATCCCGCCGTCCTCCAGGAGCTCACAGCTGTACGTGCGCTGCACTGTGTGATACCCTGAGACACAAGCAGGGAGACGGGGGCTCAGGGGCAGCCCCGGCCCCGCACAGGGGCTTGGACACGGCACCCAGCGCAGGGCTGGGGGCACCCCAGACCCGCAGCCCCCAGCGCTGACAGCGAGCAGCTGCCGCTGGGAGCCCCGGCCCGCGCTCACCCCCGCTCTGGTTGTAGCGCTTCTGCAGTGTGTCCAGCTCCACTCTGGAAGACTAATGATTGCCATATGCGTTCTGGGGCTGCCTGTCCCAGTGGTCCTGACCCTCCTGCTCCATCCAGGCCGCGCCCGGCACCGCCCTCTGCGTCTCGCTGTCGTAGCCATCGATGAGCTCTCCGTCCACGTAGCCCACGGAGACGAAGGCGGGCAGCCCCGGGCTGGGCTCCGTCACGGCGGTGTGGAAGTAGCGCAGGGAGTGGGGGCCTGCGGGGACACGGGGGGTGGTGAGGGGCCGGGGGGGGCACGTTGGGGGGCATCCGGGGGATCAAGATGTCCCGGGGGGAGAAGTCGGGGGGGTCGGGGGGGCAGCACGTCCCGGGGGGCAGGTCAGGGGGGCAGCACGACACAGGGGGGCACGTCGGGGGGGCAGCACATTCCGGGAGGGCAGGTCGGGGGGCTCCGGGGGGGCAGCACGTCCCGGGGCGCAGATCGGGGGGGCAGCACCTCCCGGGGGCGGTTGCAGGCCGGTCCGTGGGGCCGCTGACGGGGAGCCCGGCGCCGGGGGAGGGGCAGAGGGGGGCCCGGGAGCCCCGCCCGCACTCACCGCTCGCCGCCACCGCCCAGCAGCAGCAGCCCCGGCCCCAGCGCCCGCCCCGCTACCGCCTCCTCGCTGCCAGCGCCCTCGCCCTCACCCGGCGCCGACGCCCACGGCGGCCACGCCCCCGCGCCGCCATTGGCTCCGCTGCGGCGCACCGCCATTGGCTGCGCTCTGTCCCGCCCGCCAATAGCGGCTCTCGTCGGCTGAGGCGTCCCCAGGCGCTGGGCAGATCCCGGCGCGGCGGGTTGGGAGAAGCGACAGCGAGGGCGCTTGCGGAGGGCGCTGCGCAGCGCCGAGCCGCGGCTCCCGCCCCGCCTTGTCGCACGGCCATTGGCCCCGCCGGCGGCCGCCCGCCAATGGCGAGGCGCGGCAGCGGTGACGCCCCCGGGCGCCGGGCGGATCCCCGCGGAGCGCGTGGTGGGCGGGAGGGTGGAGGCGATGTGGGAGGCCGAGGCCGATGTGGGGACGGAGACGACGTGGGGATGGGGATGCCATGGGGATGGGGACACTGGGGGGATGGGACGCCGTGGGGCTGGAGACGATGTGGGGATGGGGACACCGTGGGGCTGGAGATGGAGTTGGCTCTGTCACAGGGACAGGGGGACACTGTGGGGATGGGGATGATGGGGGGATGGGGACGATGTGGGGATGGGGACACCATTGGGATGGGGATGGAGTTGGCTCTGTCACAGGGGCAGGGGGACGTGATGGGGACAGGGACACCGTGGGGACAGGGACACTGTGGTGCTGGAGATGGAGCTGACTCTGTCACAGGGGCAGGGGGATGTGGTGGGGACAGGGACACCGTGGGGACAGGGACACTGTGGGGCTGGAGATGGAGTTGGCTCTGTCACAGGGGCAGGGGGACGTGGTGGGGACAGGGACACCGTGGGGAAAGAGATGGAGTTGGCTCTGTCACAGGGATGGGGGGACGTGGTGGGGACAGGGGTCAGCTCCGGGGATGGAGTTTGGCTCGGCCAAGGGACGGGGACCCGGCGGTGGAGATGGGGACCCGAGGATGCAGGGCCGGGGGCAGGGATAGGGACAGGAGACCACGGGGACATGGCGATGGGGACGCGGAGCCAGCAGTGGGAGCTCAGGGAGTGGCGCCCATCGAAGGCCGAGTGCTGGTAGGTGGCCCCCGGCCCACCCCCGGCACCCATAGGTCTACTGGAAGATGTGGAAACCTGCCCAAGGTGGCACCCATGGGTGAGGAGCTGCCTAGGGCCCCAGGCGTCTAGCCCCGTTGCACCCCTGGAGCCAGGCATCCAGTCCCATCAGCACCCACACCCATCCATGTGTTGTCCGAAAAGCGGATTCGTTGCCTGGTGTGCGATAAGCCAATAATTACACACTCAGGAGAGACATTTGTTTATTTATTTCAGAGTTGCGCAAGCCTGGGTGCTCGGTGGTTTCCCACAAATCGAGCACCCCCCCCCCAACTTTTCAAGTAGCATTTATACAAACAAATTGCCAGATTTGCGACTTTCCCTTTTACACTGATTGGTTAGTGATTTCTTCATTCCCTGGGTCCCACCCCTGCTTCTCAAGGTCCTGATCAATTAACACTGCCCCAGCTAGGTCAGTAGATGTTATCTCCCAAGGTCCTGAGGAAGAGGACATAATCCAGACCCCTTAATTAACACAGTTTCAACAGTGAGAGGAGGCTTTGCTTCCCAAGGTCCTGGCGCCCAAACAGGCCTTATTTCACAGCCTTGACATCCTCCCTTTCGGAGAGTGGGGCACAGGAATGCAGACTGCTTGTAACTCCCTTATCTTTCCAGCCTGCACCAGCTCTGGGGCCCTTTCTTACCGAACTAGGAGCGTGGCCTAAGGCTTCAGCAAATTTAGCTACTCATGCTAAGCAAGTGTGTGGCTACTCATGCTAAGCAAATTCTGTCTAAGATAGAAGTTATCCAAATCTACCTACTTCAAACATTCTTTCTGAGCTTCTCAGGGTTGTCTTGTAACAATTGCACCCGTGTTATCACCCATGGGCCCAGGTGGCCACCCATCAGCACCTGTGACCACCCATGGACCCAGGTGTCCAGCCCCATTGCACCCGTGTTAGCACACATGGGCCCAGGTGGCGGCCCCATCAGCACCCACCATCACCCATGGACCCAGGTGTCGACCCCCTTTGCACCCATGGACTCAGGCGTGAGGTCACATCAACACCCATGGACCCAGGCATTAGGTCCCATCAGCACCCATCAGCGCCCATGGACCCAGGTGTCCACCCCCGTTGCACCCATGGACTCAGGCGTGAGGTCACATCACCACCCCTGAACCCAGGCCCCCCACCCCATTGCACCCATGGTCCCAGCCCCCTGGCCCATTGCACCTGTGTCCCCAGCCCCCCACCCCATTGCACCCACGTCCCCAGGCCCCTGCCCCATTACGTCCATATCCGGAGCTTCCCCGACTCATTGCACACATATCCCCAGCCCCCTGCCCCATTGCGCCCATGTCCCCAGGCCCCTGCCCAATTGCACCCACCTTCCCAGCCCCCCGCCCCAATGCACCCATATTCCCAGCCCCTCTGCCCCATTGCACCCACATCCCCAGGCCCCCGCCCTATTGCACCCATATCCCAGGCCCCCACCCCATTGCACCCTATCCCCAGCCCCCTGGCCCACGCAGATGGGGCCACACTGCAGCAAGCCCAGCGCAGGCCCCCAAGCTGCCTGGCAGCTGCAGCACAGCACACAGGAGCAGAGACCAAGGGTGCTGGCTTGGTGCAGCCGGCGGAAGAGAAGGCGTAGGGGGATCTCACTGCTGCCTGCAAGTGCCTAACGGGAGCGTGCAGAGAGCATGGAGCCAGAGACGTCCTGAGGGGCCTGGGGACAGGTTGAGGGCAACGGCACGGCTTGTGGCAGGGAAAAGTCCCCTCAGAGACTGCAAATGACCTTGGAAGCCGAATGGTGGTGCAACACTGGAGCAGGGTGCCAGGGCCGTGCGGGAATCCATCGCCAGAGACAGTCAGAGCTCGACCCTGACAGGCCCTGCGAAACCTCCTCTGCTTGCCTCCACTTGCAGCAGGAGGTTGCAGCAGACACCTCCGGAAGACCCTTCCCACCCCAGCTGCTCTCTCACTCTGCGACTGCTTGTAGGGCTTTCTCTGCAGCCCTGACTGCCTTCCTTGGCAGCGCCTGCACTAGTCTTTCTCCTGACAGTTCCCTGACACCAAGTAACACGGCGGGAACAGCTGCCGAGGGTTTATTTGGAGCAGCACATGGGCTGTGGGACACGACGCGGTAGCATTGCTGTAGCAGCCAGGAGAGAGCCTCCGTCGCTCTGCCTCTTTGCTCTGCGCCATGCCCCATCTCGGGCCACCTGTCTGGCAGCTGCATCCTCGCGCTGTTCCTCACTCCCCTGAGACACAGCGGCAGCTAAAAGCTCTGCGCAGAGCCCGAAGCGCTGCCCTGAGCCGTGATGGCCATCGCCTGGAAGGCGCAGCATGCGGGAGGGCGGTGATGCCTGTGGAGGAAGGAGAGCCGTGGGCGAGGGGCTGGGCAAGTGCAGGGCAAGCCTGAGGGTCTCTGGCTGCGGGGGAGGCCTCCGCCTTTGTTCCTGTGCTGGCTGCTGGGGCCAGAGGCACACTGTCCCCCGCATCCTGGCAGCCTCCCGCCAGAGCAGATGCCGCTGCCTCAGCTCCTCGGGGCACTGCTGGGGCCAGAGGCATGCTCTGCAGGTCACCAGCTGCCTCCCTGGCAGCATCTCTGCCCTTCACAACGGGTGAGCAGGGCACCTCCTCAGGACACGGCTGTGGGTCTGCCAAGAGGCTCCTGAGGCTCGGTCTGACCCAGCTCATGACCAAGGCTGTGTTTTTCTCCAGCTCCTCCCATTGCAAAGGCTCTTCTTCAACGTCCTCTTCCTCATCACTCCACTCCACGCCAGCATCCTCTGGTGCTCCCCGGACTCTCTTCCCAGCTCCCATCTTGTGCTCCCTCCTGGGCGCATGGGCATACAGCCGCTCCTGCACCTCCCACTTGGACCTCGCGTCCTTCAGGAGCTCCACTCGCGTCACCTCCGGTTGCCACAGGTTATAGAAGGAGTTTCTGGCACAGAGCTGAAGCCAGACAGGGAGATTTGTGAAGGCAGCTGCTTTTCCCACCAGCAATGCCCCCCGCGGCCCTGCCAGCACTGCCACCATCACACTGTTGCAGCAGGACGCAGCGGCTGGCCCCAGCACACGGAGGGTCACCATCTGCCCCGGCCCACCCTTTGCACTCACCTCCTTGGGGCGAACATTGAGGCATCCCGATGCTGTCAGGGAGAAACGTTTCCCCTTGCCCTCCTCTTCCTCGACCTCCCTCTCCTTTGGCCTCGGCTCCTTCCTCTCCAGAAAGGCTTCTCGCAGCTGGGCCAAGCTCTGCCCGGTGCACGCCACACAGCTCCTGTCGAGCTCCTCCAGCGTCTCTGTTTTGATTGAGAGCACGGCGAGATACTGCGAGGGGTTGTCGGGGTGTATGCGCAGCGGCGTGCCTTGAAGGCGACAGATGATGCCCAGAGGCTGCTGTTTGGGCCTCTGCACTGCAAGTTGCCATCCTAGTGTGACCAGTCCATGGCCCCTGCACGGGGAAGCTGGTGCACCGGCCCTCATGACCTTCCTTTTGCCCCCACGCCTGTTGCAATCTGGCCCTTGCAGAGCTGTGGCAGCTGTGTTTTTGCCATGCTCCCTGCTCTCCTTCTGCAATGCGCTTGCCAGGTTTGCTAGAGCAATGGTGTATGCCAAGGTCCTTTGTGGCCCGGCTGCCCTGAGCTCCTGGCCATGTCCCGCACTCGCGTCATCAGGACGGCTCAAGGCTGCAGACGCGAGCGCCAGCAGTGCGTGCATCAGAGGTGCGGCAGGCAGTGCGGGGCTGTGTGGAGCAGGTCTCTGGTCCTCAGCCTTCATTTCCATGCACGCATCTGCAAGGATGTTCTCAACAAAGCCAGCAGGCTCAGGCCAGGAAGGGGACATGGACTCTGGTGCGGCCATTTCACTGGGGCAGCTGCCAGCAACGGCTTTGGCAGAGCTGGGTGGCACCTCTGCGACGCGGGGGCTGCCGAGCCAAACCTGCTGTGAAACACCTTTCGCCATTGTCTCCCACTGCGGGACCTCCCCCACGCCAGAAGAGGCTGATTCTCCTTGGGGATTCTCAGCGGGGGAAACTTGTCCTTCTGCAGGCTGCACCTCAACACCTTGGGACGCTGAGGCCTTGCTCCGCACCAAGTCCTGGCTGTGCGCCATCATGTCCAACTGTTGTGCCTTGGTCTCCTGCGCACAGGCATCTCTGGGAGCTGCCAGCACCTTGCCACCTAGCTCCTGGCACAGTCCTTCAAGAGTTCTTGAAAAAGCCACCCTCAACGGCAATGGTGGCAGCCTTGGCTCTGTCAGGCAGCCTGGCCATGGCTCATCCTGCTCCTTGCATGCTGGCATGCCTCGCATCTGCCTTTGAGGAATGCTCTCTGCTCCCATGACAAAGGAGGTGCCTCCTGGCAGCTGCCGGCTTTGCACAGGAAGACTTGTCCTGGCACCATCAGCTCGCAGCAGCCTTGTTTTTCCCAGCGCGGAAGACCCAGTCCTGGCCTCAGGCAAGCAGCGGACAGGAGCTTGAATTGCCCGGGGCAGAGCCCCAGCTTCCCGCTTGCCTTCTTGAAGGGCAGGCAAAGGAAGATGCACTGCCTTTACATCTTCCTCTGCCAGGCTCTTCCCGCACTCCAGACACATCACAGCAGCACTAAGAGGTGGCAGCTGCTCCCTGGCTTTGGCCCTGCCTCTTGCAGAAGATCTGCAGGATGTCTCCAGAGCAGGCAGCTTGGTTCCACGGGCAGATCCTGCTGTTTTAGCTGCAGAGGCCTCCAGGCCTCCAAGGAGCTGCCTAGCTGCCTTGGGTGCACGAGGTGCTAAGCTGGGCAGATGGAGTGTTTCGGTTTCTCCCTTGAACGCTGCGATGAGAACATCTCTGGCAGTGTTCTTCACAGTCTGCAATCCAAGCCCAGGAGATAGGAAAGTGATTGCAGCCCTTTCCTCCCCTCCCGCCCCCACTCTCCATCCTTCCCACAGGTCAATTTCCAGCACCTCTGATGCCCTCAACAGCGGCAGCGCTCTGCCACGCAGGCAGCTCCCACCCTGCTCCCAAAGGCTGCATGGGGACAGGGCTCATCAGCACTGCGCAAGACAGGGGCAAAGGCAGTTGCCCTGAGGACCCTGAGGCATGGCCTTGCAGGCTGCCATGCAGAGCAGGCAGTCAGCCTGCTGGGGGACAGAGACCTCCTGGTCTCCCCACCGCTTCCTGCCTGCTTCTCCGCAGCTGCAGCCAGGCAGGCAGAGGCTTTGCCACCATCGCTGCTCAGCTCTGTACCTCTGCAATGAGGCGTTCAAGGCCTTGCCAGCTCTGTCGGCTGGGCAGCAACGGCCGCCTGTCCCTTTGCTGCGATGAAGTCGGGGTCGGGATGCGTTGCGTCACTGCATGCGGCTCCCGCTGGCCCCCCTGCAGGGAGAAGGAAGCACATGATGGAGGTGGTTGCGTTCGTACAAGCAGCCCCTCAGGCACAGGAAAGCCCGGCCCCATGTCGAAGGGAAGCTCATGGCCTAGCATAACCCAGCTGTGCTAAGCCTGGAGATGCTCTCTGACCCTCAGCACAGCTCACAGGCTCCATTTGGGCCTTGCAGCACCCCAGTCGGTGTGCTTTGTGCACCAGAAAATCCCCAGCACCAGCAAGAAATACCCCCTGGCCAGAGAAGATCAGGCCTGGCTCGCTTGCCCCACCTCCTCTTCCCCACCGTCCTCATGCTTTCCGTGCGGCTCCCAGCCCTGCTGCCTGCCTCTCCCTCCAGCCCCACCGCTCACCTGGCTTCTGCGCTTCGGCCTCACAGAAAGCCCATGCACGGGCTGGGAGCCGGCATTCGCCTGCCGCCCCTTGTCCATCTGCAGGAGCTTCTCCTGCGCACCTGCCACTCTGGCACTCAAGAGAGCTGCTCCCTCCTCAGCGAGCTGCTCTCCTCAGAGGGCACAGCCAGGGGCTCTGCTCCCAGCATGGACTCGGTCACCACGGGCACCGCCCCATCACAATGGCCTTGGGGGCATGATGCCACCCCCATCACAAAGCCCTGCACGTTGCCATGGGGACCCCCGTGACCACCTCCTGCTGGCCACCAGGGGCACCCGCATCACAAGGCCTTGCTGGTGACCGTGCTAGCACCGACATCACGAGGCCTTGCTGCTCACCGGGGGCACCTCCAGCACCAGGGCTTTGCCTCCCAGCCTCTGGTGCCAGCTTCTGAGCCCAGCTCCGAGCTGCCATCTGTGCCGCAGCAGGAATTTGCCTCTCCCCACCTCTCTGCCTCCTACACCGTGCAGATGCTGCCCTTCTTCAGGCCCTCTAGAGCACACAGCCAGCCACTGCAAGACCACTCCTCTTGCTCGGGCCACTAAGCCTCACCCATATGCCTCACCGTCCAGCCCTGGCAGAGCTTCCTGCATTCCCGCTGCTTTCTCACAGAAAGGCCAACTGCCCCTCCGCACCTTCCCAGACGGGCCTTCCCAAAGAGGCTGCAGCCATCCACCGCAGCGCTCCAGGCATGCCACGCTGCAGGCCCGCAGCTGCACACAGACTGCAAAGTGCTCCTGTCTGGTCCCCAGGCTGCAGGCATTAGCGGACGGACCCCTGAGACAGGTGCCCGCCTCTGCAGATTTCCCACAAAAGCTGTCAGAGATTCATTTCTCCAGACTGTTGCTCTCTAAGCACTTCCCTATTGGCGTGCACGCACTGCGCTGGGCCCCTCCAGGCTTTCTTTGCTCCACATCACCCTGCACCTTTGCCTTGCCCTCCCACACCATCGCTTCCTCACTCTTCCATGCATCCTCCTCTCCCCTCAGGGGCACCGACTTTTGGGCTCTCCTCACCACCTTGGCCACCGGCTTGAGCCTCACGGCAGCACACGGGCACACTCTCCTCCTGATGAAGCCTGACACCCCCCAGCCTTGGTGCCTCGCTGCTGGCTCGCCTTCGGGACGTCCAGCTGCTGGACCGCCAGGCCACCTGGGCAAGCAGCCCTGCCCTCACCTGTGCACCTCTTCCTACTCACGGGGCTTGTGCTTTTCTTGCTTTTGCCCCCAGGGGGCACGTGGGGACCATCTCTCCACGCCAGCCTTCATGCACAAAGAGGGGCCCACGCTCATGAAAACAAAGCCCTGCTGCCAGCACCAGCTGCACACCCAGGGGCTGACCTGCTGGATCCAAGCACTGCTGCTCAAGCCCATTCCCCTCACTGGCAGCATGCAGGAAAAACCCCACCTGCCCTGCCAGGCCTACAGCCATGTCATCACACTTGGTACTTTCCAGGCAGGATCCTTGTGTTAAGGAAGAGCAAACTGAAACTAATGAGCTTTTCCTTAGTCCAGTAAGAAAAGGGCCTCAGAGCTGGTTCCAGCTGGGAAGATAAGGCAGTTACAAGCAGTCTGCATTCCTTGCAATTACTGTTTTTATAGATCAAGCAGCCCCTGATACACAAAAGTATTTTAAAGAGCATATGGCAGGCTGGCAAGGGGAGGGGGCGCGGAAGAACCAGGGGAGATAGATGGAGTCAAAGTGAAGGGGGTGTACAATTAAGAGTTAATGATGTTTGTCATTATTGCGGGGAACAAGGGCACTGGAAGCAGGAAAGCCCAGTGAGGCCCTGTGCACTTGGGAATAGAGGGGCCAGCATGAGGCAATCAAATCAGGCCACAATGACAGGAGATAGGAGACTCAGAAAATACTGTGGAAATGGGGGTAAATTTATGGGATGTAGATTTGGATTTGAAGGGCAGGTAATGGCAAATATAGAAGGCTTAGAAGTTCCCTTTCTAGTGGATACTGGAGCCACCCTTTCCCTTTTAAAGTTTGAGCCTAAAGGATGCAAGTCACCAGATAAAATAATGATGCAAGGAATAGCGGGAAAAGGCGAACGAATGTTATCTAAGCCCTTATTGCTTACTATTGGAGGTAAAAGAGCGTGGGGATGTATTATAATTTCCACAGACGCGCCCATGTGCCTTTTAGGGAGAGATCTCCTGCAAGCCTTGGATACTCAGATCTGTTTACAGCCAGAAGAGGTGGAATTAATAATTATGGGCTCATGTGTTCTGGCTAAGACACCAGAACCAGAGTCGACTAATCTGCAAATTCCAACAAGGTTAGAATCAGTTCCTAAACGGTTATGGAGCTCTTCAGGAATGGATGTGGGACTACTGAAATCAGCTAGTCCAGTCTCGATAAAAACAAAGGGGGGATTGCCTCCTGCAGTTAAGCAATACCCTATCCCAAAGGAAGCAGAGAAGAGCATCCAAAAACACACCAATCATTACCTGAAACTGGGTATCCTTAGAGTCTGTGAATCCCCATATAACACCCCAATTCTGCCAGTTAAAAAGAACAGGCAAGACTCTGATGGTGATCCAGAGTATCGCTTTGTACAAGACTTGAGGGCTATAAACCAACAGGTAGTTGCTCCACGTCCAGTAGTCCCCGACCCATCAACCATTTTACTACAGATACCCCTTTGGGCAACTTATTTTACTGTGATCGACCTAACAGCAGCCTTTTTTAGTATACCGATAGCTGAAGATAGCCAAGATCTCCTGGCTTTCACTTGGAAGGGACAACAATTAACTTGGACAAGGCTGCCACAGGGATTTACTGGGTCTCCGACTATTCTTTCGCGCAAACTCAAAAATGACCTCTCAGATATCGAACTTCCAGGACATTCTGTAGCAATACAATATGTAGATGATTTGTTATTAGCAAGTAAAGATTAACACTCTTGCAGAAAAAGGGCATCAAGCATCTCTGTCTAAACTCCAGCTGTGTCAAAGAGAGGTAAAATATTTGGGTTTTATCTGAAAAGAAGCACACAGGTTAGTTGATCCAGAACGAGTAAAGACAATTCTTGATATGCCTCGTCCTGTAACAAAAAAACAACACGGGATTTTTAGGAGCTGTAGGATTTTGCCAACCGTGGATTCCTGGGTTAGCAGAACTTACTAAGCCTTTAGTGCAGGCAACAAAAAAGGAGGAGATGGAGCCTGTGGCCTGGGGCCCAGAAAGGGAGAAAGCTTTTACATCTGTGAAAAAAGCATTGGTTTCAGCCCCTGCTCTAGGGTTACCAGATTATAGCAAACCATTGGAATTGTTTGTCCATGAACGACAGGGAATAGCAAGTGGGGTACTCACCCAAAAACTAGGCCCTCACCACAGACCAGTGGCCTATTACTCCACGCAGCTAGATGAGGGAGCTAAAGGCACTCCAGGATGCATCAGAGCAATAGCAGCTACGGCAGCTCTTACTGAAAAAAACATGACCTGTAGTTTTGGGTCACTCATTGACTGTGTATGTGCCACATGAAGTAGAACTGTCAATGAAACAATACGTGACTCAAGCACTATCCCCACAGAGAGCTCACCGCTATGAACTGATAATACTGCATGCAGATAATGGGACCTTAAAGAGATGCAACATCTTAAATCCAGCAACACTATTGCCTCTACCTGAGGATGGAGAGCCACATCATTCCTGTGAGCAGCTGATCGTCAGCTCGAGCAAGCCCCGGGAGGACCTTAAAGACAAACCTTTGGAAAACCCAGACTTAGTTCCGTTTACAGATGGATCATCCTATTATTTGGACGGAAGGCACCACTCCGGCTATGCTGTCACTAACCTCTTTGAGGTACTTGAGGCCAATCCTTTGTCTCCGTCTGTAAGTGCTCAAGGAGCAGAATTAATAGCATTGACCCAAGCAGCAAAAATCGGTAAGAACCTGCAGGTAAATATCTATACCGATTCTAAAGATGCATTTGGAGTAGGTCATGTAACAGGGATGTTATGGAAAGAGCGAGGATTCTTTTCGTCATCAGGAAAGAAATTAGCTAATGGAGAAGAAATACGTAATTTGCTGGAAGCAGTCCAACTGCCCAAAGAAATTGCTGTAATACACTGCCCAGCCCATACTAAAGACACTACAGAAATTAGCAGAGGAAATGCTTTAGCCGACGCTGCTGCGAAGGCTGCAGCTCGACAGCCTCTGAGAGAATGTATGGGTGTAGTTCCAAGGATGGACCAGAGTGAATGGCCAATTTTAATAGACCCCAAAACCATGTATGAAAAAGACTGCTCAGTGGAAGAGAAAAAACAATGGGAGCAGTGGGAAGCAAAACAAAGTGATGATGGAATATGGACACTTGGAAGAAAACCAATTCTACCAAAAAAAAAAATAGTTAATTACTATAGCTAGGTGGTTTCACGATAAAGCTCATGGGGGAGCCGAGGCAATAGCTAAGCAGGTACAGAAAGTATGGGCCGCTTCAGGAATCTACGCGGCTGCAAAAAGAATAACAAATAGCTGCCCGACCTGCCAGAAGTTTTCAAATAACAAGCCAAGCTCAGAGTTAGGGGGACGGTCATGGGCCTACTTCCCTTTCCAGAAGCTACAAATAGATTATGCGGATATGCCATCTGCCAATGGCTACAAACACTTGTTAGTGATAGTAGATCAGTTATCAGGCTGGGTAGAAGCTTTCCCAACAAGAAAGGCCGACACACGGGGAGTGGTAAAAGCCTTACTGAAAGAAATCATACCCAGGTATGGGGTCCCAGAAGCCACTGATTCAGACAGGGGTGCCCATTTTACAGCAAGCATAATCACTCAGTTATAGAAATCATTAGGCATAAAAAGAAACCTACAACCCCTTATCACCCACAATCTTCAGGACAAGTAGAAAGAATGAATAGAACACTAAAAGGAAAAATAGCAAGAATATGCGCACATGCTAGCCTAAAATGGCTGGGTAGGACTTTTCCCAACAAGAACGGCTGACGCAGGGCGGGTAGTAAAAGCCTTACTGAAAGAAATCATACCCAGGTATAGAGTCCCAGAAGCCATGGATTCAGACAGGGGTGTCCATTTTATGGCAAGCATAATCAGTCAGTTATATAAATCATGAGGAATAATGAACTTTTACCTAGTTCAGTAAGAAAAGGGACTGAGAGCTGGTTCAAGCTGGAATGATAAGGGAGTTGCAAGCAGTTCGCATTCCTGTGCTTCACGCTCTGGGAAGGAGGATATCAAGGCTTTGAAATAAGGCCTACTTGGGCACCAGGACCCTGGGAAACAAAGCCTCCTCTCACTGCTGAAACAGTGTTAATTAGGGGATCTGGACTATCTTGGGGTCTGGATTATATCCCCTTCGTCAGGACCTTGGCAGATAACACCTATTGTCACTGCTGGGGCAGTGCTAATTGCTGGAACAACACCTCTTTGTCAGAGCCTGGAGAGACAAGGGCGGGACCCGAGGAATCAAGACACATCTGTCAACAAAAACCGTAACAATAAAGATAAACAGCCTGCCTAGGCACAGGGATGAGACCCAATAAGGAGCAGGAGACCCCAGACCTAAATATTACTATTGGTCCAAACTACTGCCTGAGGGGTGGAGAGCTTACATTGGAAGGTATAATTGCCCAGGCATTTCTTTGTTTGGGGTCCCTCTTCGGAGACACCCAGCTCGAGCTGTAATTACTGCACGCGTGTCATTAAAATTTCATTATTTCATTTGCTTTGATTTGGCGCCAAACTTTTCTGCGGGAACCTAGGGTCGGGCCCTGTTATGGTGGCTGACAAGCCTCATTTCCATAACACCGAGCCCGGGGCCCGTCCCCGTGTCCGGGGGGTCCCGCCTCGCCCTCACCTCTCCTCTCCAGCGCAGCCCTCCTGTACTCCATGTATCTCCACTGCCACTCCATGCAGCTCTTCTCCAGGTAGTGCTTCAGCCTCTCAGGCTCATTCTCTGCCTCCCACTTCCTCTTGGTGATTAGCGCAGCAGCATACGCCATGACGAATGTCAGCGTGTCCTTGTCAAAGGCGATGAAATCCTTCCCGTCGTAAGCATCCCGCAGAAACCCCCAGATCCCGCCGTCCTCCAGGAGCTCACAGCTGTACGTGCGCTGCACTGTGTGATACCCTGAGACACAAGCAGGGAGACGGGGGCTCAGGGGCAGCCCCGGCCCCGCACAGGGGCTTGGACACGGCACCCAGCGCAGGGCTGGGGGCACCCCAGACCCGCAGCCCCCAGCGCTGACAGCGAGCAGCTGCCGCTGGGAGCCCCGGCCCGCGCTCACCCCCGCTCTGGTTGTAGCGCTTCTGCAGTGTGTCCAGCTCCACTCTGGAAGACTAATGATTGCCATATGCGTTCTGGGGCTGCCTGTCCCAGTGGTCCTGACCCTCCTGCTCCATCCAGGCCGCGCCCGGCACCGCCCTCTGCGTCTCGCTGTCGTAGCCATCGATGAGCTCTCCGTCCACGTAGCCCACGGAGACGAAGGCGGGCAGCCCCGGGCTGGGCTCCGTCACGGCGGTGTGGAAGTAGCGCAGGGAGTGGGGGCCTGCGGGGACACGGGGGGTGGTGAGGGGCCGGGGGGGGCACGTTGGGGGGCATCCGGGGGATCAAGATGTCCCGGGGGGAGAAGTCGGGGGGGTCGGGGGGGCAGCACGTCCCGGGGGGCAGGTCAGGGGGGCAGCACGACACAGGGGGGCACGTCGGGGGGGCAGCACATTCCGGGAGGGCAGGTCGGGGGGCTCCGGGGGGGCAGCACGTCCCGGGGCGCAGATCGGGGGGGCAGCACCTCCCGGGGGCGGTTGCAGGCCGGTCCGTGGGGCCGCTGACGGGGAGCCCGGCGCCGGGGGAGGGGCAGAGGGGGGCCCGGGAGCCCCGCCCGCACTCACCGCTCGCCGCCACCGCCCAGCAGCAGCAGCCCCGGCCCCAGCGCCCGCCCCGCTACCGCCTCCTCGCTGCCAGCGCCCTCGCCCTCACCCGGCGCCGACGCCCACGGCGGCCACGCCCCCGCGCCGCCATTGGCTCCGCTGCGGCGCACCGCCATTGGCTGCGCTCTGTCCCGCCCGCCAATAGCGGCTCTCGTCGGCTGAGGCGTCCCCAGGCGCTGGGCAGATCCCGGCGCGGCGGGTTGGGAGAAGCGACAGCGAGGGCGCTTGCGGAGGGCGCTGCGCAGCGCCGAGCCGCGGCTCCCGCCCCGCCTTGTCGCACGGCCATTGGCCCCGCCGGCGGCCGCCCGCCAATGGCGAGGCGCGGCAGCGGTGACGCCCCCGGGCGCCGGGCGGATCCCCGCGGAGCGCGTGGTGGGCGGGAGGGTGGAGGCGATGTGGGAGGCCGAGGCCGATGTGGGGACGGAGACGACGTGGGGATGGGGATGCCATGGGGATGGGGACACTGGGGGGATGGGACGCCGTGGGGCTGGAGACGATGTGGGGATGGGGACACCGTGGGGCTGGAGATGGAGTTGGCTCTGTCACAGGGACAGGGGGACACTGTGGGGATGGGGATGATGGGGGGATGGGGACGATGTGGGGATGGGGACACCATTGGGATGGGGATGGAGTTGGCTCTGTCACAGGGGCAGGGGGACGTGATGGGGACAGGGACACCGTGGGGACAGGGACACTGTGGTGCTGGAGATGGAGCTGACTCTGTCACAGGGGCAGGGGGATGTGGTGGGGACAGGGACACCGTGGGGACAGGGACACTGTGGGGCTGGAGATGGAGTTGGCTCTGTCACAGGGGCAGGGGGACGTGGTGGGGACAGGGACACCGTGGGGAAAGAGATGGAGTTGGCTCTGTCACAGGGATGGGGGGACGTGGTGGGGACAGGGGTCAGCTCCGGGGATGGAGTTTGGCTCGGCCAAGGGACGGGGACCCAGCGGTGGAGATGGGGACCCGAGGATGCAGGGCCGGGGGCAGGGATAGGGACAGGAGACCACGGGGACATGGCGATGGGGACGCGGAGCCAGCAGTGGGAGCTCAGGGAGTGGCGCCCATCGAAGGCCGAGTGCTGGTAGGTGGCCCCCGGCCCACCCCCGGCACCCATAGGTCTACTGGAAGATGTGGAAACCTGCCCAAGGTGGCACCCATGGGTGAGGAGCTGCCTAGGGCCCCAGGCGTCTAGCCCCGTTGCACCCCTGGAGCCAGGCATCCAGTCCCATCAGCACCCACACCCATCCATGTGTTGTCCGAAAAGCGGATTCGTTGCCTGGTGTGCGATAAGCCAATAATTACACACTCAGGAGAGACATTTGTTTATTTATTTCAGAGTTGCGCAAGCCTGGGTGCTCGGTGGTTTCCCACAAATCGAGCACCCCCCCCCCAACTTTTCAAGTAGCATTTATACAAACAAATTGCCAGATTTGCGACTTTCCCTTTTACACTGATTGGTTAGTGATTTCTTCATTCCCTGGGTCCCACCCCTGCTTCTCAAGGTCCTGATCAATTAACACTGCCCCAGCTAGGTCAGTAGATGTTATCTCCCAAGGTCCTGAGGAAGAGGACATAATCCAGACCCCTTAATTAACACAGTTTCAACAGTGAGAGGAGGCTTTGCTTCCCAAGGTCCTGGCGCCCAAACAGGCCTTATTTCACAGCCTTGACATCCTCCCTTTCGGAGAGTGGGGCACAGGAATGCAGACTGCTTGTAACTCCCTTATCTTTCCAGCCTGCACCAGCTCTGGGGCCCTTTCTTACCGAACTAGGAGCGTGGCCTAAGGCTTCAGCAAATTTAGCTACTCATGCTAAGCAAGTGTGTGGCTACTCATGCTAAGCAAATTCTGTCTAAGATAGAAGTTATCCAAATCTACCTACTTCAAACATTCTTTCTGAGCTTCTCAGGGTTGTCTTGTAACAATTGCACCCGTGTTATCACCCATGGGCCCAGGTGGCCACCCATCAGCACCTGTGACCACCCATGGACCCAGGTGTCCAGCCCCATTGCACCCGTGTTAGCACACATGGGCCCAGGTGGCGGCCCCATCAGCACCCACCATCACCCATGGACCCAGGTGTCGACCCCCTTTGCACCCATGGACTCAGGCGTGAGGTCACATCAACACCCATGGACCCAGGCATTAGGTCCCATCAGCACCCATCAGCGCCCATGGACCCAGGTGTCCACCCCCGTTGCACCCATGGACTCAGGCGTGAGGTCACATCACCACCCCTGAACCCAGGCCCCCCACCCCATTGCACCCATGGTCCCAGCCCCCTGGCCCATTGCACCTGTGTCCCCAGCCCCCCACCCCATTGCACCCACGTCCCCAGGCCCCTGCCCCATTACGCCCATATCCGGAGCTTCCCCGACTCATTGCACACATATCCCCAGCCCCCTGCCCCATTGCGCCCATGTCCCCAGGCCCCTGCCCAATTGCACCCACCTTCCCAGCCCCCCGCCCCAATGCACCCATATTCCCAGCCCCTCTGCCCCATTGCACCCACATCCCCAGGCCCCCGCCCTATTGCACCCATATCCCAGGCCCCCACCCCATTGCACCCTATCCCCAGCCCCCTGGCCCACGCAGATGGGGCCACACTGCAGCAAGCCCAGCGCAGGCCCCCAAGCTGCCTGGCAGCTGCAGCACAGCACACAGGAGCAGAGACCAAGGGTGCTGGCTTGGTGCAGCCGGCGGAAGAGAAGGCGTAGGGGGATCTCACTGCTGCCTGCAAGTGCCTAACGGGAGCGTGCAGAGAGCATGGAGCCAGAGACGTCCTGAGGGGCCTGGGGACAGGTTGAGGGCAACGGCACGGCTTGTGGCAGGGAAAAGTCCCCTCAGAGACTGCAAATGACCTTGGAAGCCGAATGGTGGTGCAACACTGGAGCAGGGTGCCAGGGCCGTGCGGGAATCCATCGCCAGAGACAGTCAGAGCTCGACCCTGACAGGCCCTGCGAAACCTCCTCTGCTTGCCTCCACTTGCAGCAGGAGGTTGCAGCAGACACCTCCGGAAGACCCTTCCCACCCCAGCTGCTCTCTCACTCTGCGACTGCTTGTAGGGCTTTCTCTGCAGCCCTGACTGCCTTCCTTGGCAGCGCCTGCACTAGTCTTTCTCCTGACAGTTCCCTGACACCAAGTAACACGGCGGGAACAGCTGCCGAGGGTTTATTTGGAGCAGCACATGGGCTGTGGGACACGACGCGGTAGCATTGCTGTAGCAGCCAGGAGAGAGCCTCCGTCGCTCTGCCTCTTTGCTCTGCGCCATGCCCCATCTCGGGCCACCTGTCTGGCAGCTGCATCCTCGCGCTGTTCCTCACTGCCCTGAGACACAGCGGCAGCTAAAAGCTCTGCGCAGAGCCCGAAGCGCTGCCCTGAGCCGCAATGGCCATCGCCTGGAAGGCGCAGCATGCGGGAGGGCGGTGATGCCTGTGGAGGAAGGAGAGCCGTGGGCGAGGGGCTGGGCAAGTGCAGGGCAAGCCTGAGGGTCTCTGGCTGCGGGGGAGGCCTCCGCCTTTGTTCCTGTGCTGGCTGCTGGGGCCAGAGGCACACTGTCCCCCGCATCCTGGCAGCCTCCCGCCAGAGCAGATGCCGCTGCCTCGGCTCCTCGGGGCACTGCTGGGGCCAGAGGCGTGCTCTGCAGGTCACCAGCTGCCTCCCTGGCAGCATCTCTGCCCTTCACAACGGGTGAGCAGGGCACCTCCTCAGGACACGGCTCTGGGTCTGCCAAGAGGCTCCTGAGGCTCGGTCTGACCCAGCTCATGACCAAGGCCATGTTTTCCTCCAGCTCCTCCCATTCCAAAGGCTCTTCTTCAACATCCTCTTCCTCATCACTCCACTCCACACCAGCATCCTCTGGCACTTCCCGGACTCTCTTCCCAGCTCCCAGCTCCCGCGCCCTCCCGCGGGGCCGGAGGGAAGACGATGACTTGTGCTCCTCTTGGGGCTCACAGGCAACCTGCATGGGGAGAGCAGGAACACACCCCTGTGTGATATCAGCTGGCCATGCTCAGCATCCTGGTGCCCTGGGATATAGGAGGGGGCAAAGGGTTTGGGGTGGGGGGATGCTGTGAGTGGCCGCGAGCCCCAAGGGGAGGCACATGCAGCTGGCTGGGCAATGGCACAAGGCTTGTCTTGGGGCCGTAGCAGCAGGGCTGGGCCGGGGGCCACGACGGGCAGCGGGGGATGGAGGTGGCCGGGTGCGTGGCACAAGGGGGCTGGCTCGCTGGCTGTGGGAGGCGGCTGCTGCTGGGGCTGCCCCTGCCCTCCTTGCTCAGCAGCCATGCCCCAGGGCTGGATGCTGTGCAGGCCGGGGAGGGCACGTCAGCCCTGGGCCTCTGGCACTTGGAAACGCAGAGCACCAGGCATCTTCCCCAGGACAGAGAGTGCAGAGCGCAAAGGGCTGGGGGGACAGCTTCTCACCACGGCCGCGGGGGACCCATGCGATGGGGCAGCTCTTCTCACCCACCCTGCACACCCCAGACGCTGCTCACACCGCACCTCCCTTTGGTGGTGGGTGCCGACGCCATGCTCCTTGCTCACCTGGTGAGGAAGGCCTGCGGCCAGGGCAGAGCCTTCTGCTGCGCTTTCTTCGGGCAATGGTGGTTGGAGAGGCAGGCTGTTGCTCTCCCCACAAGGGCCTCCGCACAACTGGGAGGCCTCTGGCGCAGCCTCTGCGGGAAGCGATATAAGCAGAGGAGCATTTTCCCCTGCATCCTCAGGGCCTCTGGCTGCAGGGGAGGCCTCTGCCTTTGCTCCTGTGCTGGCCAGTGGAGCCAGAGGCACACTGTCCCCCGCGTCCTGGCAGCCTCCTGCCAAAGGAGATGCTGCTGCCACGGCTCCTCGGGGCACTGCTGGGGCCAGAGGCGTGCTCTGCAGGTCACCAGCTGCCTCCCTGGCAGCATCTCTGCCCTTCACAACGGGTGAGCAGGGCACCTCCTCAGGACACGGCTGTGGGTCTGCCAAGAGGCTCCTGAGGCTCGGTCTGACCCAGCTCATGACCAAGGCTGTGTTTTTCTCCAGCTCCTCCCATTGCAAAGGCTCTTCTTCAACGTCCTCTTCCTCATCACTCCACTCCACGCCAGCATCCTCTGGTGCTCCCCGGACTCTCTTCCCAGCTCCCATCTTGTGCTCCCTCCTGGGCGCATGGGCATACAGCCGCTCCTGCACCTCCCACTTGGACCTCGCGTCCTTCAGGAGCTCCACTCGCGTCACCTCCGGTTGCCACAGGTTATAGAAGGAGTTTCTGGCACAGAGCTGAAGCCAGACAGGGAGATTTGTGAAGGCAGCTGCTTTTCCCACCAGCAATGCCCCCCGTGGCCCTGCCAGCACTGCCACCATCACACTGTTGCAGCAGGACGCAGCGGCTGGCCCCAGCACACGGAGGGTCACCATCTGCCCTGGCCCACCCTTTGCACTCACCTCCTTGGGGCGAACATTGAGGCATCCCGATGCTGTCAGGGAGAAACGTTTCCCCTTGCCCTCCTCTTCCTCGACCTCCCTCTCCTTTGGCCTCGGCTCCTTCCTCTCCAGAAAGGCTTCTCGCAGCTGAGCCAAGCTCTGCCCGGTGCGCGCCACGCAGCTCCTGTCGAGCTCCTCCAGCGTCTCTGTTTTGATTGAGAGCACGGCGAGATACTGCGAGGGGTTGTCGGGGTGTATGCGCAGCGGCGTGCCTTGAAGGCGACAGATGATGCCCAGAGGCTGCTGTTTGGGCCTCTGCACTGCAAGTTGCCATCCTAGTGTGACCAGTCCATGGCCCCTGCACGGGGAAGCTGGTGCACCGGCCCTCATGACCTTCCTTTTGCCCCCACGCCTGTTGCAATCTGGCCCTTGCAGAGCTGTGGCAGCTGTGTTTTTGCCATGCTCCCTGCTCTCCTTCTGCAATGCGCTTGCCAGGTTTGCTAGAGCAATGGTGTATGCCAAGGTCCTTTGTGGCCCGGCTGCCCTGAGCTCCTGGCCATGTCCCGCACTCGCGTCATCAGGACGGCTCAAGGCTGCAGACGCGAGCGCCAGCAGTGCGTGCATCAGAGGTGCGGCAGGCAGTGCGGGGCTGTGTGGAGCAGGTCTCTGGTCCTCAGCCTTCATTTCCATGCACGCATCTGCAAGGATGTTCTCAACAAAGCCAGCAGGCTCAGGCCAGGAAGGGGACATGGACTCTGGTGCGGCCATTTCACTGGGGCAGCTGCCAGCAACGGCTTTGGCAGAGCTGGGTGGCACCTCTGCGAAGCGGGGGCTGCCGAGCCAAACCTGCTGTGAAACACCTTTCGCCATTGTCTCCCACTGCGGGACCTCCCCCACGCCAGAAGAGGCTGATTCTCCTTGGGGATTCTCAGCGGGGGAAACTTGTCCTTCTGCAGGCTGCACCTCAACACCTTGGGATGCTGAGGCCTTGCTCCGCACCAAGTCCTGGCTGTGCGCCATCATGTCCAACTGTTGTGCCTTGGTCTCCTGCGCACAGGCATCTCTGGGAGCTGCCAGCACCTTGCCACCTAGCTCCTGGCACAGTCCTTCAAGAGTTCTTGAAAAAGCCACCCTCAACGGCAATGGTGGCAGCCTTGGCTCTGTCAGGCAGCCTGGCCATGGCTCATCCTGCTCCTTGCATGCTGGCATGCCTCGCATCTGCCTTTGAGGAATGCTCTCTGCTCCCATGACAAAGGAGGTGCCTCCTGGCAGCTGCCGGCTTTGCACAGGAAGACTTGTCCTGGCACCATCAGCTCGCAGCAGCCTTGTTTTTCCCAGCGCGGAAGACCCAGTCCTGGCCTCAGGCAAGCAGCGGACAGGAGCTTGAATTGCCCGGGGCAGAGCCCCAGCTTCCCGCTTGCCTTCTTGAAGGGCAGGCAAAGGAAGATGCACTGCCTTTACATCTTCCTCTGCCAGGCTCTTCCCGCACTCCAGACACATCACAGCAGCACTAAGAGGTGGCAGCTGCTCCCTGGCTTTGGCCCTGCCTCTTGCAGAAGATCTGCAGGATGTCTCCAGAGCAGGCAGCTTGGTTCCACGGGCAGATCCTGCTGTTTTAGCTGCAGAGGCCTCCAGGCCTCCAAGGAGCTGCCTAGCTGCCTTGGGTGCACGAGGTGCTAAGCTGGGCAGATGGAGTGTTTCGGTTTCTCCCTTGAACGCTGCGATGAGAACATCTCTGGCAGTGTTCTTCACAGTCTGCAATCCAAGCCCAGGAGATAGGAAAGTGATTGCAGCCCTTTCCTCCCCTCCCGCCCCCACTCTCCATCCTTCCCACAGGTCAATTTCCAGCACCTCTGATGCCCTCAACAGCGGCAGCGCTCTGCCACGCAGGCAGCTCCCACCCTGCTCCCAAAGGCTGCATGGGGACAGGGCTCATCAGCACTGCGCAAGACAGGGGCAAAGGCAGTTGCCCTGAGGACCCTGAGGCATGGCCTTGCAGGCTGCCATGCAGAGCAGGCAGTCAGCCTGCTGGGGGACAGAGACCTCCTGGTCTCCCCACCGCTTCCTGCCTGCTTCTCCACAGCTGCAGCCAGGCAGGCAGAGGCTTTGCCACCATCGCTGCTCAGCTCGCTACCTTCGCGATGACGTCTTCAGGGTCTTGCCAGCTCTGTGGGCCGGGCAGCAACGGCCGCCTGTCCCTTTGCTGCGATGAAGTCGGGGTCGGGATGCGTTGCGTCACTGCATGCGGCTCCCGCTGGCCCCCCTGCAGGGAGAAGGAAGCACATGATGGAGGTGGTTGCGTTCGTACAAGCAGCCCCTCAGGCACAGGAAACCCCGGCCCCATGGCGAAGGGAAGCTCATGGCCTAGCATAACCCAGCTGTGCTAAGCCTGGAGATGCTCTCTGACCCTCAGCACAGCTCACAGGCTCCATTTGGGCCTTGCAGCACCCCAGTCGGTGTGCTTTGTGCACCAGAAAATCCCCAGCACCAGCAAGAAATACCCCCTGGCCAGAGAAGATCAGGCCTGGCTCGCTTGCCCCACCTCCTCTTCCCCACCGTCCTCATGCTTTCCGTGCGGCTCCCAGCCCTGCTGCCTGCCTCTCCCTCCAGCCCCACCGCTCACCTTGCTTCTGCGCTTCGGCCTCACAGAAAGCCCATCCACGGGCTGGGAGCCGGCATTCGCCTGCCGCCCCTTGTCCATCAGCAGGAGCTTCTCCTGCGCACCTGCCACTCTGGCACTCAAGAGAGCTGCTCCCTCCTCAGCGAGCTGCTCTCCTCAGAGGGCACAGCCAGGGGCTCTGCTCCCAGCATGGACTCGGTCACCACGGGCACTGCCCCATCACAATGGCCTTGGGGGCATGATGCTACCCCCATCACAAAGCCCTGCACGTTGCCATGGGGACCCCCGTGACCACCTCCTGCTGGCCACCAGGGGCACCCGCATCACAAGGCCTTGCTGGTGACCGTGCTAGCACCGACATCACAAGGCCTTGCTGCTCACCGAGGGCACCTCCAGCACCAGGGCTTTGCCTCCCAGCCTCTGGTGCCAGCTTCTGAGCCCAGCTCCGAGCTGCCATCTGTGCCGCAGCAGGAATTTGCCTCTCCCCACCTCTCTGCCTCCTACACCGTGCAGATGCTGCCCTTCTTCAGGCCCTCTAGAGCACACAGCCAGCCACTGCAAGACCACTCCTCTTGCTCGGGCCACTAAGCCTCACCCATATGCCTCACCGTCCAGCCCTAGGCAGAGCGTCCTGCATTCCCGCTGCTTTCTCACAGAAAGGCCAACTGCCCCTCCGCACCTTCCCAGACGGGCCTTCCCAAAGAGGCTGCAGCCATCCACCGCAGCGCTCCAGGCATGCCACGCTGCAGGCCCGCAGCTGCACACAGACTGCAAAGTGCTCCTGTCTGGTCCCCAGGCTGCAGGCATTAGCGGACGGACCCCTGAGACAGGTGCCCGCCTCTGCAGATTTCCCACAAAAGCTGTCAGAGATTCATTTCTCCAGACTGTTGCTCTCTAAGCACTTCCCTATTGGCGTGCACGCACTGCGCTGGGCCCCTCCAGGCTTTCTTTGCTCCACATCACCCTGCACCTTTGCCTTGCCCTCCCACACCATCGCTTCCTCACTCTTCCATGCATCCTCCTCTCCCCTCAGGGGCACCGACTTTTGGGCTCTCCTCACCACCTTGGCCACCGGCTTGAGCCTCACGGCAGCACACGGGCACACTCTCCTCCTGATGAAGCCTGACACCCCCCAGCCTTGGTGCCTCGCTGCTGGCTCGCCTTCGGGACGTCCAGCTGCTGGACCGCCAGGCCACCTGGGCAAGCAGGCCCTGCCCTCACCTGTGCACCTCTTCCTACTCACGGGGCTTGTGCTTTTCTTGCTTTTGCCCCCAGGGGGCACGTGGGGACCATCTCTCCACGCCAGCCTTCATGCACAAAGAGGGGCCCACGCTCATGAAAACAAAGCCCTGCTGCCAGCACCAGCTGCACACCCAGGGGCTGACCTGCTGGATCCAAGCACTGCTGCTCAAGCCCATTCCCCTCACTGGCAGCATGCAGGAAAAACCCCACCTGCCCTGCCAGGCCTACAGCCATGTCATCACACTTGGTACTTTCCAGGCAGGATCCTTGTGTTAAGGAAGAGCAAACTGAAACTAATGAGCTTTTCCTTAGTCCAGTAAGAAAAGGGCCTCAGAGCTGGTTCCAGCTGGGAAGATAAGGCAGTTACAAGCAGTCTGCATTCCTTGCAATTACTGTTTTTATAGATCAAGCAGCCCCTGATACACAAAAGTATTTTAAAGAGCATATGCCAGGCTGGCAAGGGGAGGGGGCGCGGAAGAACCAGGGGAGATAGATGGAGTCAAAGTGAAGGTGGTGTACAATTAAGAGTTAATGATGTTTGTCATTATTGCGGGGAACAAGGGCACTGGAAGCAGGAATGCCCAGTGAGGCCCTGTGCACTTGGGAATAGAGGGGCCAGCATGAGGCAATCAAATCAGGCCACAATGACAGGAGATAGGAGACTCAGAAAATACTGTGGAAATGGGGGTAAATTTATGGGATGTAGATTTGGATTTGAAGGGCAGGTAATGGCAAATATAGAAGGCTTAGAAGTTCCCTTTCTAGTGGATACTGGAGCCACCCTTTCCCTTTTAAAGTTTGAGCCTAAAGGATGCAAGTCACCAGATAAAATAATGATGCAAGGAGTAGCGGGAAAAGGCGAACGAATGTTATCTAAGCCCTTATTGCTTACTATTGGAGGTAAAAGAGCGTGGGGATGTATTATAATTTCCACAGACGCGCCCATGTGCCTTTTAGGGAGAGATCTCCTGCAAGCCTTGGATACTCAGATCTGTTTACAGCCAGAAGAGGTGGAATTAATAATTATGGGCTCATGTGTTCTGGCTAAGACACCAGAACCAGAGTCGACTAATCTGCAAATTCCAACAAGGTTAGAATCAGTTCCTAAACGGTTATGGAGCTCTTCAGGAATGGATGTGGGACTACTGAAATCAGCTAGTCCAGTCTCGATAAAAACAAAGGGGGGATTGCCTCCTGCAGTTAAGCAATACCCTATCCCAAAGGAAGCAGAGAAGAGCATCCAAAAACACACCAATCATTACCTGAAACTGGGTATCCTTAGAGTCTGTGAATCCCCATATAACACCCCAATTCTGCCAGTTAAAAAGAACAGGCAAGACTCTGATGGTGATCCAGAGTATCGCTTTGTACAAGACTTGAGGGCTATAAACCAACAGGTAGTTGCTCCACGTCCAGTAGTCCCCGACCCATCAACCATTTTACTACAGATACCCCTTTGGGCAACTTATTTTACTGTGATCGACCTAACAGCAGCCTTTTTTAGTATACCGATAGCTGAAGATAGCCAAGATCTCCTGGCTTTCACTTGGAAGGGACAACAATTAACTTGGACGAGGCTGCCACAGGGATTTACTGGGTCTCCGACTATTCTTTCGCGCAAACTCAAAAATGACCTCTCAGATATCGAACTTCCAGGACATTCTGTAGCAATACAATATGTAGATGATTTGTTATTAGCAAGTAAAGATTAACACTCTTGCAGAAAAAGGGCATCGAGCATCTCTGTCTAAACTCCAGCTGTGTCAAAGAGAGGTAAAATATTTGGGTTTTATCTTAAAAGAAGCACACAGGTTAGTTGATCCAGAACGAGTAAAGACAATTCTTGATATGCCTCGTCCTGTAACAAAAAAACAACACGGGATTTTTAGGAGCTGTAGGATTTTGCCAACCGTGGATTCCTGGGTTAGCAGAACTTACTAAGCCTTTAGTGCAGGCAACAAAAAAGGAGGAGATGGAGCCTGTGGCCTGGGGCCCAGAAAGGGAGAAAGCTTTTACATCTGTGAAAAAAGCATTGGTTTCAGCCCCTGCTCTAGGGTTACCAGATTATAGCAAACCATTGGAATTGTTTGTCCATGAACGACAGGGAATAGCAAGTGGGGTACTCACCCAAAAACTAGGCCCTCACCACAGACCAGTGGCCTATTACTCCACGCAGCTAGATGAGGGAGCTAAAGGCACTCCAGGATGCATCAGAGCAATAGCAGCTACGGCAGCTCTTACTGAAAAAAACATGACCTGTAGTTTTGGGTCACTCATTGACTGTGTATGTGCCACATGAAGTAGAACTGTCAATGAAACAATACGTGACTCAAGCACTATCCCCACAGAGAGCTCACCGCTATGAACTGATAATACTGCATGCAGATAATGGGACCTTAAAGAGATGCAACATCTTAAATCCAGCAACACTATTGCCTCTACCTGAGGATGGAGAGCCACATCATTCCTGTGAGCAGCTGATCGTCAGCTCGAGCAAGCCCCGGGAGGACCTTAAAGACAAACCTTTGGAAAACCCAGACTTAGTTCCGTTTACAGATTCAGACAGGGGTGCCCATTTTACAGCAAGCATAATCACTCAGTTATAGAAATCATTAGGCATAAAAAGAAACCTACAACCCCTTATCACCCACAATCTTCAGGACAAGTAGAAAGAATGAATAGAACACTAAAAGGAAAAATAGCAAGAATATGCGCACATGCTAGCCTAAAATGGCTGGGTAGGACTTTTCCCAACAAGAACGGCTGACGCAGGGCGGGTAGTAAAAGCCTTACTGAAAGAAATCATACCCAGGTATAGAGTCCCAGAAGCCATGGATTCAGACAGGGGTGTCCATTTTATGGCAAGCATAATCAGTCAGTTATATAAATCATGAGGAATAATGAACTTTTACCTAGTTCAGTAAGAAAAGGGACTGAGAGCTGGTTCAAGCTGGAATGATAAGGGAGTTGCAAGCAGTTCGCATTCCTGTGCTTCACGCTCTGGGAAGGAGGATATCAAGGCTTTGAAATAAGGCCTACTTGGGCACCAGGACCCTGGGAAACAAAGCCTCCTCTCACTGCTGAAACAGTGTTAATTAGGGGATCTGGACTATCTTGGGGTCTGGATTATATCCCCTTCGTCAGGACCTTGGCAGATAACACCTATTGTCACTGCTGGGGCAGTGCTAATTGCTGGAACAACACCTCTTTGTCAGAGCCTGGAGAGACAAGGGCGGGACCCGAGGAATCAAGACACATCTGTCAACAAAAACCGTAACAATAAAGATAAACAGCCTGCCTAGGCACAGGGATGAGACCCAATAAGGAGCAGGAGACCCCAGACCTAAATATTACTATTGGTCCAAACTACTGCCTGAGGGGTGGAGAGCTTACATTGGAAGGTATAATTGCCCAGGCATTTCTTTGTTTGGGGTCCCTCTTCGGAGACACCCAGCTCGAGCTGTAATTACCGCACGCGTGTCATTAAAATTTCATTATTTCATTTGCTTTGATTTGGCGCCAAACTTTTCTGCGGGAACCTAGGGTCGGGCCCTGTTATGGTGGCTGACAAGCCTCATTTCCATAACACCGAGCCCGGGGCCCGTCCCCGTGTCCGGGGGGTCCCGCCTCGCCCTCACCTCTCCTCTCCAGCGCAGCCCTCCTGTACTCCATGTATCTCCACTGCCACTCCATGCAGCTCTTCTCCAGGTAGTGCTTCAGCCTCTCAGGCTCATTCTCTGCCTCCCACTTCCTCTTGGTGATTAGCGCAGCAGCATACGCCATGACGAATGTCAGCGTGTCCTTGTCAAAGGCGATGAAATCCTTCCCGTCGTAGGCATCCCGCAGAAACCCCCAGATCCCACCGTCCTCCAGGAGCTCACAGCCGTACGTGCGCTGCACTGTGTGATACCCTGAGACACAAGCAGGGAGACGGGGGCTCAGGGGCAGCCCCGGCCCCGCACAGGGGCTTGGACACGGCACCCAGCGCAGGGCTGGGGGCACCCCAGACCCGCAGCCCCCAGCGCTGACAGCGAGCAGCTGCCGCTGGGAGCCCCGGCCCGCGCTCACCCCCGCTCTGGTTGTAGCGCTTCTGCAGTGTGTCCAGCTCCACTCAGTAAGACTAATGATTGCCATATGCGTTCTGGGGCTGCCTGTCCCAGTGGTCCTGACCCTCCTGCTCCATCCAGGCCGCACCCGGCACCGCCCTCTGCGTCTCGCTGTCGTAGCCATCGATGAGCTCTCCGTCCACGTAGCCCACGGAGACGAAGGCGGGCAGCCCCGGGCTGGGCTCCGTCACGGCGGTGTGGAAGTAGCGCAGGGAGTGGGGGCCTGCGGGGACACGGGGGGTGGTGAGGGGCCGGGGGGGGCACGTTGGGGGGCATCCGGGGGATCAAGATGTCCCGGGGGGAGAAGTCGGGGGGGTCGGGGGGGGCAGCACGTCCCGGGGGGCAGGTCAGGGGGGCAGCACGACACAGGGGGGGCACGTCGGGGGGGCAGCACATTCCGGGAGGGCAGGTCGGGGGGCTCCGGGGGGGCAGCACGTCCCGGGGGGAAGATCGGGGGGGCAGCACCTCCCGGGGGCGGTTGCAGGCCGGTCCGTGGGGCCGCTGACGGGGAGCCCGGCGCCGGGGGAGGGGCAGAGGGGGGCCCGGGGGCCCCGCCCGCACTCACCGCTCGCCGCCGCCGCCGCCCAGCAGCAGCAGCCCCGGCCCCAGCGCCCGCCCCGCTACCGCCTCCTCGCTGCCAGCGCCCTCGCCCTCACCCGGCGCCGAAGCCCACGGCGGCCACGCCCCCGCGCCGCCATTGGCTCCGCTGCGGCGCACCGCCATTGGCTGCGCTCTGTCCCGCCCGCCAATAGCGGCTCTCGTCGGCTGAGGCGTCCCCAGGCGCTGGGCAGATCCCAGCGCGGCAGGTTGGGAGAAGCGACAGCGAGGGCGCTTGCGCAGGGCGCTGCGCAGCGCCGAGCCGCGGCTCCCGCTCCGCCTTGTCGCACGGCCATTGGCCCCGCCGGCGGCCGCCCGCCAATGGCGAGGCGCGGCAGCGGTGACGCCCCCGGGCGCCGGGCGGATCTCCGCGGAGCGCGTGGTGGGCGGGAGCGCGGAGGCGATGTGGGAGGCCGAGGCCGATGTGGGGACGGAGACGACGTGGGGATGGGGATGCTATGGGGATGGGGCCACTGGGGGGATGGGACGCCGTGGGGCTGGAGACGATGTGGGGATGGGGACACCGTGGGGCTGGAGATGGAGTTGGCTCTGTCACAGGGACAGGGGGACACTGTGGGGATGGGGATGATGGGGGGATGGGGACGATGTGGGGACGGGGACGCCATGGAGATGGGGACGATGTGGGGACAGGGACACCATTGGGATGGGGATGGAGTTGGCTCTGTCACAGGGGGGGACGCGGAGCCAGCAGTGGGAGCTCAGGGAGTGGCGCCCATCGAAGGCCGAGTGCTGGTAGGTGGTCCCCGGCCCACCCCGGCACCCATAGGTCTACTGGAAGATGTGGAAACCTGCCCAAGGTGGCACCCATGGGTGAGGAGCTGCCCAGGGCCCCAGGCGTCTAGCCCCGTTGCACCCCTGGAGCCAGGCATCCAATCCCATCAGCACCCACACCCATCCATGTGTTGTCCGAAAAGCGGGTTCGTTGCCCGGTGTGCAATAAGCCAATAATTACACACTCAGGAGAGACATTTGTTTATTTATTTCAGAGTTGCGCAAGCCTGGGTGCTCGGTGGTTTCCCACAAATCGAGCACACACACCCCAACTTTTCAAGTAGCATTTATACAAACAAATTGCCAGATTTGCGACTTTCCCTTTTACACTGATTGGTTAGTGATTTCTTCATTCCCTGGGTCCCACCCCTGCTTCTCAAGGTCCTGATCAATTAACACTGCCCCAGCTAGGTCAGTAGATGTTATCTCCCAAGGTCCTGAGGAAGAGGACATAATCCAGACCCCTTAATTAACACAGTTTCAACAGTGAGAGGAGGCTTTGCTTCCCAAGGTCCTGGCGCCCAAACAGGCCTTATTTCACAGCCTTGACATCCTCCCTTTCGGAGAGTGGGGCACAGGAATGCAGACTGCTTGTAACTCCCTTATCTTTCCAGCCTGCACCAGCTCTGGGGCCCTTTCTTACCGAACTAGGAGCGTGGCCTAAGGCTTCAGCAAATTTAGCTACTCATGCTAAGCAAGTGTGTGGCTACTCATGCTAAGCAAATTCTGTCTAAGATAGAAGTTATCCAAATCTACCTACTTCAAACATTCTTTCTGAGCTTCTCAGGGTTGTCTTGTAACAATTGCACCCATGTTATCACCCATGGGCCCAGGTGGCCACCCATCAGCACCTGTGACCACCCATGGACCCAGGTGTCCAGCCCCATTGCACCCGTGTTATCACACATGGGCCCAGGTGGCGGCCCCATCAGCACCCACCACCACCCATGGACCCAGGTGTCGACCCCCTTTGCACCCATGGACTCAGGCATGAGGTCACATCACCACCCCTGAACCCAGGCCCCCCACCCCATTGCACCCATGGTCCCAGCCCCCTGGCCCATTGCACCTGTGTCCCCAGCCCCCCACCCCATTGCACCCACGTCCCCAGGCCCCTGCCCCTGCCCCATTACGCCCATATCCGGAGCTTCCCCGACTCATTGCACCCATATCCCCAGCCCCCTGCCCCTTTGCGCCCATGTCCCCAGGCCCCTGCCAATTGCAACCACCTCCCCAGGCCCCCTGCCCCATTGCACCCACATCCCCAGGCCCCCGCCCTATTGCACCCATATCCCAGGCCCCCACCCCATTGCACCCATATCCCCAGCCCCCTGGCCCACGCAGATGGGGCCACACTGCAGCAAGCCCAGCGCAGGCCCCCAAGCTGCCTGGCAGCTGCAGCACAGCACACAGGAGCAGAGACCAAGGGTGCTGGCTTGGTGCAGCCGGCGGAAGAGAAGGCGTAGGGGGATCTCACTGCTGCCTGCAAGTGCCTAACGGGAGCGTGCAGAGAGCATGGAGCCAGAGACGTCCTGAGGGGCCTGGGGACAGGTTGAGGGCAACGGCACGGCTTGTGGCAGGGAAAAGTCCCCTCAGAGACTGCAAATGGCCTTGGAAGCCGAATGGTGGTGCAACACTGGAGCAGGGTGCCAGGGCCGTGCGGGAATCCATCGCCAGAGACAGTCAGAGCTCGACCCTGACAGGCCCTGCGAAACCTCCTCTGCTTGCCTCCACTTGCAGCAGGAGGTTGCAGCAGACACCTCCGGAAGACCCTTCCCACCCCAGCTGCTCTCTCACTCTGCGACTGCTTGTAGGGCTTTCTCTGCAGCCCTGACTGCCTTCCTTGGCAGCGCCTGCACTAGTCTTTCTCCTGACAGTTCCCTGACACCAAGTAACACGGCGGGAACAGCTGCCGAGGGTTTATTTGGAGCAGCACATGGGCTGTGGGACACGACGCAGTAGCATTGCTGTAGCAGCCAGGAGAGAGCCTCCGTCGCTCTGCCTCTTTGCTCTGCGCCATCTCCCATCTCGGGCCACCTGTCTGGCAGCTGCATCCTCGCGCTGTTCCTCTCACTGCCCTGAGTCACAGCGGCAGCTAAAAGCTCTGCGCAGAGCCCGAAGCGCTGCCCTGAGCCGCAATGGCCATCGCCTGGAAGGCGCAGCATGCGGGAGGGCGGTGATGCCTGTGGAGGAAGGAGAGCCGTGGGCGAGGGGCTGGGCAAGTGCAGGGCAAGCCTGAGGGTCTCTGGCTGCGGGGGAGGCCTCCGCCTTTGTTCCTGTGCTGGCTGCTGGGGCCAGAGGCACACTGTCCCCCGCATCCTGGCAGCCTCCCGCCAGAGCAGATGCCGCTGCCTCGGCTCCTCGGGGCACTGCTGGGGCCAGAGGCGTGCTCTGCAGGTCACCAGCTGCCTCCCTGGCAGCATCTCTGCCCTTCACAACGGGTGAGCAGGGCACCTCCTCAGGACACGGCTGTGGGTCTGCCAAGAGGCTCCTGAGGCTCGGTCTGACCCAGCTCATGACCAAGGCCATGTTTTCCTCCAGCTCCTCCCATTCCAAAGGCTCTTCATCAACATCCTCTTCCTCATCGCTCCACTCCACGCCAGCATCCTCTGGCACTTCCCAGACTCTCTTCCCAGCTCCCAGCTCCCGCGCCCTCCCGCAGGGCCGGAGGGAAGACGATGACTTGTGCTCCTCTTTGGGCTCACAGGCAACCTGCATGGGGAGAGCAGGAACACAGCCCTGTGTGATATCAGCTGGCCATGCTCAGCATCCTGGTGCCCTGGGATATAGGAGGGGGCAAAGGGTTTGGGGTGGGGGGATGCTGTGAGTGGCCGCGAGCCCCAAGGGGAGGCACATGCAGCTGGCTGGGCAATGGCACAAGGCTTGTCTTGGGGCCGTAGCAGTAGGGCTGGGCCGGGGGCCACGACGGGCAGCGGGGGATGGAGGTGGCCGGGTGCGTGGCACAAGGGGGCTGGCTCGCTGGCTGTGGGAGGCGGCTGCTGCTGGGGCTGCCCCTGCCCTCCTCGCTCAGCAGCCATGCCCCAGGGCTGGATGCTGTGCAGGCCGGGGAGGGCACGTCAGCCCTGGGCCTCTGGCACTTGGAAACGCAGAGCACCAGGCATCTTCCCCAGGGCAGAGAGTGCAGAGCGCAAAGGGCTGGGGGGACAGCTTCTCACCACAGCCGCGGGGGACCCATGCGATGGGGCAGCTCTTCTCACCCACCCTGCACACCCCAGACGCTGCTCACACCGCACCTCCCTTTGGTGGTGGGTGCCGACGCCATGCTCCTTGCTCACCTGGTGAGGAAGGCCTGCGGCCAGGGCAGAGCCTTCTGCTGCGCTTTCTTCGGGCAATGGTGGTTGGAGAGGCAGGCTGTTGCTCTCCCCACAAGGGCCTCCGCACAACTGGGAGGCCTTTGGCGCAGCCTCTGCGGGAAGCGATGGAGGCAGAGGAGCATTTTCCCCTGCATCCTCAGGGCCTCTGGCTGCAGGGGAGGCCTCTGCCTTTGCTCCTGTGCTGGCCAGTGGAGCCAGAGGCACACTGTCCCCCGCGTCCTGGCAGCCTCCTGCCAAAGGAGATGCCGCTGCCACGGCTCCTCGGGGCACTGCTGGGGCCAGAGGCGTGCTCTGCAGGTCACCAGCTGCCTCCCTGGCAGCATCTCTGCCCTTCACAACGGGTGAGCAGGGCACCTCCTCAGGACACGGCTCTGGGTCTGCCAAGAGGCTCCTGAGGCTCGGTCTGACCCAGCTCATGACCAAGGCTGTGTTTTTCTCCAGCTCCTCCCATTCCAAAGGTTCTTCTTCAACGTCCTCTTCCTCATCGCTCCACTCCACGCCAGCATCCTCTGGTGCTCCCCGGACTCTCTTCCCAGCTCCCATCTTGCGGTCCCTCCTGGGCGCATGGGCATACAGCCGCTCCAGCACCTCCCACTTGGACCTCGCATCCTTCAGGAGCTCCACTCGCGTCACCTCCGGTTGCCACAGGTTATAGAAGGAGTTTCTGGCACAGAGCTGAAGCCAGAGAGGGAGATTTGTGAAGGCAGCTGCTTTTCCCACCAGCAATGCCCCCCGCGGCCCTGCCAGCACTGCCACCATCACACTGTTGCAGCAGGGCGCAGCGGCTGGCCCCAGCACACGGAGGGTCACCATCTGCCCTGGCCCACCCTTTGCACTCACCTCCTTGGGGCGAACATTGAGGCATCCCGATGCTGTCAGGGAGAAACGTTTCCCCTTGCCCTCCTCTTCCTCGACCTCCCTCTCCTTTGGCCTCGGCTCCTTCCTCTCCAGAAAGGCTTCTCGCAGCTGAGCCAAGCTCTGCCCGGTGCGCGCCACGCAGCTCCTGTCGAGCTCCTCCAGCGTCTCTGTTTTGATTGAGAGCACGGCGAGATACTGCGAGGGGTTGTCGGGGTGTATGCGCAGTGGCGTGCCTTGAAGGCGACAGATGATGCCCAGAGGCTGCTGTTTGGGCCTCTGCACTGCAAGTTGCCATCCTAGTGTGACCAGTCCATGGCCCCTGCCCGGGGAAGCTGGTGCACCGGCCCCCATGACCTTCCTTTTGCCCCCACGCCTGTTGCAATCTGGCCCTTGCAGAGCTGTGGCAGCTGTGTTTTTGCCACGCTCCCTGCTCTCCTTCTGCAATGCGCTTGCCAGGCCTGCTAGAGCAATGGTGTATGCCAAGGTCCTTTGTGGCCCGGCTGCCCTGAGCTCCCGGCCATGTCCCGCACTCACATCATCAGGACGGCTCAAGGCTGCAGACGCGAGCGCCAGCAGTGCGTGCATCAGAGGTGCGGCAGGCAGTGCGGGGCTGTGTGCAGCAGGTCTCTGGTCCTCAGCCCTCATTTCCATGCACACATCTGCAAGGATGTTCTCAACAGCTTGCAGCATCCTTGCTTTTCCCAGCGCGGAAGACCCAGGCCTGGCCTCAGGCAAATAGGAGACAGGAGCTTGAATTGCTCGGGGGAGAGCGCCAGCTTCCTGCTTAGCTTTTGGAGAGGCAGGCACTCTCCTTGCCACATCCTCCAGAGCCTCAGCAGTGGCCCTGCATCTCAAAGAAGATCTGCAGGATTTTTCTGGAGGTCGACATGCGGATGCCGCTCTTTGACCTGTAGAGGCCTCCAGGCCTCCACGTGCCTGCCTAGCTGCCTTGGTTGCGTGAGGCGCTAAGCCGGGCCGATGCGGTGTCTCTGCTCTTGCACAAGGCCTGCTGTGCAGTGTCTCCCGGCGCCCCGGAGGAGCCTTCTTCACAAGGCTGCTGGAGGCATGAAGAGCTTGCACCGAGTCGAGAACCTCCCTCACAGTGTCCTCCGCCATCTGCAATCAAAGCCCATGAGGAAGGCCAAGTTACTGCTGCCCTTTACCCCTCCCCCCCAGCCTTCCCACATGCACACTCCCTGTGGCCCCTGAAACCCTCCACAACAGCAGCACTCTCCCACGCAGCTGGCTCCCAAAGGCTGCGTGGGGAGAAGGCTGGTCACCACTGGGCAAGAGATGGGCAAAGGCAGCTCCCTCGGAAACCTCGAGCCATGTCCTTGCCGACTGCCATGCAGAGCAGGCGCTCCTCCTGCTCCCTCCCACCACTTCCCGCCTGCTGCTTGGCAGCTATGCACAGTCAGGCAGAGGCTTTGCCACCATCGCTGCTCAGCTCGCTACCTTCGCGATGACGTCTTCAGGGTCTTGCCAGCTCTGTGGGCCGGGCAGCAACGGCCGCCTGTCCCTTTGCTGCGATGAAGGCGGGGTCGGGATGCGTTGCGTCACTGCATGCGGCTCCCGCTGGCCCCCCTGCAGGGAGAAGGAAGCACATGATGGAGGCGGTTGCGTTCGTACAAGCGGCCCCTCAGGCACAGGAAAGCCCGGCCCCATGGCAAAGGGAAGCTCATGGCCTAGCACGACCCAGCTGTGCTAAGCCTGGAGATGCTCTCTGACCCTCAGCACAGCTCACAGGCTCCATTTGGGCCTTGCAGCACCCCAGTCGGTGTGCTTTGTGCACCAGAAAATCCCCAGCACCAGCAAGAAATACCCCCTGGCCAGAGAAGATCAGGCCTGGCTCGCTTGCCCCACCTCCTCTTCCCCACCGTCCTCATGCTTTCCGTGCGGCTCCCAGCCCTGCTGCCTGCCTCTCCCTCCAGCCCCACCGCTCACCTTGCTTCTGCGCTTCGGCCTCACAGAAAGCCCATGCACGGGCTGGGAGCCGGCATTCGCCTGCCGCCCCTTGTCCATCAGCAGGAGCTTTTCCTGCGCACCTGCCACTCTGGCACTCAAGAGAGCTGCTCCCTCCTCAGCGAGCTGCTCTCCTCAGAGGGCACAGCCAGGGGCTCTGCTCCCAGCATGGACTCGGTCACCACGGGCACTGCCCCATCACAATGGCCTTGGGGGCATGATGCCACCCCCATCACAAAGCCCTGCACGTTGCCATGGGGACCCCCGTGACCACCTCCTGCTGGCCACCAGGGGCACCCGCATCACAAGGCCTTGCTGGTGACCGTGCTAGCACCGACATCACAAGGCCTTGCTGCTCACCGGGGGCACCTCCAGCACCAGGGCTTTGCCTCCCAGCCTCTGGTGCCAGCTTCTGAGCCCAGCTCCGAGCTGCCATCTGTGCCGCAGCAGGAATTTTCCTCTCCCCACCTCTCTGCCTCCTACACCGTGCAGATGCTGCCCTTCTTCAGGCCCTCTAGAGCACACAGCCAGCCACTGCAAGACCACTCCTCTTGCTCGGGCCACTAAGCCTCACCCATATGCCTCACCGTCCAGCCCTAGGCAGAGCGTCCTGCATTCCCGCTGCTTTCTCACAGAAAGGCCAACTGCCCCTCCGCACCTTCCCAGACGGGCCTTCCCAAAGAGGCTGCAGCCATCCACCGCAGCGCTCCAGGCATGCCACGCTGCAGGCCCGCAGCTGCACACAGACTGCAAAGTGCTCCTGTCTGGTCCCCAGGCTGCAGGCATTAGCGGACGGACCCCTGAGACAGGTGCCCGCCTCTGCAGATTTCCCACAAAAGCTGTCAGAGATTCATTTCTCCAGACTGTTGCTCTCTAAGCACTTCCCTATTGGCGTGCACGCACTGCGCTGGGCCCCTCCAGGCTTTCTTTGCTCCACATCACCCTGCACCTTTGCCTTGCCCTCCCACACCATCGCTTCCTCACTCTTCCATGCATCCTCCTCTCCCCTCAGGGGCACCGACTTTTGGGCTCTCCTCACCACCTTGGCCACCGGCTTGAGCCTCACGGCAGCACACGGGCACACTCTCCTCCTGATGAAGCCTGACACCCCCCAGCCTTGGTGCCTCGCTGCTGGCTCGCCTTCGGGACGTCCAGCTGCTGGACCGCCAGGCCACCTGGGCAAGCAGGCCCTGCCCTCACCTGTGCACCTCTTCCTACTCACGGGGCTTGTGCTTTTCTTGCTTTTGCCCCCAGGGGGCACGTGGCGACCATCTCTCCACGCCAGCCTTCATGCACAAAGAGGGGCCCACGCTCATGAAACCAAAGCCCTGCTGCCAGCACCAGCTGCACACCCAGGGGCTGACCTGCTGGATCCAAGCACTGCTGCTCAAGCCCATTCCCCTCACTGGCAGCATGCAGGAAAAACCCCACCTGCCCTGCCAGGCCTACAGCCATGTCATCACACTTGGTACTTTCCAGGCAGGATCCTTGTGTTAAGGAAGAGCAAACTGAAACTGCCTACAGGCAGCCGCTTAGCACAACTTCTCTAAAACTTGCCTGGCATGAGGAGCTAAATTTGCTGAAGCCTTAGGCCGCACTTATCGAAAATAATGAACTTTTACTTAGTCCAGTAAGAAAAGGGCCTCAGAGCTGGTTCCAGCTGGGAAGATAAGGCAGTTACAAGCAGTCTGCATTCCTTGCAATTACTGTTTTTATAGATCAAGCAGCCCCTGATACACAAAAGTATTTTAAAGAGCATATGCCAGGCTGGCAAGGGGAGGGGGCGCGGAAGAACCAGGGGAGATAGATGGAGTCAAAGTGAAGGTGGTGTACAATTAAGAGTTAATGATGTTTGTCATTCTTGGGGGGAACAAGGACACTGGAAGCAGGAATGCCCAGTGAGGCCCTGTGCACTTGGGAATAGAGGGGCCAGCATGAGGCAATCAAATCAGTCCACAATGACAGGAGATAGGAGACTCAGAAAATACTGTGGAAATGGGGGTAAATTCATGGGATGTAGATTTGGATTTGAAGGGCAGGTAATGGCAAATATAGAAGGCTTAGAAGTTCCCTTTCTAGTGGATACTGGAGCCACCCTTTCCCTTTTAAAGTTTGAGCCTAAAGGATGCAAGTCACCAGATAAAATAATGATGCAAGGAGTAGCGGGAAAAGGCAAACGAATGTTATCTAAGCCCTTAGTACTCACTATTGGGGGTAAAACAGTGTGGGGATGTATTACAGTTTCCACAGACGCGCCCATGTGCCTTTTAGGGAGAGATCTCCTGCAAGCCTTGGATACTCAGATCTGCTTACAGCCAGAAGAGGTGGAATTAATAATTATGGGCTCATGTGTTCTGGCTAAGACACCAGAACCAGAGTCAACTAATCTGCAAATTCCAACAGGTTTAGAACCAGTTTCTAAAAAGTTATGGAGCTCTTCAGGAATGGATGTGGGACTACTGAAATCAGCTAGTCCAGTCTGGATAAAAACAAAGGGGGGATTGCCTCCTGCAGTTAAGCAATACCCTATCCCAAAGGAAGCAGAGAAGAGCATCCAAAAACAAATCAATCATTATTTGAAACTGGGTATCCTTAGAGTCTGTGAATCCCCGTACAACACCCCAATTCTGCCAGTTAAAAAGAACAGACAAGACTCTGATGGTGATCCAGAGTATCAGTTTGTACAAGACTTAAGGGCTATAAACCAACAGGTAGTTGCTCCACATCCAGTAGTCCCCGACCTATCAACCATTTTACTACAGATACCCCTTTGGGCAACTTATTTTACTGTGATCGACCTAACGGCAGCCTTTTTTAGTATACCGATAGCTGAAGATAGCCAAGATCTCTTGGCTTTCACTTGGAAGGGACAACAATTAACTTGGACGAGGCTGCCACAGGGATTTACTGGGTCTCCGACTATTTTTTCGCGTATACTCAAAAATGACCTCTCAGATATCGAACTTCCAGGACATTCTGTATTAATACAATATGTAGATGATTTGTTATTAGCAAGTAAAGATTAACACTCTTGCAGAAAAAGGGCATCGAGCATCTCTGTCTAAACTCCAGCTGTGTCAAAGAGAGGTAAAATATTTGGGTTTTATCTTAAAAGAAGGACACAGGTTAGTTGATCCAGAACGAGTAAAGACAACTCTTGATATGCCTCGTCCTGTAACAAAAAAACAACACGGGATTTTTAGGAGCTGTAGGATTTTGCCAACCGTGGATTCCTGGGTTAGCAGAACTTACTAAGCCTTTAGTGCAGGCAACAAAAAAGGAGGAGATGGAGCCTGTGGCCTGGGGCCCAGAAAGGGAGAAAGCTTTTACATCTGTGAAAAAAGCGTTGGTTTCAGCCCCTGCTCTAGGGTGACCAGATTATAGCAAACCATTCGAATTGTTTGTCCATGAGTGACAGGGAGTAGCAAGTGGGGTACTCACCCAAAAACTAGGCCCTCACCACAGACCAGTGGCCTATTACTCCACGCAGCTAGATGAGGTAGCTAAAGGCACTCCAGGATGCATCAGAGCAATAGCAGCTACGGCAGCTCTTACTGAAAAAAACATGACCTGTAGTTTTGGGTCACTCATTGACTGTGTATGTGCCACATGAAGTAGAACTGTTAATGAAACAATACGCGACTCAAGCACTATCCCCACAGAGAGCTCACCGCTATGAACTGATAATATTAAGGTCACATTATCTGCATGTAAAGAGATGCAACATCTTAAATCCAGCAACACTATTGCCTCTACCTGAGGATGGAGAACCACATCATTCCTGTGAGCAGGTGATCGTCAGCTCGAGCAAGCCCCGGGAGGACCTTAAAGACAAACCTTTGGAAAACCCAGACTTAGTTCCGTTTACAGATGGATCATCCTATTATTTGGACGGAAGGCACCACTCCGGCTATGCTGTCACTAACCTCTTTGAGGTACTTGAGGCCAATCCTTTGTCTCCGTCTGTAAGTGCTCAAGGAGCAGAATTAATAGCATTGACCCAAGCAGCAAAAATTGGTAAGAACCTGCAGGTAAATATCTATACCGATTCTAAATATGCATTTGGAGTAGGTCATGTAACAGGGATGTTATGGAAAGAGCGAGGATTCTTTTCGTCATCAGGAAAGAAATTAGCTAATGGAGAAGAAATACGTAATTTGCTGGAAGCAGTCCAACTGCCCAAAGAAATTGCTGTAATACACTGCCCAGCCCATACTAAAGACACTACAGAAATTAGCAGAGGAAATGCTTTAGCCGACGCTGCTGCGAAGGCTGCAGCTCGACAACCTCTGAGAGAATGTATGGGTGTAGTTCCAAGGATGGACCAGAGTGAGTGGCCAATTTTAATAGACCCCAAAACCATGTATGAAAAAGACTGCTCAGTGGAAGAGAAAAAACAATGGGAGCAGTGGGAAGCAAAACAAAGTGATGATGGAATGTGGACAATTGGAGGAAAACCAATTGTACCAAAAAAAAAATATTTAATTACTATAGCTAGGTGGTTTCCTGATAAAGCTCATGGGGGAGCGGAGGCAATAGCTAAGCAGGTACAGAAAGTATGGGCTGCTCCAGGAATTTATGCAGCTGCTAAAAGAATAACAAACAGCTGCCTGACCTGCCAGAAGTTTTCAAATAACAAGCCAAGCTCAGAGTTGGGGGGGGGGGGGGGCAACCATGGGCCTACTTCCCTTTCCAGAAGCTACAAATAGATTATGCGGATATGCCATCTGCCAATGGCTACAAACACTTGTTAGTGATAGTAGATCAGTTATCAGGCTGGGTAGAAGCTTTCCCAACAAGAAAGGCCGACACACGGGGAGTGGTAAAAGCCTTACTGCAGGAAATCATATCCAGGTATGGGGTCCCAGAAGCCACTGATTCAGACAGGGGTGCCCATTTTACGGCAAGCATAATCACTCAGTTATAGAAATCATTAGGCATAAAAAGAAACCTACAACCCCTTATCACCCACAATCTTCAGGACAAGTAGAAAGAATGAATAGAACACTAAAAGGAAAAATAGCAAGAATACGCGCACATGCTAGCCTAAAATGGCTGGGTAGGACTTTTCCCAACAAGAACGGCTGACACAGGGCGGGTAGTAAAAGCCTTACTGAAAGAAATCATACCCAGGTACAGAGTCCCAGAAGCCACTGATTCAGACAGGGGTGTCCATTTTATGGCAAGCATAATCAGTCAGTTTTATAAATCATGAGGAATAATGAACTTTTACCTAGTTCAGTAAGAAAAGGGACTGAGAGCTGGTTCAAGCTGGAATGATAAGGGAGTTGCAAGCAGTTCGCATTCCTGTGCTTCACGCTCTGGGAGGGAGGATGTCAAGGCTTTGAAATAAGGCCTACTTGGGCACCAGGACCCTGGGAAACAAAGCCTCCTCTCATTGCTGAAACAGTGTTAATTAGGGGGTCTGGACTATCTCGGGGTCTGGATTATATCCCTTCATCAGGACCTTGGCAGATAACACCTATTGTCACTGCTGGGGCAGTGCTAATTGCTGGAACAACACCTCTTTGTCAGGGCCTGGAGAGACAAGGGCGGGACCCGAGGAACCAAGACACATCTGTCAACAAAAACCATAACAGTAAAGATAAACAGCCTGCCTAGGCACAGGGATGAGACCCAATAAGGAGCAGGAGACTCCAGGCCCAAATATTACTATTGGTCCAAACTACTGCCTGAGGGGTGGAGAGCTTACATTGGAAGGTATAATTGCCCAGGCATTTCTTTGTTTGGGGTCCCTCTTCGGAGACACCCAGCTCGAGCTGTAATTACCGCACGCGTGCCATTAAAATTTCATTATTTCATTTGCTTTGATTTGGCGCCAAACTTTTCTGCGGGAACCTAGGGTCGGGCCCTGTTATGGTGGCTGACAAGCCTCATTTCCATAACACCGAGCCCGGGGCCCGTCCCCGTGTCCGGGGGGTCCCGCCTCGCCCTCACCTCTCCTCTCCAGCGCAGCCCTCCTGTACTCCATGTATCTCCACTGCCACTCCATGCAGCTCTTCTCCAGGTAGTGCTTCAGCCTCTCAGGCTCATTCTCTGCCTCCCACTTCCTCTTGGTGATTAGCGCAGCAGCATACGCCATGACGAATGTCAGCGTGTCCTTGTCAAAGGCGATGAAATCCTTCCCGTCGTAGGCATCCCGCAGAAACCCCCAGATCCCACCGTCCTCCAGGAGGTCACAGCCGTACGTGCGCTGCACTGTGTGATACCCTGAGACACAAGCAGGGAGACGGGGGCTCAGGGGCAGCCCCGGCCCCGCACAGGGGCTTGGACACGGCACCCAGCGCAGGGCCGGGGGCACCCCAGACCCGCAGCCCCCAGCGCTGACAGCGAGCAGCTGCCGCTGGGAGCCCCGGCCCGCGCTCACCCCCGCTCTGGTTGTAGCGCTTCTGCAGTGTGTCCAGCTCCACTCAGTAAGACTAATGATTGCCATATGCGTTCTGGGGCTGCCTGTCCCAGTGGTCCTGACCCTCCTGCTCCATCCAGGCCGCACCCGGCACCGCCCTCTGCGTCTCGCTGTCGTAGCCATCGATGAGCTCTCCGTCCACGTAGCCCACGGAGACGAAGGCGGGCAGCCCCGGGCTGGGCTCCGTCACGGCGGTGTGGAAGTAGCGCAGGGAGTGGGGGCCTGCGGGGACACGGGGGGTGGTGAGGGGCCGGGGGGGGCACGTTGGGGGGCATCCGGGGGATCAAGATGTCCCGGGGGGAGAAGTCGGGGGGGTCGGGGGGGGCAGCACGTCCCGGGGGGCAGGTCAGGGGGGCAGCACGACACAGGGGGGGCACGTCGGGGGGGCAGCACATTCCGGGAGGGCAGGTCGGGGGGCTCCGGGGGGGCAGCACGTCCCGGGGGGAAGATCGGGGGGGCAGCACCTCCCGGGGGCGGTTGCAGGCCGGTCCGTGGGGCCGCTGACGGGGAGCCTGGCGCCGGGGGAGGGGCAGAGGGGGGCCCGGGGGCCCCGCCCGCACTCACCGCTCGCCACCGCCGCCGCCGCCGCCCAGCAGCAGCAGCCCCGGCCCCAGCGCCCGCCCCGCTACCGCCTCCTCGCTGCCAGCGCCCTCGCCCTCACCCGGCGCCGAAGCCCACGGCGGCCACGCCCCCGCGCCACCATTGGCTCCGCTGCGGCGCACCGCCATTGGCTGCCCCGCCCGCCAATAGCGGCTCTTGTCGGCTGAGGCGTCCCCAGGCGCTGGGCTGATCCCGGCGCGGCGGGTTGGGAGAAGCGACAGCGAGGGCGCTTGCGGAGGGCGCTGCGCAGCGCCGAGCCGCGGCTCCCGCTCCGCCTTGTCGCACGGCCATTGGCCCCGCCGGCGGCCGCCCGCCAATGGCGAGGCGCGGCAGCGGTGACGCCCCCGGGCGCCGGGCGGATCTCCGCGGAGCGCGTGGTGGGCGGGAGCGCGGAGGCGATGTGGGAGGCCGAGGCCGATGTGGGGACGGAGACGACGTGGGGATGGGGATGCCATGGGGATGGGGCCACTGGGGGGATGGGACGCCGTGGGGCTGGAGACGATGTGGGGATGGGGACACCGTGGGGCTGGAGATGGAGTTGGCTCTGTCACAGGGACAGGGGGACACTGTGGGGATGGGGATGATGGGGGGATGGGGACGATGTGGGGACGGGGACGCCATGGAGATGGGGACGATGTGGGGACGGGGACACCATTGGGATGGGGATGGAGTTGGCTCTGTCACAGGGGGGGACGCGGAGCCAGCAGTGGGAGCTCAGGGAGTGGCGCCCATCGAAGGCCGAGTGCTGGTAGGTGGTCCCCGGCCCACCCCGGCACCCATAGGTCTACTGGAAGATGTGGAAACCTGCCCAAGGTGGCACCCATGGGTGAGGAGCTGCCCAGGGCCCCAGGCGTCTAGCCCCGTTGCACCCCTGGAGCCAGGCATCCAATCCCATCAGCACCCACACCCATCCATGTGTTGTCCGAAAAGCGGATTCGTTGCCCGGTGTGCAATAAGCCAATAATTACACACTCAGGAGAGACATTTGTTTATTTATTTCAGAGTTGCGCAAGCCTGGGTGCTCGGTGGTTTCCCACAAATCGAGCACACACCCCCCAACTTTTCAAGTAGCATTTATACAAACAAATTGCCAGATTTGCGACTTTCCCTTTTACACTGATTGGTTAGTGATTTCTTCATTCCCTGGGTCCCACCCCTGCTTCTCAAGGTCCTGATCAATTAACACTGCCCCAGCTAGGTCAGTAGATGTTATCTCCCAAGGTCCTGAGGAAGAGGACATAATCCAGACCCCTTAATTAACACAGTTTCAACAGTGAGAGGAGGCTTTGCTTCCCAAGGTCCTGGCGCCCAAACAGGCCTTATTTCACAGCCTTGACATCCTCCCTTTCGGAGAGTGGGGCACAGGAATGCAGACTGCTTGTAACTCCCTTATCTTTCCAGCCTGCACCAGCTCTGGGGCCCTTTCTTACCGAACTAGGAGCGTGGCCTAAGGCTTCAGCAAATTTAGCTACTCATGCTAAGCAAGTGTGTGGCTACTCATGCTAAGCAAATTCTGTCTAAGATAGAAGTTATCCAAATCTACCTACTTCAAACATTCTTTCTGAGCTTCTCAGGGTTGTCTTGTAACAATTGCACCCATGTTATCACCCATGGGCCCAGGTGGCCACCCATCAGCACCTGTGACCACCCATGGACCCAGGTGTCCAGCCCCATTGCACCCGTGTTATCACACATGGGCCCAGGTGGCGGCCCCATCAGCACCCACCACCACCCATGGACCCAGGTGTCGACCCCCTTTGCACCCATGGACTCAGGCGTGAGGTCACATCACCACCCCTGAACCCAGGCCCCCCCACCCCATTGCACCCATGGTCCCAGCCCCCTGGCCCATTGCACCTGTGTCCCCAGCCCCCCACCCCATTGCACCCACGTCCCCAGGCCCCTGCCCCTGCCCCATTACGCCCATATCCGGAGCTTCCCCGACTCATTGCACCCATATCCCCAGCCCCCTGCCCCTTTGCGCCCATGTCCCCAGGCCCCTGCCAATTGCAACCACCTCCCCAGGCCCCCTGCCCCATTGCACCCACATCCCCAGGCCCCCGCCCTATTGCACCCATATCCCAGGCCCCCACCCCATTGCACCCATATCCCCAGCCCCCTGGCCCACGCAGATGGGGCCACACTGCAGCAAGCCCAGCGCAGGCCCCCAAGCTGCCTGGCAGCTGCAGCACAGCACACAGGAGCAGAGACCAAGGGTGCTGGCTTGGTGCAGCCGGCAGAAGAGAAGGCGTAGGGGGATCTCACTGCTGCCTGCAAGTGCCTAACGGGAGCGTGCAGAGAGCATGGAGCCAGAGACGTCCTGAGGGGCCTGGGGACAGGTTGAGGGCAACGGCACGGCTTGTGGCAGGGAAAAGTCCCCTCAGAGACTGCAAATGGCCTTGGAAGCCGAATGGTGGTGCAACACTGGAGCAGGGTGCCAGGGCCGTGCGGGAATCCATCGCCAGAGACAGTCAGAGCTCGACCCTGACAGGCCCTGCGAAACCTCCTCTGCTTGCCTCCACTTGCAGCAGGAGGTTGCAGCAGACACCTCCGGAAGACCCTTCCCACCCCAGCTGCTCTCTCACTCTGCGACTGCTTGTAGGGCTTTCTCTGCAGCCCTGACTGCCTTCCTTGGCAGCGCCTGCACTAGTCTTTCTCCTGACAGTTCCCTGACACCAAGTAACACGGCGGGAACAGCTGCCGAGGGTTTATTTGGAGCAGCACATGGGCTGTGGGACACGACGCAGTAGCATTGCTGTAGCAGCCAGGAGAGAGCCTCCGTCGCTCTGCCTCTTTGCTCTGCGCCATCTCCCATCTCGGGCCACCTGTCTGGCAGCTGCATCCTCGCGCTGTTCCTCTCACTGCCCTGAGTCACAGCGGCAGCTAAAAGCTCTGCGCAGAGCCCGAAGCGCTGCCCTGAGCCGCAATGGCCATCGCCTGGAAGGCGCAGCATGCGGGAGGGCGGTGATGCCTGTGGAGGAAGGAGAGCCGTGGGCGAGGGGCTGGGCAAGTGCAGGGCAAGCCTGAGGGTCTCTGGCTGCGGGGGAGGCCTCCGCCTTTGTTCCTGTGCTGGCTGATGGGGCCAGAGGCACACTGTCCCCCGCATCCTGGCAGCCTCCCGCCAGAGCAGATGCCGCTGCCTCGGCTCCTCGGGGCACTGCTGGGGCCAGAGGCGTGCTCTGCAGGTCACCAGCTGCCTCCCTGGCAGCATCTCTGCCCTTCACAACGGGTGAGCAGGGCACCTCCTCAGGACACGGCTGTGGGTCTGCCAAGAGGCTCCTGAGGCTCGGTCTGACCCAGCTCATGACCAAGGCCATGTTTTCCTCCAGCTCCTCCCATTCCAAAGGCTCTTCATCAACATCCTCTTCCTCATCGCTCCACTCCACGCCAGCATCCTCTGGCACTTCCCAGACTCTCTTCCCAGCTCCCAGCTCCCGCGCCCTCCCGCAGGGCCGGAGGGAAGACGATGACTTGTGCTCCTCTTTGGGCTCACAGGCAACCTGCATGGGGAGAGCAGGAACACAGCCCTGTGTGATATCAGCTGGCCATGCTCAGCATCCTGGTGCCCTGGGATATAGGAGGGGGCAAAGGGTTTGGGGTGGGGGGATGCTGTGAGTGGCCGCGAGCCCCAAGGGGAGGCACATGCAGCTGGCTGGGCAATGGCACAAGGCTTGTCTTGGGGCCGTAGCAGCAGGGCTGGGCCGGGGGCCACGACGGGCAGCGGGGGATGGAGGTGGCCGGGTACGTGGCACAAGGGGGCTGGCTCGCTGGCTGTGGGAGGCGGCTGCTGCTGGGGCTGCCCCTGCCCTCCTTGCTCAGCATCCATGCCCCAGGGCTGGATGCTGTGCAGGCCGGGGAGGGCACGTCAGCCCTGGGCCTCTGGCACTTGGAAACACAGAGCACCAGGCATCTTCCCCAGGACAGAGAGTGCAGAGCGCAAAGGGCTGGGGGGACAGCTTCTCACCACGGCCGCGGGGGACCCATGCAATGGGGCAGCTCTTCTCACCCACCCTGCACACCCCAGACGCTGCTCACACCGCACCTCCCTTTGGTGGTGGGTGCCGACGCCATGCTCCTTGCTCACCTGGTGAGGAAGGCCTGCGGCCAGGGCAGAGCCTTCTGCTGCGCTTTCTTCGGGCAATGGTGGTTGGAGAGGCAGGCTGTTGCTCTCCCCACAAGGGCCTCCGCACAACTGGGAGGCCTTTGGCGCAGCCTCTGCGGGAAGCGATGGAGGCAGAGGAGCATTTTCCCCTGCATCCTCAGGGCCTCTGGCTGCAGGGGAGGCCTCTGCCTTTGCTCCTGTGCTGGCCAGTGGAGCCAGAGGCACACTGTCCCCCGCGTCCTGGCAGCCTCCTGCCAAAGGAGATGCCGCTGCCACGGCTCCTCGGGGCACTGCTGGGGCCAGAGGCGTGCTCTGCAGGTCACCAGCTGCCTCCCTGGCAGCATCTCTGCCCTTCACAACGGGTGAGCAGGGCACCTCCTCAGGACACGGCTGTGGGTCTGCCAAGAGGCTCCTGAGGCTCGGTCTGACCCAGCTCATGACCAAGGCTGTGTTTTTCTCCAGCTCCTCCCATTCCAAAGGTTCTTCTTCAACGTCCTCTTCCTCATCGCTCCACTCCACGCCAGCATCCTCTGGTGCTCCCCGGACTCTCTTCCCAGCTCCCATCTTGCGCTCCCTCCTGGGCGCATGGGCGTACAGCCGCTCCAGCACCTCCCACTTGGACCTCGCATCCTTCAGGAGCTCCACTCGCGTCACCTCCGGTTGCCACAGGTTATAGAAGGAGTTTCTGGCACAGAGCTGAAGCCAGAGAGGGAGATTTGTGAAGGCAGCTGCTTTTCCCACCAGCAATGCCCCCCGTGGCCCTGCCAGCACTGCCACCATCACACTGTTGCAGCAGGGCGCAGCGGCTGGCCCCAGCACACGGAGGGTCACCATCTGCCCTGGCCCACCCTTTGCACTCACCTCCTTGGGGCGAACATTGAGGCATCCCGATGCTGTCAGGGAGAAACGTTTCCCCTTGCCCTCCTCTTCCTCGACCTCCCTCTCCTTTGGCCTCGGCTCCTTCCTCTCCAGAAAGGCTTCTCGCAGCTGAGCCAAGCTCTGCCCGGTGCGCGCCACGCAGCTCCTGTCGAGCTCCTCCAGCGTCTCTGTTTTGATTGAGAGCACGGCGAGATACTGCGAGGGGTTGTCGGGGTGTATGCGCAGTGGCGTGCCTTGAAGGCGACAGATGATGCCCAGAGGCTGCTGTTTGGGCCTCTGCACTGCAAGTTGCCATCCTAGTGTGACCAGTCCATGGCCCCTGCCCGGGGAAGCTGGTGCACCGGCCCCCATGACCTTCCTTTTGCCCCCACGCCTGTTGCAATCTGGCCCTTGCAGAGCTGTGGCAGCTGTGTTTTTGCCACGCTCCCTGCTCTCCTTCTGCAATGCGCTTGCCAGGCCTGCTAGAGCAATGGTGTATGCCAAGGTCCTTTGTGGCCCGGCTGCCCTGAGCTCCCGGCCATGTCCCGCACTCACATCATCAGGACGGCTCAAGGCTGCAGACGCGAGCGCCAGCAGTGCGTGCATCAGAGGTGCGGCAGGCAGTGCGGGGCTGTGTGCAGCAGGTCTCTGGTCCTCAGCCCTCATTTCCATGCACACATCTGCAAGGATGTTCTCAACAGCTTGCAGCATCCTTGCTTTTCCCAGCGCGGAAGACCCAGGCCTGGCCTCAGGCAAATAGGAGACAGGAGCTTGAAGTGCTCGGGGGAGAGCGCCAGCTTCCTGCTTAGCTTTTGGAGAGGCAGGCACTCTCCTTGCCACATCCTCCAGAGCCTCAGCAGTGGCCGTGCATCTCAAAGAAGATCTGCAGGATTTTTCTGGAGGTCGACATGCGGATGCCGCTCTTTGACCTGTAGAGGCCTCCAGGCCTCCACGTGCCTGCCTAGCTGCCTTGGTTGCGTGAGGCGCTAAGCCGGGCCGATGCGGTGTCTCTGCTCTTGCACAAGGCCTGCTGTGCAGTGTCTCCCGGCGCCCCGGAGGAGCCTTCTTCACAAGGCTGCTGGAGGCATGAAGAGCTTGCACCGAGTCGAGAACCTCCCTCACAGTGTCCTCCGCCATCTGCAATCAAAGCCCATGAGGAAGGCCAAGTTACTGCTGCCCTTTACCCCTCCCCCCCAGCCTTCCCACATGCACACTCCCTGTGGCCCCTGAAACCCTCCACAACAGCAGCACTCTCCCACGCAGCTGGCTCCCAAAGGCTGCGTGGGGAGAAGGCTGGTCACCACTGGGCAAGAGATGGGCAAAGGCAGCTCCCTCGGAAACCTCGAGCCATGTCCTTGCCGACTGCCATGCAGA